>NC_090654.1:22088580-22440470 GCF_040937935.1 Hyperolius riggenbachi | reverse complement strand
TTATTTAGAGGCTTGCAAGTGCTCCAGCCCAATTTATTTTAGCACTTTATTTCTTATTTGTTACAGTTCCCTGCTTCTAATAAGAACTGCTGTAATGTGTATTTATAGACACTTGTCACTAGGGGGCAGTGTGAGACAACAGAGGATTTCCGCTTTCTAGATTTTCAGCTACGGTAGTAGAGAGAGATCAAAGCGTTCCAAGAATTTACAGCTCAAGTTCTGCTGACTGAGGTCAAAAGCAGGGCACTTACCTCAAACGAGATAACTAGCTGCTAATTGGATAAAAAAATCCAGCATTCCATATTTTTAAAGAAGCTCGGTTGACAACTGTACACATGCTTGATCCCCAGTCAAGTTGGCCAAAAACAGCTGCCTCGGCGGAGTATAGTATGTGTACACAAAACTTCGACAACTGAACGAAGCCCGTGGTTGGCTAGATTGCCTAATCCTTAGCCTTATGTAGCTGCTCTTTGTCTTCGGGATCCCCCCATTCCCCATTGCTCTTCTCTCCACAGCCTCCTGGAAGTTCCCTCTAGTGGTTATGAGAGATTATGAACTGTGCATGTTCGAGCTCCAAACCACACATGCGCAGTGAAGGAAGGACTTGTGAACAGGGCTGGAGTCAGGGCTAGTTTACACTCGGCGCTTGTAGCGCTGCTAGCCCACGATCGCAATTTCAACTAAAATCGCGATTCGCGCTTGTGATTCCCATTCAGTAGAACGAAAATCACAGAGCAATCGCCCCTAAACGCTGCATGCAGCGCTTTTGCGATTAATCGAAATCTCAATTGATGCAGTGTGAATGTATCCATAGGGATACATTGTAGCAGCGCTTTGCTGATCGCCGGCGATCAGCAAAGCACTAAAGAATCGCCCCATGGTGAACCAACCCTGAGAGCAATTTCAGGTACCTGGAGTCAGTGGTTTCATAAACGAAGGAGTCGGATGATTTTTGTACCAATTCCACATCTCTGGTAATTAGATTGAGGAGTTGGAGCTTCCATAAATAGAGTCAATAGATGATTGTTGTACCGATTCGCCATCCCTCCCCATGGACTAGGGTTTCCTTTTTGCTGCTCACACGCGATTTGGAACTCTCGCACATGTGCGGTTTTAAATCGCTAGTCACCGCTGGAGGGAGTCCCCGGGAGGAAATTCAGTGGAGTGGATTAAGGGCTGGTTTACACGGACGCTTGGCAGTTTACCGCCAAGCGTTCGGGACTCGTCGGCTAAACATTCCCATTCAAGTGAATGGGAGCATTTAGCATCGCGCAGTTACCAGTGATTGCGCAAGCGCAGTGTTCCGATCCCAATTTAACGCTTCATTTCAGCCGGCCCTAGAAGCTGCATGCAACGTCCAGGGTCACATAGCCGCCGCGGCTCCATGTCCCTCTGCGGGGATGAGAAACGTCGATCAGGAAGGGAAGCCGACAATCGCCGTACCCCCGCCCACAAACGAGACGTCACAGGACGACGCTGCTTCAGGCCGACAACGCCGCCTGCCGTCCGTGTGAACCAGCCCTAAGTCAAACACGAAGCGGACTGGAAATGGAAGGGACCCTGAAGACAAAAAGCATCATCAAGAAGCGAAGGATTAGGCAATGTAGCCCATTATGGACATAATAATTCAACCCCTTCCCATTTTACCCACCTGAAGTAAAATTCTCTGCACCACTTTACAACTAGTAATCTATACCCTTCCTAATTCTCAACAACACATCTTGTCAAAAAACTTGATTTCCCCCAAGGTGACCTGTGTGGGGGAAAGTGGGGCCCATTGGGTTCAGGACAGGGGAGCTGGAGGCTAAAGTCTGCATTGCCATATTTCCTTTTAAGAATACCGGTTGCCTGTAATACTTTCAGCCATAGAGCCTGAACAAGCATGCAGCAGATCAGGTGTT
This sequence comes from Hyperolius riggenbachi, assembly GCF_040937935.1. Taxonomy (NCBI): domain Eukaryota; kingdom Metazoa; phylum Chordata; class Amphibia; order Anura; family Hyperoliidae; genus Hyperolius; species Hyperolius riggenbachi. The sequence goes on along the minus strand of NC_090654.1, from coordinate 22,438,569 downwards.
TCTGACATTATTGTCAGATCTGACAAGATTAGCTGCATGCTTGTTTTTGGTGTGATTCAGACACTACTGTAGCTAAATAGATCAGCAGGGCTGCCAGGCAACTGGTATTATTTAAAAGGAAATAGATATGACAGCCCCCATGTTCTTCTCACTTCAGTTGTCCTTTAAGTACATACCTGACCCGACCTACATACCGTGACGTTAACCAAGCAACATCTGGCACTTAACGTGGACCTGAACTCTTGCACAGGACAGAAGGAAAACAGAAATGCACCCTGTACGTATTTAGAGAGTTTGACCTGTAATTCCCCCTCATCTGTGACTATTCACAAGTGTAATTTGATCTATAGGCTGTGTCAGCTGGCTGCATCGGCAGAGCAGCTAATTTGTAAACACAGGATGTTAACCCTATGTCTGCTTCCATGAAAGCAGGAAGTAGACACACTGCATATTCATTGCAGGATTTGTATCAGCTGTAACAAAAAAAAATTCTGTAAAGGTTATTATGCTGTTGCTTATCTTTTAGAGCAGAGAGAAAGTTCTGAGTTCTGGTCTGCTTTAAACCAAAGAGGCCCATTTATAAAGCATGTACACTGTATGGTCTCCAGAGACAAAACAAACAAACAAAAGCTATTTCTGCAAAAATAAAGGCAGTTCTCTGATCACCAGATTAAAAAAAAAAAAAAAAAAAAATAAAAAGAAGTAGTACCAATCAAGTGAAAAGTAGTGAGGGTCAGGTCTAGAGGAACTCATGGAGAAGCATGTGATCAGTTTGGTCAGGCAATGGATAATCAAGTCTCTGATTTGCTAGTCATGGTCATGTGCTAAAGCATGATGTGATCACAGCCAATCAGAGCTTTGCAAATCTATCAGCTGCTTCTCCATGACTTCTAGACATCACCATCAGCAGCAAAAACAAAAAAAAAAAAAAAGTTCCTCTAACTAATTTCAGCAGAAATCCACAATAGAAATCTGTCATCGCCTTATTTATAAACCAGACATCTTCATTCGGAATCGTTAATAGCTCACTGACCATTAATTATAAAATAATACTTTTAGAACCTTATTAGCCATAGTGACTGACAATTATATTAGCTCATCAAGCTGTCAATTATAGGATCTCAACTTTGATTAGCACCATAAACACAGAACAATAATAAAGCGTCTCTGCAGCTGTTGAGTTTCAGGAGCAAATCATTAGGTAACAGCTGGATAAAAGGATCATAATAAGAGAAATCCGATTCACAAGCTAATGATTGGCAGCCTGATTCATTTATCAAGCTTTCAGTAAGGGTTGGGACCCACTAGCGTTTTTATGGCAGTGGTTTCGGATCGACGGCGATTCCCAAAACAGCTTTGCCAATGAATGCGAGTGGTGGGGGACCCACTAATGCGATTAGGGGTGATTGCAATCACGGGACATGCAGCATTTTGAGCGACAATGGGCTCTATTCTCAAAGACTTCCCGCATGCGGTAAAGTACATGCGGGAAGTTTGCACCCAAAATACCGTCAAGTTGGAATTCTCAAAATGTTCCGCATGTTTTTTCCGCATGCGGAAAAAGTGCGGGATTAAAAGTCGGTATTTTCCGCAATAAAAGATCAATTCTCAAAACTATTCAGGCGCATCATTTCGTCGTTAATTACCGATTTTTTATCACCTACAAGTAGTAGGCGATATATTCCGAATCCCATTGACTTTAATGAAGTGTGGAGGCTTAAGGGCTCTGCTTGGTGGACTTTAACTTTTTTTTTTTTTAAACACTTTTTCATGCGACCTTTTTACCGCATGATTCCCGCATGAATAATGCCTGTTTCCGCATCTTTTTTCCCGCATGCGTAAAACATGCGGAAAATATTAGTGAATGTGGAAAAAATGCGGAGTTTACCGCTGGCGGAAATATAGCGGTAAAATTTCGCGGAAAATTTGGCTCTTTGAGAATAGAGCCCATTGTGCACAACGCTAAGTATAATATATTTTGCAAAGCAATTTTGCAGCGCTTTGGGGGGCTGAGCGATTACGATAGAATACAACTTATTTAGAAGGTGTCAGGCTTTCCTGCTTCTGTCCATAGCCCCGCCCCCTAAAGGAAGAGGTCACAGGTGCTTGTTATTGGGCGGGGCTACAGACAGAAGTTGCACACCTGGTAAGTTTAATAAAGTTTTTGTTTTGTTTTTAAATATGCACAATTCGCCAATCGGAAGTGCTGTACAGTTTACTGTAAAGCACTTCTAAGCATCAAGGGATCGCAATCGCACTAGGAATCGCTACATAGTGTTGTGGCGATTTTAAAGCATTGCATAGATTCCTAGTAAGTTCCGGGCAGTAAGGTGACCACACACTTATAGATTCGACCATCACATAGATCCCTCTCTGATTGCTGCCACACACCGGACACAAATTGTTAATAGATCTACTGAAAATATGTGGCGCTGCCATGGCCTGCTGGACCTTCAGGTTGGCAGAGGTGCGTACACCTAGTGTCGGGTGCTCCTCCCATGTCTTCTCTCCATCATCGCCGGGGCACTGGTACACGCTGTCAGGTCACATGGTACAGGTGTCCAGCGGCAATGGAGAGAGAAGACACACGAGGACAGGTGAGTCTACACTCCGCTGTGAGTCTACACTCCGCTGCCAACACCCTGCACGGCCCGGAGGGGGCACACTTTGGAAGGTGGGAGACTGGCTGAGGGTTCAGCAGTCATCCTGAAACCAAATTGCCACGCACCCACTTGTCCTCTTTTGAGCAAGGTCTTTCCATGGTTATGAGGGAATAGAGAGAGAGAGGGGAGGTTATGAGGGAATAGAGAGAGAGGGGGGGGGGTGGTTATGAGGGAATAGAGAGAGGGGGGGGTGGTTATGAGGGAATAGAGAGAGGGGGGGGGGTTATGAGGGAATAGAGAGAGGGGGGGGGGGGGTTATGAGGGAATAGAGGGGGGGGGGTTATGAGGGAATAGAGAGGGGGGGGGGTTATGAGGGAATAGAGAGGGAGGGGGGTTATGAGGGAATAGAGAGAGAGAGGGGGGGTTATGAGGGAATAGAGGGGGGGGGTTATGAGGGAATAAAGAGAGGGGGGTTATGAGGGAATAAAGAGAGAGAGGGGGGGGGGGTTATGAGGGAATAGAGAGAGGGGGGGTTATGAGGGAATAGAGAGAGGGGGGGGTTATGAGGGAATAGAGAGAGGGGGGGGGGGGTTATGAGGGAATAGAGAGAGGGGGGGGGGGTTATGAGGGAATAGAGAGAGAGAGAGAGAGAGAGAGAGAGGGGGGGTTATGAGGGAATAGAGAGAGAGAGGGGTTATGAGGGAATAAAGAGAGAGAGAGGGGTTATGAGGGGATAAAGAGAGAGAGGGGTTATGAGGGAATAAAGAGAGGGGGGGGGGGTTATGAGGGAATAAAGAGAGGGGGGGGGGGTTATGAGGGAATAGAGAGGGAGGGGGGGGGGGGTTATGAGGGAATAGAGAGAGAGGGGGGGGGGGGGGTTATGAGGGAATAGAGAGGGAGGGGGGGGGGGTTATGAGGGAATAGAGAGAGAGGGGGGGGGGTGGTTATGAGGGAATAGAGAGAGAGGGGGGGGTGGTTATGAGGGAATAGAGAGAGGGCGGGTTATGAGGGAATAGAGGGGGGGGGTTATGAGGGAATAGAGAGAGGGGGGGTTATGAGGGAATAGAGGGGGGGGGGTTATGAGGGAATAAAGAGGGGGGGGGGGTTATGAGGGAATAAAGAGGGGGGGGGTTATGAGGGAATAGAGAGGGAGGGGGGTTATGAGGGAATAGAGAGAGAGAGGGGGGGTTATGAGGGAATAGAGGGGGGGGTTATGAGGGAATAAAGAGAGAGGGGGGGTTATGAGGGAATAGAGAGAGGGGGGGTATGAGGGAATAGAGAGAGGGGGGGTATGAGGGAATAGAGAGAGGGGGGTTATGAGGGAATAGAGAGGGGGGGGGGGTTATGAGGGAAGAGAGAGAGAGAGAGAGAGAGAGAGAGAGAGAGAGAGAGAGAGAGAGAGAGAGGTTATGAGGGAATAGAGAGAGAGAGGGGTTATGAGGGAATAAAGAGAGAGAGAGGGGTTATGAGGGAATAAAGAGAGAGAGAGGGGTTATGAGGGAATAAAGAGAGAGAGAGGGGTTATGAGGGAATAAAGAGAGAGAGAGGGGTTATGAGGGAATAAAGAGAGAGAGAGGGGTTATGAGGGAATAAAGAGAGGGGGGGGGGTTATGAGGGAATAGAGAGGGGGGGTTATGAGGGAATAGAGAGGGGGGGGTTATGAGGGAATAGAGAGAGGGGGGGGGGGGTTATGAGGGAATAGAGAGAGGGGGAGGGTTATGAGGGAATAGAGAGAGGGGGAGGGTTATGAGGGAATAGAGAGAGAGGGGGGGGGGGGTTATGAGGGAATAGAGAGAGGGGGGGGGGGGTTATGAGGGAATAGAGAGAGAGGGGAGAGGAGGGGGGATGAGGGATAATGAGAGAGGGGGGGGGGGGGGTGATAAGGGAATAAGGAGGGGGGGGGGGGGTGATAAGGGAATAAGGAGAGGGGGGGAGATGAGGGAATAGAGAGGGGGGGATGAGGGAATAGAGAGGGGGGGGATAGAGGAGGGGTGCAGATATTAGAGAGGGGAGGTGAGGGAATAGACAGGGAATGAGGATGATGGGGGAACATAGACATAGAGAAATACATGAGGAGGGTGGATGCGGGACTCACCCAGGAGACCATCCGGAGGACGGTGTGCGGCTGTCGGATGAAGGTCTGAGGGTCAAACGCCCCCCCAGCCTTGCCCGCTCCATAGGCGCCTCCCTCCATGGCTGCTGATGCCGGGATGCTGCTGAAGGGCAGCCGCTATGACAGGCGGCAATGTCACGCTGAGGGGATCCGGGGGGACCGTCACCGGAGGTCGCGGAGCACCGAGAAGCAGCTGACGTGACCGCGGCTCTCTCTGCAGCCTGACCCTCGCCCGGTGCCGCTGCCTGTCACTGCTCTAGGCAACCCCCGTGTGCGGCTGGAGCGGAGTCTGCGCATGCGCGCTGCTGAGCTCAGCTGCCTCCTCGCTCGCACGTGACTCCCCCCTCCCGGGCGTTGCTGCCGCTCTGCGCTGTGAAGGCTACTTATCTCCATGGCAACCATAAGATGGTGGGTCCAGCCAGTCTAGGTCACATTCATGTAACATGGCCTATAGTCCAGCGCTGACAGGGTACCTGCTACAGCCATCACCAGCAAGGGGGCTCCAGAAATGTCACCTACAGGAGATTCATCTGCCAGAAGGAAATCATTATTATTCTGGGGATGGTCAATGAGATGCAAATCAATTAGAGTTGAAGCAGGATGATGTAAATTGCACAAAATGTACATAACCATGCTTTAATTTAAAATTATCTGCAAATGTATGCAGCTTGAAAACAAGACTAGCGCCCTAATCCCTACCATAATAATAATAATAACCATAGACTAATGTCCTACCATGTTATTTTTATAGCACTGACATCTTCTGCAGCACATTACAGAGTACATAGTCATGTCACTGACTGTCCTCAGAGGAGCTCACAATCCAATCCTACCATAGTCATAGTCTAATGTCATATCATATTATTATTATGTATTTATATAGCACTGACATCTTCTGCAGCACATTACAGAGTACATAGTCATGTCCCTGACTGTCCTCAGAGGAGCTCACACTCTAATCCTACCATAGTCATAGTCGAATATCCTACCATATTATTATTATGTATTTATATATCACTGACATCTTCTGCAGCACTGTACAGAGTAAACAGTCATGTCCCTGACTGTCCTCAGAGGAGCTCACACTCTAATCCTACCATAGTCATAGTCTAATATCCTACCATATTATTATTATGTATTTATATAGCACTGACATCTTCTGCAGCACTTTACAGAGTACATAGTCATGTCAGTGACTGTCCTCAGAGGAGCTCACAATCTAATCCTACCATAGTCATAGCCGAATATCCTACCATATTATTATTATGTATTCATATAGCACTGACATCTTCTGCAGCACATTACAGAGTACATAGTCATGTCACTGATTGTCCTCAGAGGAGCTCACACTCTAATCCTACCATAGTCATAGTCTAATATCCTACCATATTATTATTATGTATTTATATAGCACTGGCATCTTCTGCAGCACTTTACAGAGTACATAGTCATGTCAGTGACTGTCCTCAGAGGAGCTCACAATCTAATCCTACCATAGTCATAATCTAATATCCTACCATATTATTATACTGTATTTATACAGCACTGACATCTTCTGCAGCACATTACAGAGTACATAGTCATGTCACTGACTGTCCTCAGAGCAGCTCACAATCTAATCCTACCATAGCCATAGGAATAATCTAATGTCCTACCCGGGGGCATAAGGATATTACACCTGCAAAGGATGCAGGAAGGGGGTGGGGGGGGCTGTGGGGGGGGGGGTCAAGCTTGGTAAGGGGCCGCAGGAGGGAGTGGCAGTGGGCACACAGCGGCTCCTAGCGACTCCTAATGAATTTAAACTGTAATTAACATAATAAATATAAAATGTTCTATTTCTCAAATAATAGTCATTATAAATAACTTTAATATATATACAGTAGCAGCAGTGCTCATTCTACAGAAATGAAATAAACCAATCAAAAAAATAGTTACCTGTGCTGCTGCAATAAAGCAGTCACTGTATTTTTAAAGGAATACTGTAGGAGGGTTGGGGAAAAAAAGTTGAAGTTAGCCGGGGCTTCTAATCCTGTGCCCATGCAGCCACTCACTGATGCTCCGGCCCCGCCTCTGGTTCACTTCTGGAATTTCAGACTTTAACCACTTCCCAACTGAGGGGTTTTACCCCTGCCCTGACCACCAGAGCAATTTTCACCTTTCAGCACTCCTTCCATTCATTCGTCTATAACTTTATTATTACTTATCGCAATGAAATGAACTATATCTTGTTTTTTTCGCCACCAATTAGGCTTTCTTTAGGTGGGACATTATGCCAAGAATTATTTTATTCTAAATGTGTTTTAATGGGAAAATAGGAAAAAACATGGGAAAAAAATTATTGTTTTGCAGATTTTGGCCTTTATAGTTTTTAAATAATGCATGCTACTGTATTTAAAACCCATGAAATGTATTTGCCCTTTTGTCCCGGTTATAAAACCATTTAAATTATGTCCCTATCACAATGTTTGGCGCCAATATTTTAATTGGAAATAAAGGTGCATTTTTTTCAGTTTTGCGTCCATCCCTAATTACAAGCCCATAGTTTATAAAGTAACAGTGTTGTACCCTCTTGACATTAATATTTAAAAAGTACAGTCCCTAAGGTAACTATTTATGTATTTTTTTTTTAATTGTAAATTTATTTTTTTTTAAATTACAAGAAAAAAAAAATTGGGGAGTGTGGGAGGTAAAGGGTTAATTTTGTGTGTTAAACTAATTTATTTCTATGTGAAAAATGCTTTGGATGTAGTTTTACTATTTGGCCACACTTAGCCAGATTACTGTGTTATTATTGTGTTATACTTCAGACTAGTTCCAGGGTGTTGAGACCACGGACCTCACACCCAAGACTAGGGATACTGTGTCATTCTTGTGTTATACTTCAGACTAGTTCCAGGGTGTTGAGACCACGGACCTCACACCCAAGACTAGGGATACTGTGTCATTCTTGTGTTATACTTCAGACTAGTTCCAGGGTGTTGAGACCACGGACCTCACACCCAAGACTAGGGCTTTGCTTGATAACTGTTATGACCTATTGCTTTCCTGACTCTCCTTCTGCTCTCTGATTCGGTACCTACGCATATCTGATTACCTGTTGCCAACCCTGCCTGTCCCTGGTTACCGAATCAGTCTTCTGTCTCTGTACCTTATCTGCTCGTGTGTTACCGACCCGGCCTGGCCGATCTCTCTAACTGTCACTCACTCCTTGGGTGTTCAGTTCCTCGTACTATCTGGAATACCCCCCCCCCCCCTGCTGGGGTGTCCAGTAACTGTAGAGACTCCCTGGCTCTTAAAGGGACCTCTCTGCAACCCAGTCAGGGACCCCATCTCTTAGGTGTCCTTTGACTGCAGTAGAGTCTGATTCCTAGCAATCAGGGAATCACTGGCTCATATACTGTCACACCAAACACTTACACTTTGTCAGGTGTCCAGAGGTTAGCTATACTTGTATTATTGGTGATTCTGCAGATCATCAATAATCAGGTATATATCTGTATTCTTGGTGATACTGCAGATCACCAATAATCAGATTCTCTCTGTGTGCTGACTCCGATCGTTACAGAACGGCAGACCTGAAAAACAAAATGGACGCACTTAACAGCCGTCTTGATACACTCACCACCTCGGTGGAAAATTTCATCAGAGTGTTAGACGGTTTGCAGGCCCAGATCTCTGCTTTATCTGGGTCCTTACAGGTCCTTCAGACGGCTGTAAATTCAGTGCGATCTCCTCCAGTTACAGACTTACGCATGTCTGTACCCGAAAGGTTTTCTGGTCATAGATCTGACTTTCAGAATTATAAGAATCGTATCATGTCGTATTTTGAACTAAGACCTAATTTGTCAGGAACAGAGGCACAGAGAATTACATTTATTAAGACCCTGCTGTCAGGAGATGCTCAGACTTGGGCATATAGCCTACAGACAGGGCACGAGGCGCTGACATCAGTAGAGGAATTTTTTAGGTCTATGGCCATAATTTATGACGATCCGGACATTGCCTCTACTGCTGAGCGGAAGCTAAAAACCTTGCGTCAAGGCAAGGATCCAGTAGAAGTCTATGCAGCTTAATTCAGAAAGTGGTCTATGTCAGCTAGGTGGGGGGCTTTTGCACTGCTAGATTGTTTTTTTATCAGGGTTGTCAGACGCAGTTTCAGAGTTGATGTTGGGACACCCTGAACCAAAAACTATTGATGAAGCAATCTCTTTAGCAGTACGGGTTGATCGCCGTTTACGGTATCAGAAGCAAACCCGTGGTAGGAACGTGGTCAGATATGTCTCTTACGCCTCTCCTCCACCCGTCTCACCTCCGCCAGAACCAATGCAAATTGGCCAGTCCAAGTTGACACGGATGGAGAGGAATCGCAGAAAAACAGAACAACTCTGTTTATACTGTGCAGAGGAGGGCCATAGAGTGCAGAATTGCCCCAAGAAGTCGGAAAATGCTGCCGCCTAGGTGTAGTCAGAGGTAATACCCTAGGCGCGCAGTCTTTACCTCTAGACAACAATCGTTTGCTCCTTTCTTGTTCTGTCACATGGAAGGGACAGACTGTTACCACTGAAGCTTTCGTTGATTCTGGTTCAGCGGCTAACTTTATAGATTACGAGTTTGCAAAAAAATTGGGAATTCCTATACTCCCATTGGACCAACCGATTTTGGTCACTGCTGTAGATGACTCTCCTCTGCAGAGTAGACATCCTTTGTCCCGTACTCCAGATTTAAAATTCCGGGTTGGGGTACTGCATGAGGAGAATCTGCAATTTCTGGTCTTGCGTATGGCAACCTCCACCATCATTCTGGGCATGCCCTGGTTACAACTTCACTCCCCTCAGATAGACTGGGTTTCAGGTCAGCTAACGAACTGGTCGACCCATTGTTATCATCATTGTTTAGCGAAAGTAACCATGGGTAATACCAGCATTCAGGTTGAAGGTGTGCCAAAACAATACGCAGAATTTGCTGACGTTTTCTGTCCCAAATCAGCAGATAAACTTCCCCCCCACCGTACCTTCGATTGTCCCATTGATTTGAGATCTGGTTGTATGCCTCCCAGGGGTCACCTCTATAATCTGTCTGGGCCTGAGAAACTAGCTATGCAGGAATACATCAGAGAAAACTTGGCTAAAGGGTTCATCCGCCCCTCCCGTTCACCAGCAGGGGCGGGATTCTTTTTCGTAAAGAAAAAAGATGGAGGCCTTCGTCCTTGCATTGATTATAGAGGCCTAAACAAGATCACGGTGAAAAATCGCTACCCTTTGCCTTCAATTGACGATTTGTTCACCCAGGTGACCAACGCCAAGATTTTCTCAAAGCTAGATTTGAGAGGTGCATACAATCTGGTGCGTATCAGTGATGGTGACGAATGGAAGACAGCCTTTAACACGCCCGACCGGCATTACGAGTACCTAGTGATGCCCTTCAGATTGTGTAATGCTCCGGCTTTCTTCCAAGAGTTAATTAACGAGGTATTCAGGGAAGTGTTGGGGAAGTTTGTCCTAGTTTATCTGGACGATATACTGATCTTTTCATCCAGTCTTTCTGAACATCGCAGACATGTTAAGTTTGTTCTAGAAAAGTTAAGACAGAATCAGCTTTACGCCAAACTGGAGAAATGTCTCTTCGAGGTAACCTCGGTTGCCTTCTTGGGGTACATTATCGCCACCTCTGGTCTCTCAATGGATCCAGGGAAGGTTTCCGCTGTCCTGGAGTGGCCTCAGCCTGTTGGACTGAAGGCACTCCAGAGATTTCTGGGTTTTACCAACTACTACAGAAGGTTCATAAAGGGGTACTCTACCATCATCTCGCCCCTCACCAGTCTCACCAAGAAAGGGGCTGATACTCATCACTAGTCAACTGAGGCTCATATGGCTTTTTCCACACTAAAAAAACTGTTCTGCTCAGCACCTATATTGAGACATGTTGATGTCAACTTTCCCTTTATTGTGGAGGTTGATGCTTCAGAGGTGGGGGTGGGAGTTGTATTGTCTCAGAGGTCGGGCTTGCAGGGCAAACTCCACCCATGTGCCTACTTTTCCCATAGATTTTCACCCGCAGAGAAAAACTACGACATAGGCAATCGGGAGCTTTTGGCCATCAAGTTAGCCTTTGAGGAATGGCGACACTGGTTAGAAGGTGCAGAACACACTATCACAGTTTGTACAGATCATAAGAATCTGGAGTACATAGAGGGTGCTAAGAGACTCAGTCCCCGCCAGGCCAGGTGGGCCCTCTTCTTTGCAAGATTCAGATTTGTAATTACGTATACCCCTGTGTAACGATTGTGGAATTTTCTCCGTGATCAGCGCACAAGACGTGCGCTGACACTGCGAAAATCCTCCACAAGCGTATAATTTGCGGAAACCCAGCAAAAGGTGCAATGCACCTGTAGAGGGAAATTCCTGTCGACAGGGGGAGCTGTGGAGTGCAGAGGAACAGCTCCTCTGCCCTACCACACACGCCAGACAGGAATTGTACGAAGGGCAGAAACGCAGGGCAAGATAGCCCTGAAAGAGAGAGATCAAAGCGACAGAGGGTATGTGTGTTCACCAAACTAGTCGCCACCCTGCGACGATGAACACACAACCATGAAGACAAAGTGAGAAGGTAATCGCCAGAGATGGCGATTGCCAACAGAGACACAAGACCGAATAAGCACAGATGAGGAATGTATGTATGTCCCCCAATCTAGCCGCCAACCTGCGACGGTGGACACACAACAGAAGAAACTCGATGGACGTATGTCTTTTTTCAACCAAAATAACTATGTAACTATGTAAGAACGCAATCGCAAGAGAAGTGATTGCGGAAGAGAATGAGCACAGGGACAGATTGTATGTGTGTGCACCAAACTTAGTCGCCAACCCGCGACGGTGCATACACAACAGCAGATATGAAGTAGGAACGCAATCGCGAGAGAGGCGATTACCAGAGGTGACACAAGGCTACAGCAAGGCAGAGCAAGAGAGTAGCAAAGGCACAGCAAATCATACAATGAGGAGATACGGAAAATAACAAACGCTAGCTAAACGCGAACACCGCACTCATTCGCAACAGTGCACGCGTTTATGCGTGGTCTCCACGTGATAAGCACAATAGAGACAAGCACGCCTAACTAACCACCGACAAACAAACATGAAACAGAGGGCGTGAGCGCTTGCTTAACGGTTACCTCACCGAGCCTGCAGCAAGCGTTCGTAGCAGACACGACAGACACACGAAAACAGGAATAAGCGAGCGATAGGATCCACAGCACTAGCGAAAGTGGCTAGTGCGATCCAGGAAGACAGAACAGAAGGATCCACAGCGCTAGCGCAAGATGCTAGTGCGATCCAAGTACAGAGTAGCCAACCAGAAGGATCCACAGCACTAGCGCAAGTGGCTAATGCGATCCAGGAAGACAGATCAGAAGGGGCTACCAGTAACAACCGCTATTCCGGTTAGCACCCAGACACACAGAACGATTTCCTGTCGACCACCGCCTGGACAGGACAATCGCAACAGACAAACAAAACAGATAAGCAATCCTAACTGCACTAGGGAAACCTGCCTAGTGCAGTCCCAGGAATTACTCTAGGCTAATCTTTACACAAAGAGCAAGGCTGACACTCCAGGCGAGTGTTACACAGGAACTAACTCTTATGACCAGCCCAGGTCTGTGATATCACATAGTATTTATAGAGCAAGCCTACAAAGGATGTGGCTAGGCAATCTGCATGACAAACGTATGCAAATTCCTCAGCAGCAAGCTGCACAACTGACAAAAGGTCTCTCTTCCAGAGACCTGCAGAATGCAAACCTGAACAGTGGTCAAAAGGCTGCCTGCCTGCGCAGGCAGCCCAGCGGATCCTCACACCCTGGTAGTAAAATCATTAAAGCCGATGCCTTATCCAGGTGTTTTGAACCTGAGACAGTACAGCCCTCAGCCCCTGAGACCATCCTACCTCAGAAGGTAGTTCTGGCAGCTACTGAGACCTGGAGGGATTGGACAGTCACGCTGAGTCCTCACCAACAGGATGTTCCAGAGTGGAAGCCTGATGGGGTCATGTTTGTACCACTGCCTTTCCGGTTACAACTCTTGCAGCTGTTCCATTCTCACAAAAATGCTGGTCATCCCGGGGCCACCAGAACTCAGGATTTATTGGCCAGATGTGCATGGTGGCCTACACTAGCAACAGATTGTAAGGAATTTGTAAGAGAGTGTGCAGTGTGTGCAAGAAGTAAACCCTCTCATCAGGCCCCTGTTGGCACCTTACAGCCTTTGCTAATTCCGAGTGAACCATGGACCCATGTCTCCATGGATTGTGTGGGTGAGCTCCCTCGGCCTGAGGGCAAGACGGTCATTTGGGTGGTAGTGGACAGATTCAGTAAGATGGCTCATTTTTTTCCCTTTGAAAGGACTCCCCTCGGCCCAGGAATTGGCTGATCTCTTCATCCAGCACATTTTCCGGCTGCATGGCATTCCGGAGAATGTAGTGTCAGATCGGGGGGTCCAATTTGTTTCAAAGTTTTGGAAAGCATTCTGCCATCAGTTAGACATGGATCTCGCATTTTCATCAGGCTACCACCCACAGACCAACGGCCAGACTGAGAGAGTTAACCAATCTCTGGAACGATTCCTCAGATGTTATGTTGCGGATGCGCAATCCGATTGGGTACAATTTTTGCCATTTGCGGAATTTGCGCACAACAACCTGAAAAGCTCCTTTTCTGGTTTTTCCCCATTTCAGGTAGTGTCGGGAAGATCACCTAAGTTTGCTCCTTTGCCGATCGCATCTACACCGATTCCAGCTCTGGAAGATTGGCAGAGGGCTCTAAAGGAGATTTGGGGAATGGTTAAGAGGAATCTGGGGAAAGCTTTTCAAACCCAGAAAAGACAGACAGATAAAAGACGGTCCGTAGAGTGGAAGTTCTCTTCAGGAGATTTGGTATGGGTATCCACTCGACATTTGGCCTTGAAACAACCGTCACCCAAACTGGGCCCTAGATTTATAGGACCATTTCCAGTGGCCAAGAAAATCAATAATGTCACTTACGCGATTGATCTCCCAGCCGGTATGAGAGGTGTGAAATCATTCCATGTGTCTCTTTTGAAGCCAGCAGTACACGTGGATTCCTCCCCCCCCCTGTGTTGGTGGATGACCAACCAGAGTATGAAATTGAAAAGATCCTGGACTCTCGCTTAGTGCAGAACTCAGTGCAGTATCTGGTCCACTGGAAAGGATATGGCATAGAGGAAAGATCTTGGGTGCCAGATTCCCGCATGCATGCGGAGGAGTTAAAAAAGGAGTTTCATGACTTACATCCTGGGAAGCCTGGTGGGAAGTGTCCGGAGTCCACTCCTCGGGGGGGGTACTGTAATGGATTGCGGAGACACCGCCGCGCGGTCTGACAGCGAGGCGGCTGAGGCCGCGTTCAGACCGGCGGTTTCTCCGCAGCAGCAGCGTGCGCCTGGTTTGTCTGAGCCTAGTAGTGCACACAGATGGAGAGCTACGCGCGCGCTAACAGGCAAGCCCTTTATGCCAATAGGAGAGGGATCAGCTGATCTGGACAATCAGCTGATCCCAGCGCAGCAGGTGATTGGCTGAATAGGACTGGGCGGCGCTGGGGAGTGCTCTGCTATATATACTTCTTCCCTGTCAGTTGTCGGTTGTCTGCCGTTGCGAATGCTTATGTGTTAGCACTCAGACCATAGTCAGATCCTTCAGTGTGGTTGAACCAGGTGGAGCTGGGAATCCACACTTAGCCAGATTACTGTGTTATTACTGTGCTATTATTGTGTTATACTTCAGACTAGTTCCAGGGTGTTGAGACCACGGACCTCACACCCAAGACTAGGGATACTGTGTTATTATTGTGTTATACTTCAGACTAGTTCCAGGGTGTTGAGACCACGGACCTCACACCCAAGACTAGGGATACTGTGTCATTCTTGTGTTATACTTCAGACTAGTTCCAGGGTGTTGAGACCATGGACCTCACACCCAAGACTAGGGCTTTGCTTGATAACTGTTATGACCTATTGCTTTCCTGACTCTCCTTCTGCTCTCTGATTCGGTACCTACGCATATCTGATTACCTGTTGCCAACCCTGCCTGTCCCTGGTTACCGAATCAGTCTTCTGTCTCTGTACCTTATCTGCTTGTGTGTTACCAACCCGACCTGGCCGATCTCTCTAACTGTCACTCACTCCTTGGGTGTTCAGTTCCTCGTACTATCTGGAATACCCCCCCCCCCTTTCCCGCTGGGGTGTCCAGTAACTGTAGAGACTCCCTGGCTCTTAAAGGGACCTCTCTGCAACCCAGTCAGGGACCCCATCTCTTAGGTGTCCTTTGACTGCAGTAGAGTCTGATTCCCAGCAATCAGGGAATCACTGGCTCATATACTGTCACACCAAACACTTACACTTTGTCAGGTGTCCAGAGGTTAGCTATACTTGTATTATTGGTGATTCTGCAGATCATTAATAATCAGGTATATATCTGTATTCTTGGTGATACTGCAGATCACCAATAATCAGATTCTCTCTGTGTGCTGACACCGATCGTTACACTCTGCCATTAACAGTGTAAGAATGGCTGCAGTTTCAATATTCCCCTTGAAAATCAATAGGTGAATTTTGATTGGCTCTTGTAGGCTCCACCTACTTTTCCGAATATTAATCCCAGTCACCCAGTGACCAACTGTGTGAAGTTTGAGAACCCTGCCATTAACAGTGTAAGAAAAGCTGCAGTTTATATTTTCCAATGTAAAAAGTTAATTGTTTTTGGCTCCGCCCACTATTTCTAACCTTGACATACAGTCACTCAATGACCAAGTTTATGAGCTTTGGGGTCTTTGGCATCAATAAGTTGCATTTTACCATTGAAATTAAACAAATCTGATTGGCTGTTTTTGGCCCACTCCCTTCAGAATTTGAACCCCAGTCTCCCAGTGACTGACTGTACCAGATTTGAGGCCTCTGTCATTAAGAGTGTATGGATGGCAGCAATGTAAATATTCCCTTTGAAAATCAAAAGGTGAATTTTGATTGGCTGCTGTAGGCTCCACCCACTTTCCTGAATATTAGTCCCAGTCACCCAGTGGCCAACTGTGTCACGTTTGAGAACCCTGCCAATAACAGAATGGCTGAAATCAATCTAACAAATCTGATTGGCTGTTTGTGACTCCACCCCTTTAGTTAATTTGGACCCCAGTCACCCAATGGACTGACTGTATCAGGTTTGAGGCCTCTGCCATTAACAGTGTAAGAATGGTAGCAATGTGAATATTCCCCTTGAAAATCAATAGGTAAATTTTGATTGGCTGTTGTAGGCTCCACCCACATTTCTGAATATTCATCCCAGTCACCCAGTGGATAATTGTGTAAAGTTTGGGAACCCTGCCATGTTAAAAATTTAGTTGTTGGCACCGCCCACTTTTTCTAACCTTGACATACAGTCACTCAATTATCAAGTTTATCAGCTTTGGGGTCCTTGGTATCAATAATTTGTATATTCCCATTGAAAAATAAACAAATCTGGCTGTTTGTGACTCTGCCCCCTTTCTGAATTTGAATCCTAATCACCCAATGACTGATTGTATCAGGTTTGAGGCATCTGCTATTAACAGTATAAGAATGTTAGCAGTTGAAATATTCCCTTTGAAAATTGAAAGGTGAATTTTTATTGGCTGTTGTAGGCTCCACCCACCTTCCAAAATCTTAATCTCATCCACCCAGTGACCAACTGTGCAAAGTTTGAGAGCCCTGCTATTAACAGTGTAAGAATGGCTGCAGTTTATATTTTCCCAGTGAAATTTGTTTTTGGCTCCACCCACTTTTTGTAACATTGACACACAGTCACTCAATGACCAACTTTGTGAGCTTTCAAGTTTGTGAGCTTTCAGGTTCCTGGCATCAAAAATGTATGAATGGAAGCAGTTGATCCACCAAGGAAATCTGATTGGCTGTATGTGGCCCCACCCCTTTAGTGAATTTGGACCCCAGTCGCCCAATGACCGACTGTAGCAAGTTTGAAGCCTCTGCCATTAACAGTGTAAGAATGGCAGCAGTTTAAATATTCCCCTTGAAAATCAATAGGTGAATTTTGATTGGCTGTTGTAGGCTCCACCCACTTTCTTGAATCTTAATCGCATTCACCCAGAGACCAACTGTGGCAAGTTTGAGAACCCTGCCATTAACAGTCTAAGAATGGCTGCAGTTTACATTTTCCCATTTGAAATTAATGGCTGAAATTTGATTGGCTGTTTTATGCTCCGCCCACTTTTTCTTGATTTGTAACCTCAGTCACCAAGTGACCAACTGTGCCAAGTGTGGGGACTCTGGCTTGATTACTGTGAGAATGGCAGCCTTTTACATTTTTTCCATTGACTTGAATGGGTGAAATCTGATTGGCTGTTTGTAGCTCCGCCCGCGTGTGCAGGGGGGCCGCGAGACCCCCAGAACATATCATCCCAGGTAGTAAGAGATCTGTGTACCAAGTTTCATTCAAATCGGTCAAGCCGGTTTCGAGTGATCGCGGCACACACACACACACACACACACACACACGCACACACATGTACACACACACACACACACACACACACACACACACACACACACACACACACACACACACACACACACACACACACACACGCACCTTGGGTGCTGGAGGACCTTGTCCCGGCTCTGAGCTCACTCTCAAATCCTACCATAGTCATAGTCTAATGCAGTGGTTCCCAACCTTTTCCGGGCCGGGGAACACTTTCTGACCATATTTTTCTCCGGGGAACGGCGGCGGGGGGGGGGGGGGGGCGGCGGCGCGGGTGTTTGTGCGACCTAGTGGACAGTGCCGTGCTATGGGGGGGGGGGGGGGGCGGCTGCATAGCTAGCATAGTTGCCCCAGTATAGGGAGTTTAGTTGCCCCAGTATGGTTAGTATAGTTACCCCAGTATAGTGCCCCAGTATAGCGCCCCAGTATAGCTAGTATAGTCCCAGTATGGATAGGTAGTGCCCCAGTATAGCTAGTATAGTGCCCCAGTATAGCTAGTATAGTCCCAGTATGGATAGGTAGTGCCCCAGTATAGCCAGTAAAGTGCCCAGTATAGCTAGTATAGTACCCAGATAGCTAGTATAGTGTCTAGTATAGCTAGCATAGTGCCCAGTATAGCTAGCATAGTGCCCAGTATAGGTAGGTAGTGCCCAGTATAGCTAGTATAGTTGCCCCCAGTATAGCTAGTTTAGTTGCCCCCAGTGTAGGTAGTTTCGTTGCCCCCAGTATAGCTAGTTTCGTTGCCCCCAGTATAGCTAGTTTAGTTGCCCCCAGTATAGCTAGTACAGTTCCCCCCAGTATAGATGCCCAGGAGGGGGGGGAAGCAGCGCTAGAAGGAGGGGCAGTGGAGGCAGCGGTGGGGAGGGGGGAAATATCCCCCCCCCCTCCCTCACCTGGGACCCCTCCTTCTGCCTCTCTCCCCCTCCGTTTAGCGGTGGCAAGTGCGGCTCGGCGGCGGGGAGGCATACGGAGAATTACTCACCACTTCTGCGTTCCAAGCGCCGGCAACGTCATGTCGTCACACATCTCCCCCTTCAATACCGCCCACTGTGCTTCCGCTAATCAGGAAGAACAGTGGGCGGCATTGAAGGCGGAGATGTGTGACGACATGACGCTGCCGGCGCTTGGAACGCGGAAGTGGTGAGTAATTCTCCGTATGCCTCCCTGCCACCGAGCCGCACTTGCCACCGCTAAACGGAGGGGGAGAGAGGCAGAAGGAGGGGTCCCAGGTGA
The DNA here is from genome assembly GCF_040937935.1 of Hyperolius riggenbachi. Lineage (NCBI taxonomy): Eukaryota > Metazoa > Chordata > Amphibia > Anura > Hyperoliidae > Hyperolius > Hyperolius riggenbachi. The sequence continues at coordinate 22,420,084 of NC_090654.1, read as the reverse complement.
GGGAGGGGGGGGGGGATATTTCCCCCCTCCCCACCGCTGCCTCCACTGCCCCTCCTTCTAGCGCTACTTCCCCCCTCCTGCACCCTAAAGTAGGTACAGGTCTGGCGAGAGGCCAGACCTGTACGGCACACCGGGCAACATGCCGCGGCACACTACACTGGTTGGGAAACACTGGTCTAATGGACTACCAAATTATTATATGTATTTTTATAGCACTGACATCTTCTGCAGCACTTTAGAGTGCATAGTCATGTCCCTGACTGTCCTCAGAGGAGCTCTCAGTCTAATCCTACCATAGTTATAATCTAATGTCATAACATAGTAAAGGCAGATGATCAACAGGACTGCCAGGCAATTTACATTGTGTAAAAGGAAATACATCCATATAATACTCAGTTCAGTTGTGCTTTAACCAGCAATCCACCAACCAGAATCCGGCACCATTCCATATACAACTTCACTTTATTCAATCAAAACATAAGATTCTTGTGATGAGTGATTAGCAAAGCTTTGATGCGGCCACATCACAGCTCTGCTAAAGTTTTCACTCGTCATGTGAATTTTATATTTTGATTGAATAAAATTAAATGTTATAGGGTGTGGTGCCGGATTCTGGTTGGTGGATTGCAGATGCCTACAATTGCAGTAGGCCCATAGGAACACACTACGGCCCATATCCAATTCTCCTGACTTATTTCTTTCTCCTGACTTATATTCTAGGAGATAATTTTTAATCTTCTATTTAAAGCAGCAGGAACAGCCCTAATATCCCAGGAAAAAAAAACCATTGTGTTGCATATACAGCCCTGTCAGTCAGTCTTAGTTGCTGGACCTTGGCACCTTGGTAAATCCTATAAATCAATGAAAGATTGCACACCACAATTGAGGTGCAAGGACCCATATAAGTCAAACGAAAAGATCCAAAAGGTCCGCACACTCAAGCAGTAAACTTCCAAGCAGAGCCGGCCTTTGGGGGTGGCAAGTGGGGCAATCGCCCCAGGCCCTGCCTCTGAGGAGGCCCCTCTGCAGTGCTGGGGAGCGCGGGCATAGTTGTTAAAACTCACGTGTCTCCGATGCTCACAGCTATCTATTTTCTCTCCCAGCATCTGTGTATTGATAACAGCGCCCCCTATGATGACGGGACCGCATGTCACCACAGGGGGGCACTGTTACCAATACACAGATGCTGGGAGAGGAAATAGATGGTAGCTGTGAGAGAGCATCGGAGACACGTGAGTTTTAACAACTATGCCCGCTCTCCCCAGCACTGCAGCCACCTTATCTAACCTGTACTGCGGGGCACCTACCTATCTAACCTGTACTGCGGGGCACCTACCTATATAATCTATACTGCAGGGCATCTACCTATCTAATCTATACTGCAGGCTGGCACCTATCTAATCTATACTGCAGGCTGGCACCTATCTAACCTATACTGCAGCCTGGCACCTATCTAATTATACTGCAGGCTGGCACCTATCTAATTATACTGCAGGCACCTATCTAACCTATACTGCAGCCTGGCACCTATCTAATTATACTGCAGGCTGGCACCTATCTAATTATACTGCAGGCACCTATCTAACCTATACTGCAGGCACCTATCTAACCTATACTGCAGACACCTATCTAACCTATACTGCAGGCTGGCCCCTATCTAACCTATACTGCAGGCCACCTATCTAACCTATACTGCAGGCACCTATCTAACCTATACTGCAGGCTGGCACCTATCTAACCTATACTGCAGGCTGGCACCTATCTAATTATACTGCAGGCACCTATCTAACCTATACTGCAGCCTGGCACCTATCTAATTATACTGCAGGCTGGCACCTATCTAATTATACTGCAGGCACCTATCTAACCTATACTGCAGGCACCTATCTAACCTATACTGCAGACACCTATCTAACCTATACTGCAGGCTGGCCCCTATCTAACCTATACTGCAGGCCACCTATCTAACCTATACTGCAGGCTGGCACCTATCTAATCTATACTGCAGGGCATCTACCTATCTAACCTATACTGCAGCCTGGCACCTATCTAATTATACTGCAGGCTGGCACCTATCTAACCTATACTGCAGCCTGGCACCTATCTAATCTATACTGCAGGCTGGCACCTATCTAACCTATACTGCAGGCTGGCACCTATCTAACCTATACTGCAGGCACCTATCTAATCTATACTGCAGGCTGGCACCTATCTAACCTATACTGCAGGCTGGCACCTATCTAACCTATACAGCAGGCTGGCACCTATCTAACCTATACTGCAGCCTGGCACCTATCTAATTATACTGCAGGCTGGCACCTATCTAACCTATACTGCAGCCTGGCACCTATCTAATCTATACTGCAGGCTGGCACCTATCTAACCTATACTGCAGGCTGGCACCTATCTAATCTATACTGCAGGGCATCTACCTATCTAACCTATACAGCAGGCTGGCACCTATCTAACCTATACTGCAGCCTGGCACCTATCTAATTATACTGCAGGCTGGCACCTATCTAACCTATACTGCAGCCTGGCACCTATCTAATTATACTGCAGGCTGGCACCTATCTAACCTATACTGCAGGCTGGCACCTATCTAATCTATACTGCAGGCTGGCACCTATCTAATCTATACTGCAGGCTGGAACCTATCTAATTATACTGCAGGCTGGCACCTATCTAACCTATACTGCAGGCACCTATCTAACCTATACTGCAGACACCTATCTAACCTATACTGCAGGCTGGCACCTATCTAATCTATACTGCAGGCTGGCACCTATCTAATCTATACTGCAGGCTGGCACCTATCTAATTATACTGCAGGCACCTATCTAACCTATACTGCAGGCTGGCACCTATCTAACCTATACTGCAGGCACCTATCTAACCTATACTGCAGGCTGGCACCTATCTAACCTATACTGCAGGCACCTATCTAACCTATACTGCAGGCTGGCACCTATCTAACCTATACTGCAGGCTGGCACCTATCTAACCTATACTGCAGGCACCTATCTAACCTATACTGCAGGCTGGCACCTATCTAATTATACTGCAGGCACCTATCTAACCTATACTGCAGGCTGGCACCTATCTAACCTATACTGCAGGCTGGCACCTATCTAATCTATACTGCAGGCTGGCACCTATCTAACCTATACTGCAGGCACCTATCTAACCTATACTGCAGGCACCTATCTAACCTATACTGCAGACACCTATCTAACCTATACTGCAGGCTGGCACCTATCTAATCTATACTGCAGGCTGGCACCTATCTAACCTATACTGCAGGCACCTATCTAACCTATACTGCAGGCACCTATCTAATCTATACTGCAGCCACCTTCCTATCTAACCTATACTGCAGGCACCTACCTATCTAATCTATACTGCAGGCACCTACCTATCTAATCTATACTGCAGGCACCTACCTATCTAATCTATACTGCAGCCACCTTCCTATCTAATCTATACTGCAGGCTGGCACCTATCTAATCTATACTGCAGGGTGGCACCTATCTATCTAATCTATACTGCAGGCGCCTATCTAATCTGTACTGCAGGGCACCACCCTACCTAATCTATACTGCAGGCACCTATCTAATATATACTGCGGGGTACCTACCTAACTAATCTATACTGCAGGCACCTTCCTATCTAATCTGTACTGCAGGGCACCTACCTGTCTAATCTATACTGCAGCCACCTATCTATCTAATCTATATGGCAGGCACCTATCTAATATATACTGCGGGGTACCTACCTAACTAATCTATACTGCAGGCACCAGGGCTGGGCCGAGGCATGGGCTGGAGAGGCTCCAGCCTCAGGGCGCAGTGTAGGAGGGGGCACACAATTCATTCAGCTGTCATTCCTAATTGTGTATGAAGCAAAAAGAAATAAGAAAAGGGGATACATAGCAGTGACTGCAAGTCAGATAACTAGATATTAAGGTGTTGGGGAGGTTGTGGGCCCTGTGGCCCTCTTAGTCTAATAGCAATCAGTGTGTGGCAGCTGGGGTGGGAGGGATGGAGGGGCGCACTTTGGTGTCTCAGCCTTGGGTGCTGGAGGACCTTGTCCCTGCTCTGGCAGGCACCTTCCTATCTAATCTATACTGCAGGGTACCTACCTGTCTAATCAATACTGCAGGCACCTATCTAATCTATACTGCAGGGCACCTACCTATCTAACCTATACTGGAGGCACCTACCTATCTAACCTATACAGAGTGTGTGCTTCCACAACGTGTGTATCCACAGCATATATCTCTAGGCCCCGCATATGACACTCGCCCCAGGCCCCGCGTACTCTAAGGCCACCTCTGCTTCCAAGGTTTATTCAGACAATGTGACAACGTTTCATTCCAAACACCAACGATTCGTTCCGGGGCCCCGTGGGGTCCCCTTTGTCAAGGCAACACAAACAGAATGGTGACACCACAATGGAAGATACCAGGCCGCAATGATTTCTCTAAAAAGGCGATACCCAAACTGTACCGTGATGTTGAGAGGCAAGTCATCTCTGGCACACAGCGTTGGGTCAAGGGTCCATCTGATCACGGATGCCTGGTCTGCCAAGCACGGTCAGGGCAGGTACATTACTTACACAGCCCATTGGGTCAACCTGGTGACCGATGGCAACAGGGAGTACGTGGCTGTGCAGCGGACCAACTTGTGACACCTCCACGGCTTGCAGGCAGGCCTCCTACCACCTCCTCTCCTCCTGCTACATCCTCTTTGCTGTCATCATCCTCCTCCTCCTTGGCTGAGTGGCAGTTCAACTCTACTGGTGCTGCGATCTCCTCTCCAGTTACACAGCCCTAGCTCCCCAGGGCCTATGCTGCATGCCAGGTACGATAGTGTCACGTCATCTTAGACATGTCTTGCCTCAAAGCGGAGAGTCACACTGGAGCAGCTCTCCTGGCTGCTCTTAACAAACAGGTGGATCAGTGGCTGACCCCGCACCAACTGGAGATCGGCAACGTGGTGTGTGACAACGGCAGCAATCTCATTTCCGCTTTGAATTTGGGAAAGTTGACACATGTACCCTGCATGGCACATGTGCTGAATCTCATAATTCAGAGATTTGTGTCAAAGTACCTAGGCTTACAGGACGTCCTGAAGCAGGCCAGGAAGTTGTGTGGGCATTTCAGGCGGTCTTACACGGCCATGGCACGCTTTGCCGATATTCAGCGTAGAAACAATTTGCCGGTGAGATGCTTCATTTGCGATAGCTCGACTCGCTGGAATTCGACCCTGGTTATGTTCGACCGCCTGCTACAACAGGAGAAAGCCGTCACCCAGTATCTCTACAACTGCAGTAGAAGGACACATTCTGGGGAGATGGGGATGTTCTGGCTGAAGAACTGGACACTCATGTGAAATGGCCGCAGGCTCATGCGGCTGTTTGAGGAGGTGACAAACATGGTGAGTCGCAGTGATGGCGCCATCAGCGACTTGATCCAGTACGCTTTCGTCCTGGAGTGTGCCGTGCGTAGAGTGGTGGATCAAGCTGTGGACGAGTGTGAAAAGAAACAGGAGGAAGAGTTGTGGGATCAATTCTCATCAGAACAAGATGTTTCCTCAACACCTGCGGCAGCACAGAGGGGGGAGGAGGAGGAAGAGTCGTGTGGGGAAGAGGAGTCAGACTCAGATGATGAGGAAGGTGTTTTTTTGGTGGAGGAGGAGGCGGCAGAAGAACAACTGCATCAGGCATCGCAGGGGGCTTGTGCTGCTCAACGTTCCCGTGGTATTGTTCGTGGCTGGGGGAGGAGGAGAACTTACCAGACGTCACTGAGGAAGAGCAAGAGGAGATGGATAGTACGTCTGGATCCAACTTTGTGCAGATGGCGTCTTTCATGCTGTCCAGCCTGTTGAGGGACCCCCGTATAAAAAAACTCTAGGGGAATGAGCTGTACTGGGTGGCCACGCTACTAGACCCTCGGTATAGGCACAATGTGGCGGAGATATTTCCAACTCACCAGAAGGCAGAAAGGATGCAGCACTTGCACAACAAGCTGGCAACTATGCTTTACAGTGCATTTAAGGGTGATGTCACAGCACAATGGAATAAAGGTACCACTGCCAGTAATCCTTCTCCCATGTCCACGTAGGCAAGGACAGGACGCTCCAGCAATCTCATGGTGATGTTGGACATGCGGACATTCTTTAGTCCAACACCTCACCTTAGCCCTTCCGGATCCACCCTCCACCAACGCCTCGACTGGCAGGTAGCCGACTACCTGGCCTTAAGTGTGGATGTAGACACTGTGAGCAGCGATGAACCCTTGGACTACTGGGTGTGCAGGTTTGTTGACCTGTGGCCAGAGCTGTCCCAATTTGCCATCCAACTTCTGTCTTGCCCTGCCTCAAGCGTCCTGTCAGAAAGGACCTTCAGCGCAGCTGGAGGCATCGTCACTGAGAAGAGAAGTCGCCTAAGTCACAAAAGTGTTCAGTACCTCACCTTTATCAAAAGGAATGAGGCATGGATCCCGGAGGGCTACTGCCTGCCCGAAGACTAAGTCAGTCCCCACACACAGCATCTCTGCCTGCACGCCATGTGACTGCCTGCCCCAAGACTAAGTCGCTCCCTACACAGCATCTCTGGCTGCAGGCCGCTTGACTGCCTTCTCCGCCACCACCAACAGGGTCCAGGACTCCAGGCGGATTCCTGAATGTTTAAGGCCGGTGCTTGCAGCGGCTGCTATAATAATTTTTCTGGTGCGTGTACATGCCTGCCTAATTTTTCTGACAGCACTGCAGCTGCAACAACAAAACAAAAGGCATGTACATGTGTCAATTCCCCTTTGTGATCGTTACCTTGCCGCGGTGAACAGGGGCGTAACTAGACATCACTGGGCCCCCTGAGAAACTTTGGATGGGCCCCCCCCCGCGAGTACTTTGGATGGGGGCCCCCCACCCCCCTCGCTTTCTGTACAGGAAAACTGAGGGCTAATGTGTTTTCCCCATGCAGATAAAAACACTTAGACTTAAAGAGACACTGAAGCGAGAATAAATCTCGCTTCAGTGCTTATATTCAGCAGGGGCATGTGTGCCCCTGCTAAAACTCTGCTATCCCGCGGCTGAACGGGGGTCCCTTCACCCCCAAATCCCCCCGTGCAAAATCAACGACCAACTTGGTCGTAGATTTTGCTGCTCTTGAGGCAGGGCTAACGGCTGCAGCCCTGCCTCTAAGCGCCGTCTATCAGCGGCACATCGCCGCCTCTCCCCTGCCCCTCTCAGCGAAGGAAGACTGAGAGGGGCGGGGGAGAGGCGGAGATACGCGCTGACAGACGCGCGTGAGGCAGGGCTGCGGCGGTTAGCCCTGCCTTTATCCGGAAGAGGGGATGCGCTGCTCGGAGGGGATTTCGGGGGGTAAGGGACTCCCGTTTAGCCGCGGGATAGCGGCATTTTAGCAGGGGCACACATGCCCCTGCTGACTATCAGACTATCTTTAAGGAAACGTCAGGCAATCTATGCTACCCCAAGATCTACTTACCCGGGGCTTCCTCCAGCCCCTTGCAGCCAGCAAATCCCTCGTTGCAGCTCTGCTCCCAGTACATACATACACAGCCTTATTATTTTACTACATGAGAGCACATGCTATATGGAGGAACAACAATGACATGCTGAACGTAAGCTATAGTATCAATGTAACTTTGGCAAAACATTCAGAATGTCACTGATTGATACTGTTATTACGGGATCTTGGACTCAGTATGAGACAACAAGCTCTCAATGAAGCAGCAACAGTAAGACATCAATCTCCACTCCATTGCATTGTAAAAGTATTCAGAGGCCATAAAGTCATTAGCACGTGTGAAAAGAATCTAGGAATCCTTTTGCTGAAAAGGGAAAGTCTACAACTTTTTTTTAAATTGTGACTCCTTTGTTTGTAAGGTTGTACATGAAGTCATCAGAACTTTGCAGCAGTGAGAGACAGATGTTTTTTTACGAACCCTAGGGAGCAGGGACAGTGTACAAATTCCAAAGTGTGTGTGATTCCTTATCTGTGTGCTGGACACATGCAGTCAATATAACAATGGTGTGAGAGCAGAATATGTGTTTTTATCTCCATGCCCTTAGCTGTCAGTCTCTCAAACTTTTCCCCCCATGGGCCCCCTGTGGCTTCTGGGCCCCCCTGCGGAGGCATCCCTTGCAGAGTCTATTGTTATGCCCCTGGCGGTGAAGGGGCTTGCGTATCACAATGAAGCAATGAACGCCAGCTATATGAGTGTCTGGGGGGTGGGGGCACACCCGAGATAATAAGGTCGTTGCTTCATTGTGGACAGACCAAATGCGATCAGACAGTGCTGGACAGTCACTGTTGTTCTGTCATTGAGCTACCTCAGCCCGGCGACCATATGGGCTTGAAAACCACGGCCTGCACTCTCGCCATGGTGCGCACCAGTCCAGCACGGCCGTCACTACGCAAACAGTTGCTTGCGGTGCGTTACACAGTGAGTTTGGTGCGTCAGTGTGAAGCAGTACACTAATTACACTCCCTGATTAATGTATACACATGCAAGATGTTTAAAAGCACGTTAGGCCTGCAATTTAGCATTCAATGTGATTTCTGCCCTTAAAATGCCGCTGTGATTTAAATCCAGATTTTTCCCCGGGACTTTTGGCATCTATCCCACTCCGCCATGCAAAAACTCAGAAGTTAGACCCCTTGAAACATCTTTTCCATCACATTTGTGGCCAGAATTAATGTTTGTAGTTTTCAAAGTTTGCATCCCCATTGAAGTCTATTGCGGTTCGCGAAAGTTCGCGCGAACCGAACTTTTGTGGAAGTTTGCGTTCGAGGTTCGCAAACCGAAAATCGGAGGTTCGAGCCATATCTTCATGTGAACACTGTCATAGGAAATCATTACACAATCGCTTTTAGGGCGATTTGCAAAATCGCCAGCGCTTAAAAAAATGATTTGCTTATAGTGTGAACAAGCCCTCTTTTTTCTCCTAGAAACTGCACTGTCATATCTAGCATGCTTTGTAAACACATGTGAGCACAGCATAGATCACATTTCAGCAGCTTCTGCAGAGGGGTGAGGTGTATTTACCTTCTCAGCCTCAGCCTGTCACACTGAACTGCCCTCAGCCAATCAGTGAGGAGCAGGAATGTGAGAGCGGAGATAACAAGCTTCCCTCTCCCTGGCAATGTACCAGAATAGAGCCCGGCTGACTGAGATAAGATTCATCACAGCAGAAACTTTTTTGAATAGATTGGAGTGCTTGCAAATCATGCAGGGTCAGGTTGTAGACTGCACAATAAACACAGAGGAGTGGGTAAATGGAATTTGATTTTGTGGCTGACAATCCTGCTTTAATATATATATATTTACAGGATCTTCTCAAAAAATTAGCATATTGTGTTAAAGTTCATTATTTTCTGTAATGTACTGATAAACATTACACTTTCATATATTTTACATTCAAATACACACAACTGAAGTAGTTCAAGCCTTTTATTGTTTTAATATTGATGATTTTGGCATACAGCTCATGAAAACCCAAATTTCCTATCTCAAAAAATTAGCATATTTCATCTGACCATTAAAAGAAGGTGTTTTTAAAACAAAAAAAAGTCAACCTTCAAATAATTATGTTCAGTTATGCACTCAATACTTGGTCGGGAATCCTTTTGCAGAAATGACTGCTTCAATGCGGCGTGGCATGGAGGCAATCAGCCTGTGGCACTGCTCAGGTGTTATGGAGGCCCAGGATGTTTTGATAGCGGCCTTAAGCTCATCCAGAGTGTTGGGTCTTGCGTCTCTCAACTTTCTCTTCACAATATCCCACAGATTCTCTATGGGGTTCAGGTCAGGAGAGTTGGCAGGCCAATTGAGCACAGTAATACCATGGTCAGTAAACCATGTACCAGTGGTTTTGGCACTGTGAGCAGGTGCCAGGTCATTCTGAAAAATGAAATCTTCATCTCCATAAAACTTTTCAGCAGATGGAAGCATGAAATGCTCCAAAATCTCCTGATAGCTAGCTGCATTGACCCTGCCCTTGATAAAACACAGTGGACCAACACCAGCAGCTGACATGGCACCCCAGTCCATCACTGACTGTGGGTACTTGACACTGGGCTTCAGGCATTTTGGCATTTCCCTCTCCCCAGTCTTCCTCCAGACTGGCACCTTGATTTCCGAATAACATGCAAAAGTTGATTTCACCCGAATAAAGTACTTTGGACCACTGAGCAACAGTCCAGTGCTGCTTCTCTGTAGCCCAGGTCAGGCGCTTCTGCCGCTGTTTCTGGTTCAAAAGTGGGTTCATGCTTCCATCTGCTGAAAAGCTTTATGGAGATGAAGATTTCATTTTTCAGCACGACCTGGCACCTGCTCACAGTGCCAAAACCACTGGTACATGGTTTACTGACCATGGAATTACTGTGCTCAATTGGCCTGCCAACTCTCCTGACCTGAACCCCATAGAGAATCTGTGGGATATTGTGAAGAGAAAGTTGAGAGACACAAGACCCAACACTCTGGATGAGCTTAAGGCCGCTATCGAAGCATCCTGGGCCTCCATAACACTTGAGCAGTGCCACAGGCTGATTGCCTCCATGCCATGCCGCATTGAAGCAGTCATTTCTGCAAAAGGATTCCCGACCAAGTATTGAGTGCATAACTGAACATAATTATTTGAAGGTTGACTTTTTTTGGTTTTAAAAACACTTTTGTTTTATTGGTCGGATGAAATATGCTAATTTTTTGAGATAGGAAATTTGGGTTTTCATGAGCTGTATGCCAAAATCATCAATATTAAAACAATAAAAGGCTTGAACTACTTCAGTTGTGTGTATTTGAATCTAAAATATATGAAAGTCTAATGTTTATCAGTACATTACAGAAAATAATGAACTTTAACACAATATGCTAATTTTTTTAGAAGATCCTGTATATATATATATATATATATATATATATATATATATATATATATATATATATATATATATATATAATCGTATGTATGTATGTGTGTGTGTATGTGTGTGTGTATGTGTGTGTGTATGTGTGTGTGTATGTGTGTGTGTATGTGTGTGTGTATGTGTGTGTGTATGTGTGTGTGTATGTGTGTGTGTATGTGTGTGTGTATGTGTGTGTGTATGTGTGTGTGTATGTGCCGCGATCACGCGAAAACGGCTTGACCGATTTGAACGAAACTTGGTATACAGATCCCTTACTACCTGGGATGATATGTTCTGGGGGTCTCGCGTCCCCCCTGCACATGTGGGCGGAGCTACAAACAGCGAATCAGATTTCACCCATTCAAGTCAATGGGAAAAGTGTAAAAGGCTGCCATTCTCACAGTAATCAAGCCAGAGTCCCCACACTTGGCACAGTTGGTCACTTGGTGACCGAGGTTACAAATCCAGGAAAAGTGGGCGGAGCATAAAACAGCCAATCAAATTGCAGCTATTCATTTTAAATGGAAAAATGTAAACTGCAGCCATTCTTAGACTGTTAATCGCAGGGTTCTCAAACTTGCCACACTTGGTCACTGGGTGAATGCGATTAAGATTCAAGAAAGTGGGTGGAGCCTTAAAAAGCCAATCAAAATTCACCTATTGATTTTCAAGGGGAATATTTAAACTGCTGTCATTCTTACACTGTTAATGGCAGAGGCTTCAAACTTCCTACAGTGTGTCTTTGGGTAACTGGGGTCCAAATTCACTAAAGGGGCGGGGCCACAAATAGCCAATCAGATTTCCTTGGTGGATAAACTGCTTCCATTCACACATTTTTGATGCCAGGAACCTGAAAGCTCACAAACTTGGTCATTGAGTAACTGTGTGTCCAGGTTACAAAAAGTGGGCGGAGCCAAAAACAAATTTCACTGGGAAAATATAAACTGTAGGCATTCTTACACCGTTAATGGCAGGGTTCTCAAACTTTGCACAGTTGGTCACTGGGTGAATGAGATTAAGAATTTGGAAGGTAGGTGGAGCCTACAACAGCCAATAGAAATTCACCTTTCGATTTTCAAAGGGAATATTTAAGCTGCTACCATTCTTATACTGTTAATAGCAGATGCCTCAAACCTGGTACAGTCGGTCACTGGGTGATTAGGGTTCAAATTCAGAAAGGGGCGGAGCCACAAACAGACAATCAGATTTGTTTATTTTTCAATGGGAATATACAAAGTATTGATACCAAGGACCCCAAAGCTGATAAACTTGATAGAGTGACTGTATGTCAAGGTTAGAAAAATTGTGCGGCGCCAACAACTTAATTTTTTACATGGCAGGGTTCCCAAACTTGACACAATTGGCCACTGGGTGACTGGGATTAATATTCAGAAATGTGTGTGGAGCCTAAAAACAGCCAATCAAAATGTACCTATTGATTTTCAAGGGGGAACATCTACATTACATTTTACTCCGTCTAATCTGGGCTGCGTGTGTGTTCCAATACACCAAGCGTCACATGCTAATCATGTGACGCTTGGTGTAATGGAGCGCACACGCAGCCCAGATTAGACGGAGAGGACAGCGTGCTTCTGAGCTGAAAGCTATGTGCCGGCCAGAAGTGAAGAGGGAAGAAATATGTTCAGGTCAAGGGTCAAGCAAGTCGCCGGGACACCGGCATGAATAGTGCACGAACAGCGGCAGACGGAGGGGGCAGGAGGAGGTCACAGTATGTACTTTTGACCCCCCACACACTGGAGGTATCTGTTTATTCAGCTGTGGTATCCTTTAACCTGCCTGGCGTTCTATTAAGATCGCCAGGCAGGCTGCGGGAGGGTTTTTTTTTAATAAAAAAAAAACTTTCATGCAGCCAACTGAAAGTTGGCTGCATGAAAGCCCACTAGAGGGCGCTCCGGAGGCATTCTTCCGATCGCCTCCGGCGCCCAGAATAAACAAGGAAGGCCGCAATGAGCGGCCTTCCTTGTTTTGCTTACATCGTCGCCATAGCGACGAGCGGAGTGACTACATCGACGTCAGCCGCCTCCGATCCAGCCCTTAGCGCTGGCCGGAACTTTTTGTTCCGGCTACACTGGGCTCAGGCGGCTGGGGGGACCCTCTTTCGCCGCTGCTCGCGTCGGATCGCCGCAGAGCGGCGGCGATCAGGCAGCACACGCGGCTGGCAAAGTGCCGGCTGCGTGTGCTGCTTTTTATTTGAGCCAAATCGGCCCAGCAGGGCCTGAGCGGCAGGCTCCGGCGGTACTGGACGAGCTGAGCTCGTCCAGACCGCCCAGCAGGTTAATGGCAGAGGTCTCAAACCTGATACAGTCAGTTATTGGGTGACTGGGGTCCAAATTCACTAAAGTGGGTGGAGCCACAAACAGCCAATCAGATTTTTTAAATTGATTTCAGCCATTCTGTTATTGGCAGGGTTCTCAAACTTGACACAGTTTGCCACTGGGTGACTGGGACTAATATTCAGGAAAGTGGGTGTAGCCTACAACAGCCAATCAAAATTCACCTTTTGATTTTCAAGGGGAATAATTACATTGGTGCTATTCATACACTCTTAATGGCAGAGGCCTCAAATCTGGTACAGTCAGTCACTGGGAGACTGGGGTTTAAATTCTGAAAAGGGAGTGGGCCAAAAACAGCCAATCAGATTTGTTTAATTTCAATGGTAACATGCAACTTATTGATGCCGCAGTGAGAGGAGGAAAGACAGGCACTAAATGCGGGTAGAGAGGTCCTGGGTTTCACCGGGTTGTGTACTCCATATTGCAGCGTGCACTCAGAGACAAACAGTAATCATGTGAAGTGAAGAGAGTCGAGGCACTGCTGCAGTAAAAAAGAGGTACCTTTAATCCACGGTGTTCAGACACAGCGGGGTATACAGTGGGGGTGAGGGGATGCCTGACAGCTGTTTCGCTAAGAAAGCTTCTTCAGAGGCAAAGTGTAAGGTTCCTTACACTTTGCCTCTGAAGAAGCTTTCTTAGCGAAACAGCTGTCAGGCATCCCCTCACCCCCACTGTATACCCCGCTGTGTCTGAACACCATGGATTAAAGGTACCTCTTTTTTACTGCAGCAGTGCCTCGACTCTCTTCACTTCACAACTTATTGATGCCAAAGACCACAAAGCTCATAAACTTGGTCAGTGAGTGACTGTATGTCAAGGTTAGTGGGCAGAGCCAAAAACAACTTTTTACATGGCAAAATATAAATTGCAGCGATTCTTACACTGTTAATGGCAGGGATCTCAAACTTGACGCAGTTGGTCACTGGGGGACTAGGATTAATATATGGAAAAGTAGGTGGAGCCTACAAGAGCCAATCAAAATTCACCTATTGATTTTCAAGGGGAATATTGAAACTGCTGTCATTCTTACACTGTTAATGGCAGAGGCCTCAAACCTGCTACAGTCGATCATCAAGTGACTGTGGTTCAAATTCACTAAAGGGGTGGAGCCACAAAAATCCAATCAGATCTGCTTTTTTTTTTGATAAACTGCTTCCATTCACACAATTTTGATGCCTGGAACCCAAAAGCTCACAAACTTGGTCGACTGTGTGTCAAGGTTACAAAAAGTAGGTGGAGTCAAAAACAGATTTTCTGGGAAATTGTAAACTGCAGCCCTTCTTACACTGTTAATGGCAGGGTTCTCAAACTTTGCACAATTGGTTACTGGGTGACTGGGATTAATATTCATAACAGTGGATAGAGCCTAAGAAAGACAATCAAAATCACCTGTTGATTTTCAAGGGGAATATTAAAATTGCTGCCATTCTTGCACTGTTAACGGCACAAGCCTCAAACTTGTTACAGTTAGTCATTGGGGTTCAAATTCAGAAAAGGGGACAGAGCCACAAACAGTTTCATTTCTTGGAAAATACAAATTATTGATGCCAAGGACCCCAAAGCTCAGAAACTTGGTCATTGAGTGACTGTATGTCCAGGTGAGAAAAAGAAGGCAGAGCCAAAACCAAATTTCACTGGGAAAATGTAGACTGCAGCCCTTCTTACACTGTTAATGGCAGGGTTCCCAAACGTTGCCCAGATGGTCACTGGGTGACTGAGATTAATATTCAGGGAAGTGGGTGGAGCATATCATAGCCAATCAAAATTCACCTGTCGATTTTCAAGGGGAATATTTAAATTGCTGCCATTTTTACACTGGTAATAGCAGATGCCTCAAACCTGCTACAGTTGGTCATTGGGTGACCGGGGTTCAAATGCTGGAGAGGGGCGCAACCACAAACAGCCAATCTGATTTGTTTAATTTCTATGGGAATATACAAATTATTGATGCTAAACACCCCAAAGCTCACAAACTTGGTAATTGAGTGTTTGTGCGTTAGGGTTAGAAGAAGTGGGCGGAACTAACACCTGTCAAATACATACCCGGGTAACGTCGGGTCATCAGTGGGTGGAGACAAATACAAATTTCACTGGGAAAATGTAAACTGCAGCCATTCTTACACTGTTAATTGGAGGGTTCTTAAACTTTGCACAGTTGCTCACTCAGTGAATGGGATTAATATTCAGAAAAGTGGGTGGAGCCTACAATAGTGTATAAAGCTTCACCTATTGCTTTCCAAGTGGAATATTTAATTGCTACCATTCTTGCACTGTTAATGGCAGAGGCCTCGAACCTGGTACAGTTGGTCATTGGGTGACTGGGGTTCAAATTCAGAAAAGGGGATGGAGCCACAAACAACCCATCAGATTTTTTCATTTCAATACAAATTATTGATGCCAAAGACCACAAAGCTCACAAACTTGGTAATTGATTAATTGTTAGGGTTAGAAAAAGTGGGTGGAGCCGACACCAGCACAATGTTTACTCTAGCGCTGTCTGTCAGCGCCGCTCCGCCGCCTCCTCCGCATCGCCGCTACCCGCCCTCGTCCCTTCCCTCCCGCTGATTGGAGGGAAGGGACGAGGGCGGGTAGCGGCGATGCGGAGGAGGCGGGGGAGCGGCGCTGACAGACAGCGCTAGAGTAAACATTGTGCTGGCGACGCGCTGCGTGTCGCCAGCACTGCGGGGAGTATAGCGGCGAGCAGGGGGGTCTTTGAGACACACGATGGGGCAACAGAGGCTGGTGTTAGTGTGCCCAACCAGCCTCTGTGCCCCACTAACGTAATACAAGGCCACCTCGGGTTCTCTTTAAGGCTTCTTTTCCACGGACTGTTGAGCTGTGTGCTCAGCAAGCAGTTACCAGGCAGCAGTAAGCAGTTACCAGGCAGCAACAAGCAGTTACCAGGCAGCAGTGAGCAGATACCAGGCAGCAACAAGCTGTTACCAGGCAGCAGTAAGCAGTTGTAAGAGTTTGAGAGGCATTTTACTGCCTATCAACTGTCCGTGGAAAAGAGGCCTACCCTAGCAAGTCTGGCTTTGCAAATCTGGCCTAATTGGCTATTCATGAGGCAATGCTCATGCAAATTTGCGTTTGCATGCCAAACTAGGCATGGTCAAAAAACCAATACTGCAAAGTGGTCGCCCTGCTACATGCCAGTGATGAGCGAAAATGCAAAAATTTATTTCGACAAATTTTTACCGAATTTTCACCTAATTTCGTTTTGACAGGCAAATTTTCCATTTAATTTTTTTGCGTTAATTTTCGCCTAATGCCAGTCATTTTGGCGTTACTTGCGTATTATTGCAGACATTTTCCGCATAAGGGCATTAGCGTCCGCATTCAGAGAAGTTTCTTGCGCATTACTGTGGACATTTTTCCGTATAAACGTCCGCATAAACTGAATTTCCATGCGGATTATTGTGGACATTTTTCCGCATACGGGCATAAGCATCCACATACAATGAATTTTCGATGCTGGTCGAAAATGCAAATATTTCTGAAGATTTTCGTGAAAATTCGCCAAAAACGAAAACGGGATTTTCGATGCGAAAATGACTTAAGCGAAAATTCGCAAGCAACACTGCTACATGCTACATTAGCACTATCTAGGAGCGCCACAGGGAGGATTCCCAATGCCCCCTTTTTATACAACCGGGTGGACCGCGGGGTCCCAGGCTCTCTCACTGCCTGGGAACCACAGCGGCACCCCGGAGGGGGAGGCTAGGTGGCGCAGGCACCCCCCCCAAGCGTGGCCAGCGCCAGGGAGAGCCGTCCGCACCCACCTCCCAATATTAAAAACGGGCACTTACCTTAATGTCCATTGCGTTCTGCTACATGCGCATTAATTTGGGGGCACCACATGAGAAAGGAGTGAAGCATGGGTCACCCCGAACTTTAGAGCTCAGGGCTAGCTCACATAAACACTGCAAGGGGGGGGGGGGGTTGAAGGACAAGCGCAGACAACTAACTCCAAGGCTTACACCACCAGAGCAAGCTATCCACCACCTGCCTCCAAAGGATACAAACAGCGGGGGATGCCGCTGTGGTTCCCAGGCAGTGAGAGAGCCTGGGTCCCCGTGGTTCCCCCTGGGTTGTATAAAAAGGGGGTATTGGGAAGCCTCCCCGTGGCGCTCCTGGATAGTGCTAATGTAGCATGTAGCAGTGTTGCTTGCGAATTTTCGCCTAAGTCATTTTCGCATCGAAAATCCTGTTTTCGTTTTTGGCGAATTTTCACGAAAACCTTCAGAAATATTTGCATTTTCGACCAGCATCGAAAATTCATTGTATAGTTTTTTGACCCTGCATAGTTTGGCATGCGAAAGCAAATGCATATTTGCATGAGCATTGCCTCATGAATAGCCAATTAGGCCAGATTTGGAAAGCCAGACTTGCTAGGGTTAAACTTGGTGTTTGAGCACACATACATTTTCTAATGGAAAGCCTAAAGGTGGGTACACACATCAGATAAATGTCTTTGGAAATGAAAGATCACAGACCAATTTTACCCCCTTCCATGTAGTATGAGAACCATACGTACACAGTCTATTCTATTGAGCTGAACTCCCCATCAGATAAAATTTTTTGCATTTTTTGCAAGATGCTGCACACAAAGATGCTGTACACATGCAACAGATCAGTAATTGCAAAAGATCAGTTCCTGCAAAATGCATTCATAGTCTATGATATATGCAGATCTCATGCTGGGCATACACGGTATGTTTTCTACCATGTAATCGAGTCGCTGATGGCTCGATTGATAATTTCCGACGTGTCCGATACCCCGCCGGATCGATTCTGCGCTCGATACCGGTGGGCAGGACAAAAGAAGAAACGAGGGGAAAATAAGAAAGCGCTCGCGGGGACAAGCAGGAATCGATCCGGGCGCCCGCGGGGACGAGCGGGAATCGATCCGGGCGCCCGCGGGGACGAGCGGGAATCGATCCGGGCGCCCGCGGGGACGAGCGGGAATCGAGCCAGCGGCTCGATTACACAGTAGAAAACCTACCATGTATGCCCAGCATAATACACACCTTGTTTGACGGACATTCATCTGCAGATCACACAATCATCTGCAGATCCAAAAATCCATCCTGGTTGATCTGATCTGCAGATGATTCTCCGTTAAACAAAGTGTGTATGAGATCTGCAGATATAGACTATGGGCTTGATTCACAAAAGAGTGCTAATTGTTAGCACGGCCGTTTTCGCGCAAATTTTCGCATTGCGCGCAATCGCGAATTTTCGCATGAAACGATAAAGTTTGAGCGCAAACGCTAATTTTTGCGTGAAATCGATATTGTTTTCGCACAAAAATTCGCGTTTGCACGCTAAAACGATCGCGCGCAATGCGAAAATGGCCGTGCTAACAGTTTTTGTGAATTCTTTTGTGAATCAAGTCCTATGAATGCATTTTGCAGGAACTGATCTTTTGCAGACACTGATCTGTTGCATGTGTACAGCATCTTTGTGTGCAGCATCTTGCAAAGATTTCTATCTGATGGGGAGTTTAGCTCCATAGAATAGACTGTGTAGGTATGGCTCTCATACTACATGGAAGGGGGTAACATTGGTCTGTGATCTTTCCTTTTCCAAAGACTTTTATCTGATGTGTGTACCTACCTTTAATCTTCTTGCTTCAAAGTTGAGGCACGTACTCTATTAGATAGATAGAAGATGCGGCGTATGCTACGACGCGGGTCGGCTAGTACTATATAACATAGGAAAAAATTCAAGAGAAAAAGTGGCCCTATGCACATTTTTTCTTGTGCGATTTTTGCATTGCATGAAAACCCATGTAAATTTCCCAAGCGTGCCCCCCTGCTGCCTTGGACCTTGCCAGATTATTTGATAATTTGTCTTAAATACTGCTAAGCATATAGACCTCTCTCTTCTTGACCTTGCTACTGGTTTATCTGATGGGGAACTTGTATTTTACCTGGATTCTGCTTAAAGAGACTCTGAAGTGAGTCTAAATTCCCGTTTTTAACTAGTATTTATGTAAAGCACTATAGGTAATGCTAAACCGCCGCATCCCTGCACCAACCCCCCAAATCCCCTCTCCTACCTCCGGGGAGCGCTTCCTGATGAGGCTGTAGCTCTGCCTCTTGGTGCGTCAATCCCCGCCTCTCCCCGCCCCTCTCAATCTTCCTTCACAGAGAGGGGCGGGGGAGAGGCGGAGCTCCAAGCAGCGATTGACGCGCATGGAGGCAGAGCTGCAGCTGAAAGCTCTGCTAGAGAACCTTATGTTTTTCTGACAAAAATTACAGTACTGCGCATCACTGTATATGAGGCTTCTTTTTAGCATTACGGTGCGATCATCTGATCGCATCGCAATCAAAGTGCAAGTTGCTGGTGTGGAACCGGCCTCAGCTAATTTGTAAACACCCTTTGTCAGCTTCCATGAAAGCAGGAAGTAAACACGCTGCCGATTTATTGCAGGAGTTCTGTGAGCTGCAACAAATAAATGTTTTTCTGGAAGGGCTTGTTCACACTAGGTGCGTTTTTGGCCTTTTTTCAAGAGCAAGCGATTTTTAAAATCGCCCACATAACGCTTGTGCAAGGAATCTCTATGAGAAGGTTCATATCAGCGCGGTTTGTGCGCCGGGCGTTCAGCAAAGCGGTGCCTGGACCATTTTTGGGGCGTTTTTGCTATAATGGAAGGTGTAGGAAGAGCGCTAAACGCTCACTAAACCGCTTTATGAGGTGATTGCGTTTTCTAGAATAAATACATTGCATTTATTCTTTTCCGGGTCAATGAGCTCACTTCCTGACTTGCGTCAGGGAGTGAATCTCAAAACGCTCTGGAAAACGCTTAGAAAGGCTCTTTTTCAAAAAAACAGTGCGCAGAGGAGCGCCGGTAGGGGGAAAAAAACAGCGCACAAAAACGCAAAACGATTGCCTAAAGTTTATTATGCTGTTGCTTATCTTTTTAGAACAGAGAGGAAGTTCTGAGTGTAGGTCCGCAGCGCCTGCACAGAACGCTTCAGACCACATCAGCGCGATCACGAGAGGCGCTCGTGCAGGCGCAGAAGATGCCGACCTAGCAAGGTCGGCATCTGCAACGGAGGGGACTCCGGGACACTGGAGCTGCAGGGAGTGACATATCGGCTGCCAGGGGCTGGAGGAAACCCCGGGTAAGTAGAGCTTTTTTTTGCTCGGATCCGAGATGAAAAACTAACTATAACAAGTAACTTGTATATATATAGATAATGTGGTTATAGGCGCTCCTCCAATTAACTCGATGGTTTCACAAATAATGGAGCAAACAGGTATGGGTCGCTGCACAGTGGGATGGGATCTACCTCCCTATATAAATAGTAAGAAGTCTGTGCAGGCGTTCAACATAAATGATATAAGTCCACAGTCCCAGACCAGTCTGTATTCAAATGGACCCAGACGATATCATGAATTCACAGAAATGTATCCACCAAGTACTCTCACCAGATCAGTTGGCTGACTCAATGACAAATCAGCAGACACAGCATGTACATATAATCCAATGGTCTCCCACTGTAATTGGCATCTGTAGATTCAAGCACAATATGCGGACATAGCGTAATACTGACGTAGATCACAGGATTAAAGTGACTATATATTTACCCTGTGTAAGGTGATCAAAAATTGTGTTCCCACCACCGGCAATACAATGGTTAACTGCTCACCAGATTCCAATGCTGACCCCCAGATTCGATCAGCAATGTGCGCTTATGTTTAGTTCTTTTATATTCAGATGGGATGCAAGTTCCTTAAAGGGAAGGTTCAGGGAGGGTGGGTAAAAAATAAAAATCAGTGCATGCGCAGTAGAGCCCGGAGGACGTCCGATGACGTCAGCGCGCCGGCGTGGGACGCAGAAGTTCCGGGCCTTGGAGCGCAGAAGAGCCCGACCTGGCAGCCGGCCTGGCCAGGTTGGGTCGGCCACCGGAGACCACCGGGAGCCTGCGGAGCGGCGGCGAGGGCACCTCCTGCCTACCACGGACTGGAGGAAGCCCCAGGTAAGTGGAAATTGATTTTTATTTTTTACCCACCCTCCCTGAACCTTCCCTTTAAAGGGGTTCTTTCGCGAAAAAAGTAGGCAGTTAAAAAATGTGACAGATGACAGGTTTTGGGCCAGTCCATCTTTTTAAGGGGGATTCTCAGGGCTTTCTTTGTTTTCAACAGCATTTCCTGAACAACAGTTTCCAAATCTAACTGACATAATAGTGTGCAAGTGATTAGGGAGGCCGGCTGGTATCTTGCTATTTTGGCAGTTAAACTGCTGTTCAGAAAATGCTGTTGAAAACAAAGAAAGCCCTGAGAATCCCCCTTAAAAAGATGGACTGGCCCAAAACCTGTCATCTGTCACATTTTTTAACTGCCTACTTTTTTCGCGAAAGAACCCCTTTAAGGACTCATTAGTACCTCCCTGAACAGCATATGTAAATTTGCATGAGAAGTCTCCCTGCAAAAGAGTGCAAGCCCCACTTATGGGATAAAATACACACTGAGCATACACATGACCTGTCAGACAGGTCATGTGTATGCTCAGTGTGTATTTTATCCCATAAGTGGGGCTTGCACTCTATTGCAGGGAGACTTCTCATGCAAATTTACATATGCTGTTCAGGGAGGTACTAATGAGTCCTTAAAGAGAACCTGTACTGAGTAAAAATATTTAAAATAAACACATGAGGTAACTTCAAATGAACATTGCAAAGTTACCTTGCCATCAGTTCCTCTCAGAAGCTCACCATTTTCTTCTGACCATGATCCCTTCCAGTTCTGACAATATTTTGTCAGATCTGAAATATATCAGTTTCTGTCAGTAAAATATCAGTTGCTGTCAGTTATAGCTGAGAGGAAACCGGATGTACCAGGTAATGTCCATGTTTCCCTATGGCTCAAGTGGGCGATGTTACAGTTTAACTGTGTGCTGACCAGAAAGCTGTTATGGGTAATGGCCATTTTCAAAATGGAGGCCGGAAAATTCCCTTGATCACAGTGAACAAACAGGATGCAGGACAGGAGAAAGACACTCAGGAGTAGACTACATGGAAGGAAAGTATGACTTGTGTATGCTTATTTTGACTTTTAATTTTCAGTTCAGGTTTTCTTTAAGGAACTTGCATCCCATCTGAATATAAAAGAACTAAACATAAGCGCACATTGCTGATCGAATCTGGGGGTCAGCATTGGAATCTGGTGAGCAGTTAACTATTGTATTGCCGGTGGTGGGAACACAATTTTTGATCACCTTACACAGGGTGAATATATAGTCATTTTAATCCTGTGATCTACGTCAGTATTACGCTATGTCCGCATATTGTGCTTGAATCTACAGATGCCAATTACAGTGGGAGACCATTGGATTATATGTACATACTGTGTCTGCTGATTTGTCATTGAGTCAGCCAACTGATCTGGTGAGAGTACTTGGTGGATACATTTCTGTGAATTCATGATATCGTCTGGGTCCATTTGAATACAGACTGGTCTGGGACTGTGGACTTATATCATTTATGTTGAGCGCCTGCACAGACTTCTTACTAACTTGTATATATATATATCTTATCTAAAGTTTAGATAGTTCATACAGCAAATCTAGCTGAAAACAGCTTTAATATAATATGATTATTTCTGCCTGTGATACAATGACAGCAGCCATGTTGTTTGTAAACATTACACAGAGGCAGGCTTATCTGCATCTTCAGCAAAAAAACCTAATCCCTCCTCCCCTCTGCCTCTGAAATCTCTGGCTAGTAACACCTCCCCCTCCTCCTGCCCAGACTGAGCTCCCATCAGCCCTTGCTACTGTCTGAAAGTCCCTTGGCTCTCTGAAAACCTGTGGGTGTGGCTTGTTTAGTTCATAAGCAATTAAGGGTATTAAAACAAAACAAAAAAGTATTTGGCTTGAGGAATGCCCTATAAACAATAGGAAAGGAACACAATTATGCAATGAGTTAAAGTTCATCTCGGATCGACTTTAACATGTTAATCGCGGTGCTCCTTTCCCACCGGTGCCATTCATATTAGGGCTTTTACACTTCACAGCTTCCGAATTTGCTGTGATTTTACATACGATTCCGATTTCAATTTTTGATGCGATTAAAAAAAAAGTCCTGCATGCTGTGTTTTCCTCTTGTGTTGCTGCTAGTATCCAGGAATTGCGAATTGCAATGTAAGGCCCTTTTTCCACTAGTTGCGATCCACTTGAGAAAGCCATTTTGCCGGTTGCTTGAGCACCATGAGTTATGGTGCTCACTTCCCATTAGTGCACACCGTTTTTTTCCAGCACGCAATCATCAGCTTGCGCGATTCTTGCTGCGATTGCACTCCGTTCCCGATGGCTATACAGTGAGTGGGAAAAGCAGCCTGCGCAATCACAAATGCTTGTTGTGGAAAAGGTCCGTTAAAGAAGCCCTCTCGATGATTCAAGAAAGAGCTGCCTGCATTTGGTGTACATTCGTTTTCGCAACTCGCAACTTATAGCAATTTGGAGGGAGAAGTAATTTGGGGTCTGGCACCCGAATTACACTGCTGCGTGGCCATAGACATGATAACATTATGTCTATGACGCCACCCATGTCAGCGCAGTGTGGGGAAAAGCGCGAGCCGAAATGACCTGCCTCGATTTTTTTTGTGCGCTTGAGATTTGCCTCTATTGGTTTTTTAAAGCGGGATTGTCACCACAAAAATCAAATTTCAACAGCAACGGGTCTGAGTATATTAATTGATGAAGATGCTAATCCTGCATTCAAAACTTTCAAAACTTTTTCTGCTGTTATGGTTTGGAGTTATCACATACCTTAGGAGCACTGGCCCTTTAATTGCCATTGCCATTGGCTGGCAAAACAGTTGCATGCTGGGGGGGCTTTTTATCTATAATATATTCCTCCTCTTCCCTTTATTTCCCCCTCCTTCTAATGGCATAAGACAGTGCACTTCTTAGTATAGATCTCTCAGTGGGAGTGTCTGAAGACTCAGGGAGGAGGGCGGGAAACAAATACACAATTAGCAAGAGGAGAAAAAAAGAGTGAGGGAGGAAATGATGTCAGGATTAGCTTCATTCAAAGATAACCAAAATGGAAACTGTTCAAAATAGGATTCTCTGCTTTTCCTTTATAAAATTCACAGGAATCATAATGTGGACAGTGCAATACATCTGTTACGTAAGTAGAACTAGTATTTATCTACTTACAGTGGTTTGCAAAAGTATTCAGCCCCCTGAGTCAATACTTTGTAGAACCACCTTTTGCTGCAATTAGAGCTGCCAGTCTTTTAGGGTACGTCTCTACCAGCTTTGCACATCTAGAGACTGAAATCCTTGCCCATTCTTCTTTGCAAAACAGCTCCAGCTCAGTCAGAATAGATGGACAGTGTTTGTGAACAGCAGTTTTCAGTTCTTGCCACAGATTCTCAATTGGATTTAGATCTGGACTTTGACTGGGCCATTCCAACACATGAATATGTTTTGTTTTAAACCATTCCATTGTTGCCCTGGCTTTATGTTTAGGGTCGTTGTCCCGCTGGAGGGTGAACCTCCGCCCCAGTCTCAAGTCTTTTGCAGACTACAAGAGGTTTTCTTCCAAGATTGCCCTGTATTTGGCTCCATCCATCTTCCCATCATCTCTGACCAGCTTCCCTGTTCCTGCTGAAGAGAAGCACCCCCTGAGCATAATGCTGCCACTACCATATTTGACAGTGGGGATGGTGTGTTCAGAGTGATGTGCAGTGTTAGTTTTCCGCCACACATAGCATTTTGCATTTTGGCCAAAAAGTTCCATTTTGGTCTCATCTGACATCTTTGGACTTCATGGTGTTTTTGCTTCCAATATTTTCTTAGACAACCTCTGAGGCCGTCACAGAGCAGCTGTATTTGTACTGACATTATATTACACACAGGTACCCTCTATGTAGTCATTAGCACTCATCAGGCAATGTCTATGGGCAACTGACTGCACTCAGACCAAAGGGGGCTGAATAATTATGCACACCCCACTTTGCAGTTACTTATTTGTAAAAAAATGTTTGGAATCATGTATGATTTTCGTTCCACTTCTCACGTTTACACCACTTTGTGTTGGTCTTTCATGTGGAATTCCAATAAAATTGATTCATGTTTGTGGCAGTAATGTGACAAAATTTGGAAAACTTCAAGGGGGCCGAATACTTTTGCAAACCACTGTATATATGTTTTTTTTTATTTCTAGGTTAGCATGGGTGTCACTTGTTCTTAAAGGGAACCATAGATGAACAGCAAAAAGATGTTATACATACCTGGGGGTTCCTCCAGCCCCATACGTTCTTATCGATCCCACGCCGCCATCCTCCTCTGCCCGCAGCTACTAGAACCGGCTCCCCGCTGTTCCATCAGTCGGAGCCAGTCTAAGCGTAAAGGAAGTGCGCTGTTTGCATATCTCTGCAGCAGTCGCTGGAGAGATACGTAGAGGGCGCACTTCTGCGTAGCCCGGCTCCGATGACGCCAGTGGCGGGTGCCGGGTCTCATAGCTGCGGGCAGCGGAGGACGGCGGCGTGAGATCGATCAGAGCGTATTTGGGCCGGAGGAAGCCCCAGAAATGTAAAAAAGCTTTTTCATTTTCCCGTCTAGGTTCATCTCTGGTTCCCTTTAAATAGCTGCCAAAAATCAAAAGATGCACTTGCTATAATTGAAGAAAATCGCAGCACTTTTGGCGAATGCAATTTTTGCTGCTGAAAGGAGGGTTTCATGTGAGGAGTGTAGATTAGTGTTGTCCGGATCATGAACGATTTGGATCTTTATCCGAATCTATTTTGTGAGTCTAATCATCCGAATAATTAAAATGAGTGATTCGGATCGAAAAAGGGGCGGGGCCAGGAGCAACACGCCCCCTCTCAGCGGGCAGCGGGGTCCTGGAAGCAGAGCAGAGATATGGATCGCTCTGTTGGAGGGGAGCCAGCCTTGCAGGGACAGGTAGATGAGAGAGAGGGGACATGGGTGCCACTGCCAGATATGTGTAGAGCACACATACTGGCTGTAATGTGCTGCTCATTATAGGCTCCCTGTTCCGTAGTTGTGCACAGTGAACACATTGGAAACTTTTGGCTCAGCTCAGTAACTTTGCAGGCACTGTGATTGCAGCACAATATGATCCTCCTGCACTGCTCTAAACAGCTGCCCTTCACTTCTGGGAATGCTTTGGGGAATGCTTTCTTTTACTGTGCTATGTTTGCATTCAAAGTATACAGATGAACATATAGGTGAAATATATGTAAAGCATATGATTGCAGCATGTGGGTAATGTGTGCAAACAAGCATTTCTGCTCTCTGCTCGTCCCTCCTCCCTTCTCTGTCCACTCCCTGCCCTCTGTCCACCATCTCCCCTTCTCTGTGTGTCCACCCCCCTCCCCTTCTCCTGTCCTGCTAGTCATTTCACCCCCCGAATGCTTCCGTAGTAAAATGATCCGAGATTCGGATCAAAGATCCGGATCTCTTCAATGATCCGATTCGAATCATCCGGATCATTGAAAAGATCCGAACTTCCCATCTCTAGTGTAGATTGAAGGAGGGATAATGACAGATACCCTCTTTCCCTGAAAATAAGACCTACCCTGAAAATAAGCCCTAGCTGGAATTTTGAGCATATTGGAAATATAAGCCCTACCCCGAAAATAAGCCCTAGCGAAAGTTAAAGAGGAGGAAGAGGCAGCCAGTAAATGGGGACACAGTGGTGCAGTGCCAATCGGGCACCGATCCTGTCATCCCAGCACAGAGCAGGTTATCAGTTGTGTGCAGAGATGACAGGGCAGGTGCCTGATCAGTACAGTAGCATACTTGCAAATCCATGAACATGACAGTACAAAGGAACAGTAAATGTTCTGCTGAGAGACACTTCCTAATAGAAATAGAAGCCATCCCCTGAAAATAAGCCCTAGCACATCTTATAGAGCAAAAATTAATATAAGACACTGTCTTGTATGTACAGCAGGATAATCACAAGGAAAGTTAGGGTGGAGAACAGAAGGACAGGAGGTTGTGTTGGTAAATGGAGGACAGCTGCTATCTAGCTGCTTCTATATGACTGTCATTCCATTATAGCCCAGCACTGCAGGATGTGGACAGCTCTACTGCTGCTCTGCTCTGCTCTACTAAATAAAGTTATTCCGCTGAAAAAAAGCGTGAGGGCGGAGTGTGAGGGGGAGTCTATAAGTAGCGGTGACGTCGCTTCCTCTTCCTCTTTCTCAGTCCGGTCAGGAGGCGACATGGTGAGTGAGGGTGGGGGGCCGGTACAATCGGTGTGATATTCTCGCCATCCCCGCCCGTGTGGCCGCAGTCTCCGGTGCGGGGCTCGGGCAGGGCTGTGCCGGGGGGATGCGCGCTGTATTTCCCGGCTGTGGATGAGGGGAGGCCGGGCTGAGGTCCGGGACGTGGCGGCCGGGCAGTGGCTGCGGGGAAGCTGCTCAGCCTCTGCCAGTAGTCAGTCTTGCCACAGTATAGATCTGACTGCAAACTTTTTTCTATTAGTTAAACGCAAACCTAAAGTTAGGACACGGCTTACTGACTTCCCTATGGAGAGGCAAGGCCTGGCATGCCATAAAGACAATGGGCTCTATTCACACTGTTTGCTGAACTTCAATTTTTTTTTGGGGACAAGTTTTTTATGCCACTATTTTTCCGCATGTTTACTATGTAATGTATATTTCCCAATTTTTTTTTACGCATTGTTCCCGCATGCGGGAAACATGCGGAACATTTTAGTGACTGGAAAAAATGCGGAAATTATCTCTGGCGGTAATATGGTGGTAAAAAATCTCTTACCACATGTGATTGTGAATAGAGCCCAATACCATAGAGCCCTCCTGGTGTTCCATTTCACTATACCCGTCAAAAAAAGCATATAAATGCTACTGAGCATGTGCAAAGCTATGCTGCAAATTAACCTCATAATAACCACCAGCAGTGTTAAGTGTCAGTACAATATACTCTGTACAGTGCTGCTATAGATGTTGGTGCTGTATAAATATTGGCTAAAAATAACATTAGTATCATTATTGTGTTCAATTATTGGGGAAAATTTCCGTGTTTGTTTCTGTCCTGCAGTCTCACCGAAAGTTCTCAGCTCCCAGGCATGGCTCCTTGGGATTCCTCCCGCGCAAGCGAAGCAAGAGACATAGGGGCAAGGTCAAGAGCTTCCCCAAGGATGACCCCAGCAAGCCCATCCATCTCACAGCCTTCCTGGGCTACAAAGCTGGCATGACCCACATCGTGAGGGACGTCGACAGGCCTGGCTCAAGTAAGTGTATAACTGCTGTGACATCTGTAAAGTGGAAGTATGTGCAGCTATGCATGTAGCCGTACCATTCCCTTGTATCTTAGTGCTCTCCAGCAGTATATGGCTTACCATACGTTTCATTGAGTCCTCTTCCTACTAGGGACTGCCATGTGGGATGTGCTTTCTCAGGAGGCCAAAGTCCTCTCGCAAAAATGCAGCTTTTGACTGCCAAGATAAGACTTAGATACTTAAAGAACAAGTGACACCCATGCTAACCTAGAAATAAAACACACATAAGTAGATAAATACTACTTCTACTTGCATAACAGATGTATTGTGTTATCCACATGATTCCTGTGAATTTTATAAAGGAAAAGCAGAAAATCCTATTCTAGGCAGTGGCCATCTTGCCAAGATAATGCTGACATCATATCCTCCCTGACTCTTGTTTTCCCCTCCCTTCTCTTGCTCATTGTGTATTAGCTGCCCTCCTCCCAGTCTTCACACTCCCACTGAGGTGTATACTAGGAACTGCACTGTCTTATCCTCCAATCACTGAGTCACCTCAGCCTTGCTTGTAAGCACAAGTGATCAGAGGGTGTTTCTGATAAGCAGCTAGGCAGGGAAATGGAAGAGGAAAATATAGATAAAAAGAACTCCCAGCATTCAACTTTTTGGCACTAGGGCCAATGCTCCTAAAGTATAAAAGACAAATTCCTTGTAGGTGCAAACTTTCTTGGCGAAATAAAAATTGATTCTGATAACTTCAAAACCATAACCGCAGAAAGTTTTGCACGTTTTGAATGCAGGATTAGCATCTTTATCACTTCATACACTCAGACCAGTTGCTGTTAAAATTTGATTTTTATGGTGACAATCCCACTTTAAAGGAGTTCTGTGGAGGGGTTAAGACAAAATCCGACACTTGGCTTTTATCGGCCCCCTGTAGCGGTATTGTTCCACGCCATCCTTTTCCCTCTTATGGGTCTAATTAAATGTTTATCCAGATTATAAATGGAATTCTGTAAGCTAGGATGATCAATAAGCAGCGAATAAGTTGATGATCCAGTTTCTTGGCAGTCTATTATATCTTGTTACACATGTAAGACTGTAGATGGGTAGGGTCTCTGTCAATCTGCATAGGGTACATCATAAAGTGGTTACAAATGATGAAACATTCTCGACGGGCGGACTGATAGACGGCCTATGGCTGCCTCTGCTGAGTGTCGAGTTCTGACTGTGACCATTATAAGTATAGTGTAACATTGGTGAGCTTTTATGTGCATCAGTTAGCTGACCTCACCAACAGATACTTCTATTAAAATTCTGGCTGTAGATTTTACTTTTCATTAAAGCAGGCCTGAACTCAAAACTTCCTCTCTGCTCTAAAAATCTTGCAATAAGTCTGCAGTGTTTTCTTGATCTCGTAGAAGCAGACATAGGGATAACATCCTGTGTTTACAGTTAGGGGTACTTATCCGTTAGCCGGGCGCATCCGGCAGGTGGCGCTAATTACTATTCCCCCTCCAGGCCGACATGGATAGTTGGGAAAGATGTAACTCTGGTGGAGTTTTGTCGCCACCTAGAGGATGCGCCCGGCTAACGGATAAGTACCCAGTTAGCTGCTCTGCTGAGGCGGGCAGCTGAGAGATCAAATTGCACTTAGTCACAGATGAGGGTGAATTAGACAGGCAAAACTTTGTATCTATACAGGGTGCATTTCTATGTTTGCCTTCTGTCCTGTGCAGGAGTTCAGGTCCACTTTCAGTGCCATAAACCTTTTATCAGAAGATAGGTGTAAGAGCAGTTCATGTCTTTGTTGAATGCCAGGCTAGTTCATGTAAGACAGTTAATGTTTCTGGTCTTATTTCTCAGAGGTGAATAAGAAGGAAGTGGTGGAGGCCGTGACCGTTGTGGAGACGCCCCCCATGGTCATTGTTGGTATTGTGGGCTACGTCCAGACTCCACGGGGGCTTAGGAGCTTCAAGACCATCTTTGCTGAACACATCAGTGATGAATGCAAGAGGCGGTTCTACAAGAACTGGTAAGTGGCAGTCAGAGGGTATCCAGACAAACAGGGAGAATACACAGTAGTTATTACAAGTTACATATTAGTATTTCGGAGAGGCGTCATAGTGACACTATAACAGCAGACATGACTGGTCATTATTTCCTATGTGTCCGTCATGCACACGCAGTATCAGCAGGTTTTGTACTGATAGTGCGCTCTCCCCAGCACACAGGAAGGAAGTTAGTGAGCTCTCCCCAGCACACAGGAAGGAAGTTGGTTAGCTCTCCCCGGCACACAGGAAGTCACAGGGTCGGAGGTGTGGTCTAGAGCGCCAGCATGGAGTGTAATAAGGGGACAGGGGAAAGACATTAAAGGGGACCATCGGTGAAAACATTCATATGCCAGAGCCAGTTATATGATCCTCTGTCACACTGCTACAGATTGGCGTTGGTAGGATTAATACTTGGCCAGCTCGTTTGTAATTCACTACATGCCAGAAACTCTGCACCTCATTCTGCAAGACAACCATTTTTCCCTGTAGTGTTCTGAAGCTCTGTGGCCACCCCCACGTGTTGTCACGGCCCGCCCCCACGTGTTGTCACGGCCCGCCCCCTGCTGAGCAGGGAGTGGTCCGCAACAGGTGGTGGCCACAGATTTTCTAAAGAAAAAAAATCAACCGTGGTGGTTTTGCCAAGGACAGGCAGAATTTCTGACATCGATTACTGGTGGGTTATTAACCCTGGCAGTGGTATGCCAGACCCTTACATTGTAGGCTCTGCATTTTTCACTCTCGATCCCCTTTAATATTGGGCGTAGTAGTGTCAGCACCAAATTGTCTTGTTACGCAGCTAAAATACAGTTTATTTTGCACCCTAAAGGCTCATACACACGCTCAACAAGTATATTCAATGCACAATTAAACAACTTGAAGTTTGACAAATTATGTCAAAGCGTTATAACAGATAAAAGGCTACCAACAGATAAGACGCAGCTCAAGTCAATCCTGAGTTGTGTCCAACATGGCAATGTGTACAGAAGTCTACTATGACTTTAGTTTTTTCAATGAATTCAATTACTAACTAGAACATATTAGTTGTTCACCAGTTGAGTAACAATATGTAGTTGTTCGTCAATTTGTCTGTCAAGTCGTTCTGTGTGTAGAATAGTTGTTTGCCCACCAAGATGTAGCTTTCCAACTTTTTTAACCCCCTTGCCGGTTATCCCGAACACATTTCGGGGTAACCTGCGCAGGAGGATTTCTCAGGCCCCGCTGGGCCGATTTGCATAATTTTTTTTTTCCTACACGCAGCTAGCACTTTGCTAGCTGCGTGTAGTACGCGCTCGCCGCCGATTCGCCGCTACCCGCCGAGCCGCCCCAGACCCCTGCGCAGCCTGGCCGATGGCGCCCGGGGAAGCCCTGCAGGAAATCCCGTTCTCAATGGGATTTCCTGCATACTCTGATCGCCAAAGGCGATCGGAGTGGGTGCGGGGATGCCGCCGCTCAGCGGCTATCATGTAGCGAGCCCTGGGCTCGCTACATGATTTAAAAATTTTTTTTTTAAAAAAAGTGCGGCGCTGCCTCCTTGCCGGATTTTTTAGAACGGCAAGGAGGTTAATCGTAGTTTGTAAAGTGGTTTATAGTAGGACTTTAGTTGAGCGTGTGTATGTGGCTTAAGACTTGCAATCCCATCCCTTGGCTGCTGTTTTATAAGCGCTTAGGTCTTCTCTAGCTCCCCCCTGCTTCTCCCTGGAGTTTACCACTCTGCAAAGAGGGGTGTTACCATAACATTACCATTCTCACACTTTACCTTCCCTGTCAGAACATCAATTGGGCTAGCTCCATTGGGAGCACAGCTTTAAAATGTTGACATAAAGCACTATTTATGCGAACATGTGCCTGGCCACACCTACTAGGAATTGTACATGCTTCGTATGAGTTGTATTTTCTTCTGTCTGAATCTGTATTAAATGTGGCTGGAATGAACATTGGCAGCTCCTCTCAGCTCGGGCCCCGGCCTCTGCCTGATGAGCTCCAGGCTCCGCTTGCTGGCTGAAAACCTCCTTGGAAGTCACGCAATGAGCCAAACTCTGGACATGGTCTGACTCCTTCCGCTCAGTCCTCCCGGGGCTTGATGAAGGGTCAATCCAACTCTCCTGCTCTGCCGTTAAAGGTATAAATCCAAGAAGAAGGCCTTCACCAAGTACTGCAAGAAGTGGCAAGATGACGAAGGCAAGAAGCAGCTGGAGAAGGACTTTGCCAGCATGAAGAAGTACTGCCAGGTCGTCCGAGTCATCGCACACACTCAGGTAATAATAATGTCCGGTCATCGAGCACACGCGGGTAAAAATACTGTCCAGTCATTCCCATAATCTCCGACCTATGTGCTGCTTGCTGCTCTGCGTTTGGCAACTTCGGCTCACACAAATAACTGACAAGCTGAGTGTCAGATCTGTGTAACAGGAAGTGGCATCCTTAGCTGGAATGGCACTCCCTCTGTATGCCCATTCCAGTCTCTGGATCGCTTCTTCCCAGCCTCCAGTAGTTTACAGGAGTCCGGAGATGATACTCTGTAATCTTGTATTACTTGGATGAGCTTACAAGCACAGCTGTCTACAAGCACAAAAAGTGCACAAGAGGCCATACTGTGTATGTACGGAGCGCGGGTGTTTGCATGCTGTAACCTGGAAGTACTTCTGGGGGTCACGGCCATTATACAGAAATTTCCAAACTCAACTGTGAAAGGCGCAGCGGACATCAGTGCTTAGGGGCACATAGTGATCCGGAGCGAGATCTGTATCAGGTAGTGTTTTTTTATTCTGTAAATCCACCTTGGGTTTACTTTAAAGCAGAATTTGGCATGTAATGTAAATTAAAAAATTTTCTCAACTACTTATATCCCTTATAGTTATCCTACTTGCCTTTTCCCCAAGGTATTGACTTTTAGGGCGTCAGAATGCATTTCATCAATTGTGATTAAGTGGCTTCCTTATTCGGTCAGAGCTGAAGTGATGCATTTTGGGAGTACCTCCTTGTAAAGCGGAATATTTTCCAATACCTGTTCTAAGAAAGGCAACATTGTATTTGACTATTTTTACAGCTTGTCAATTATAACGGAATAAAGTGTCAGCTTACAGTAGGTGTAGGTGGTTAGGGTCACAATCCATCTAGGTAGATCACCTGACAGTGGTTACAGATGATGAAACATTCTCGACGGGCGGACTGATAGGCGGCCTATGGCTGCCTCTGCTGAGTGTCGAGTTCTGATCGTAACCATTCAACCTGCAGTGTTAGTGTTTTATCTTTAAACAAGACAGATGACTTCACAGTGGATTCAACTGATTTTCTTCACATGGAACTGAATGAGGGTGATTGAAGTGGGGGATTCTGTGATCTTGTGCATTATAGGTCAACTTTAAATTCCCATACCATGTTTCAGTAGTGAACGCAAATATTTTTAAAGTGTACCTGAGCCAGTCTCAGGTTTTATTCTTACCTGGGGCTTCCTCCAGCCCCCTTGAGGCTGCTCCTGTCCTCTGCTGGACGGCCCAGTACTCCGGCTGAGTTGCGCTTCGTTGTGCATGCGTGACTACTACGCAGGTGCAGAACGCTCCCGTACATGGTAGCGTGACGGGTGGTGGCTGGGATGCGTATGCACGACAAAGCGCGGCTTGGCCGGTTTACCGGGACATCCAGCTGGGAACCGGGCTGGCCTGGGGAAACATCTGGATGCTAGTGAATTAACCAGCTGCCAACTGATCAGAAGCAGCTGGCTGTTATAGGCTTTTTATCCCTGTCAGAATATTTTGCTCATCACTGTGTGCCAAGACTAGATGTTGATTATCTAGCCTTGTTTCAAGGCGCGGTGGTGAGATGTTGCACTCCCTAATGGTTTAAAGAGACACTGAAGCGAAAAAAAAATGATATAATGAATTGGTTGTGTACTATGAATAATTACTAGAAGTTTAGCAGCAAAGAAAATATTCTCATATTTTTATTTTCAGGTATATAGTGTTTTTTCTAACATTGCATCATTCTCTAATATGTGCAGATTACACAACACTCAGCATTCAAAATGATTCTTCCAGAGCAGTCTGTGAACTAATGACCTCTCCTCTGGCAGAGAAAAAGTAAATAGTTCAATAACACTTGAGATAAAAGTCAGATAACAGCCCTCCCAGAGCTTAATTGCTTTTTTGCATAGAGATAACTGGAGTTTCTTAACTCTTCCTGTGCTGGAAACCATTAGACTGATGTATCTGATCTTAATGTTCTATTTCTTAGCTGTACTACACATACAAATCATATCATCATTTTTTTTTCCACTTCAGTGTCTTTAAGCCTCGGTCTCTCGGAGTGCTTCAGTGGATATAGGATGATGCATCCCACCTCAGTCATAAACCCTGACCCTTCCTTCAAATTACTTTATTTGAAGAAAACATCCAAAATGCCTTTCAGGACCACGCCCGGTCCCTTTATCAAGGCAGAACTTGCTTAATTGCAACAATGTCTGCTGCTCGCAAGCTGCACATCACACTAGTGAGTGCATTGAGGTCATCTCAACCTGGACAGCTAATTGTCCATAATGTTTTTGAGCGGCTGACCTATATTACATACAGTGGAGGAAATAATTATTTGACCCCTCACTGATTTTGTAAGTTTGTCCAATGACAAAAGAAATAAAGTCTCAGAACAGTATCATTTCAATGGTAGGTTTATTTTAACAGTGGCAGATAGCACATCAAAAGGAAAATCGAAAAAATAACCCTAAATAAAAGATAGCAACTGTTTTGCATTTCATTGAGTGAAATAAGTTTTTGAACCCCTACCAACCATTGAGTTCTGGCTCCCACAGAGTGGTTAGACACTTCTACTCAATTAGTCACCCTCATTAAGGACATCTGTCTTAACTAGTCACCTGTATAAGACACCTGTCCACAGAATCAATCAATCAATCAAGCAGACTCCAAACTCTCCAATATGGGAAAGACCAAAGAGCTGTCCAAGGATGTCAGAGACAAAATTGTAGACCTGCACAAGGCTGGAATGGGCTACAAAACCATTAGCAAGAAGCTGGGAGAGAAGGTGACAACTGTTGGTGCGATTGTTCGAAAATGGAAGGAGCACAAAATGACCATCAATGGACCTCGCTCTGGGGCTCCACGCAAGATCTCACCTCGTGGGGTGTCAATGGTTCTGAGAAAGGTGAAAAAGCATCCTAGAACTACACGGGAGGAGTTAGTGAATGACCTCAAATTAGCAGGGACCACAGTCACTAAGAAAACCATTGGAAACACAACACCGCAATGGATTAAAATCCTGCAGGGCTCGCAAGGTCCCCCTGCTCAAGAAGGCACATGTGCAGGCCCGTCTGAAGTTTGCCAATGAACACCTGAATGATTCTGTGAGTGACTGGGAGAAGGTGCTGTGGTCTGATGAGACCAAAATAGAGCTCTTTGGCATTAACTCAACTCGCTGTGTTTGGAGGAAGAAAAATGCTGCCTATGACCCCCAAAACACCGTCCCCACCATCAAGCATGGGGTGGAAACATTTTGCTTTGGGGGTGTTTTTCTGCTAAGGGCACAGGACAACTTAATCATATTAACGGGAAAATGGACGGAGCCATGTATCGTGACATCCTGAACGACAACCTCCTTCCCTCTGCCAGGAAACTGAAAATGGGTCGTGGATGGGTGTTCCAGCACGACAATGACCGAAAACATACAGCAAAGGCAACAAAGGAGTGGCTCAAGAAGAAGCACATTAAGGTCATGGAGTGGCCTAGTCAGTCTCCGGACCTTAATCCAATAGAAAACCTATGGAGGGAGCTCAAGCTCAGAGTTGCACAGAGACAGCCTCGAAACCTTAGGGATTTAGAGATGATCTGCAAAGAGGAGTGGACCAACATTCCTCCTAAAATGTGTGTAAACTTGGTCATCAATTACAAGAAACGTTTGACCTCTGTGCTTGCAAACGAGGGTTTTTCCACTAAGTATTAAGTCTTTTATTGTTAGAGGGTTCAAAAACTTATTTCACTCAATGAAATGCAAATCAGTTGCTATCTTTTATTTAAGGTTATTTTTTCGATTTTCCTTTTGATGTGCTATTTGCCACTGTTAAAATAAACCTACCATTGAAATGACTGTTCTGAGACTTCATTTCTTTGTCATTGGACAAACTTACAAAATCAGTGAGGGGTCAAATAATTATTTCCTCCACTGTATATATGCAAAACTGGGAAAGCGCTCACATCTGCATCCATCTATACTTAATGTACATAAAACATAATCATGTAAAGAAAAACATGAAATCACAGTAAAAGTCCCAAAAAGTCTGCTTTTATCCTTACTCACAACTTCACAATCTTCTCATGGGTTTTGTAGTAATCTAAAATACTCTTACCAGCACGTATGGCTGACTTAGTACAGATCAGCAAATAGGCAAAAAATCCTTGTGAACAAATCGCCTTCTTCCTAGATGCAACTCAACATATAAGGACATAGCGTAATCCTGCTTCCAGATATGACTTTCCACCACCAAACTGGCACACAGCGTGCACCACTCCCAGAAGGTTACAACTTGAAGTTATGGAAATGGCCTAAAAACTGAAAGGACAAGGCTACCATAGCGTAATTCCGTTTAGTAAGCATAAGACACATATTGCACTCACATGTATTTAAAATCAATGCGCATGTCAATGTTTGTAGGAAATCCTCACCACCGCTGCTCTGCTTAGCATCTCCACACACCGCACCTGACATACATTGTTCCTATTGAGCAAGTTCTGCGTTGATAAAGGCACCTTCCGTGGTCCCGAAACAATGGCTTTTTTGATTGTTGGCATAAAGATATATTTGAAGTGCCAGCTTTATGATTGATTTTTGTTCTTCAGCTGACAATTAGAATTAATGTTTGAGATGCTAAATGCACTGTTGGGCTTGGAGAACAGGTTTGGGAGACATTGCTCTGGAAAAAAGACCTAAAAACACTCCAGCGGTTTTGCTGTGAATGTTGGACTGAGCTGCCTTAAACTTAATTGCAACTGTGGGTTCTCTGTTCTAGATGCGTCTACTTCCTCTAAGACAGAAGAAATCCCATCTGATGGAGATCCAAGTTAACGGAGGTACCATCGCTGAAAAGGTGGACTGGGCCCGCGAGAAGCTGGAGCAGCAGGTCCAGGTGACCGGAGTGTTTGGTCAGGACGAGATGATTGATGTCATTGGAGTCACAAAGGGAAAGGGTTACAAAGGTGAGACTACTTCAATCATTGCATAGCTTTTTCAGAACGCTGGCATCCTCCTCCTCAGAAATGTTCCATATGTTCAAAAACCGGTGTGGCCAATCATGGGTGGAGCCTCATGTCAGAGTGCCAACCTTTAAGAACAACTTAACAGAAAGATTATTGTAAGGGGAAAAGTAAATCAATATATTGCAAAGGGAGAAGTTTAAAAAAAATCAAGAAATGATCGATATACACAAAATATTTGAATTGCCGTTATCGATAAAACCACTCACAATACGTTGGGCTATAAAAAGTTGAGTTTTTTTAATGTACAGGTAGTCCCCGGTTTACGAACGTCCGACTTACGAACGCCCGCCGCGATGACGTCATGCCACCGGGAACTACCTCTTCTCTGCCATTTTTAATGCAGAGTAAGCGCAGCGGAAGGTAGAGGACATCTCACATGATCCTTGGCGGTAGATGATCCCATCGTGCTGCCTGGAAGCTGCGCGGCCCATCCTCTCACTCCGTCCACTGTTCCCCGGCGGCTTCAAATGCGTCGCATAATGACGCATTAGCAGGCGCCGCGACTAGGGGGCTTCTCCTGATTGCGTCATTATGCGACGCATGTGAAGCCACCGGGAGGACAGTGGGCGGAGCGAGAGGACGGGCAGCGGAGCTTCCGGGCAGCACGATGGGACCTTCTACCCCCGAAGGATCAGGTGAGATGTCCTCTTATCTACCTTCCGCTGCACTTGCTCTGCATTAAAAACGGGGGCAAAGGGGGCTGTCCAGACTTAAGGACAGATTCAGGTTAAGAACGAGTCGACAGTCCCTATCTCGTTCGTTAACCGAGGACTACCTGTATATTAAATGAACAGAGGAAGATCTTTGGTAGATGGAAACGGTTATTTCCCACAATGCAATGAGGTTCACAATTGGGAAACTCACTGTGGGAGGGTTTTCACCACAATATCAGCCATACAGACCCCCTGATGTATTAGAGAAAAGGTAAAGATTTCTTGTGGGAAAGGGGATATCTGCTAATGATTGGGATGAAGTTCTATCCTTGGTCACAGTTCCTCTTTAGGACTGTAGTGACATATAGTAGAATGCACTAAAGAATGTAAATCTTTAGGAACTCTAATTTATAAATAAATACTATAAAAGGCCAATTTTATTCATTGCATTATTTTTGCTACAGTCGCTCTTCAATGTTAAGCCACTACTTATAAAAAGCAGAAGGGGGGGGGGGGGGGGGTATGGCTAGTCTCTTGTATGTCTTGCGTTGCCTGTTCGGTGATGAGGTCATGGAATAAGCACTGGGCACAGTGCCTGATCCTAACTGAGGAATAATTCCATGCTGCCTTCCTTCTGAGAACATGTTCTATTCAATAACAATGCATTTGTCCCTCCATACTCTGATGCTGATGCAGTGTCTTGTCCCCCCACCAGGTGTGACTAGCCGTTGGCACACAAAGAAGCTGCCACGTAAGACTCACAGGGGTCTGCGTAAGGTGGCTTGTATTGGAGCCTGGCATCCTGCCCGTGTGGCATTCTCCGTGGCACGTGCCGGACAGAAAGGATACCACCACCGTACTGAGATCAACAAGAAGGTAAGACAAACTTGCGGTTCTCTTTGGCAATGGAGACTAAACATATGAAGTTAAATACATTATGTAAATGAAGTGTCGAGACTCAGCAATGCTATAGATGTGTTGGCAGTTCAGAATGTTAAAAAATCTGTACTCTAAAATTCTTACAATAAAAAGCATACCGCTCTATTATGTTCTACTGGGCCCCTCTGTGCTGTTTCTGCCACTCCCTGCTGCAATCCTGGCTTGTAATTGCCAGTTTTAGGCAGTGTTTACAAACAAGACATGGCTGTTACCAGCTTGTGATAGGCTGAGAGGAGCTCACGCTGACTCACACAGAGCCTGCAGGGGGCGTGGAGGGTGTGTGTATAACTTCTATCCTATCACAAACAGAGCAGCACATTCCAGCTTGAGTGCCTGAGTCCTACAAAGACAGAAGAGAGATTAGATTATATAACTGAGATAATACAGCCACTGTGCAACTAGGAAAGTCTGAAGTAACACGCGCCACATTAGAACAGGTATATGAATTTATAGGATAGAAGAAATAAGGCTGAAAATTTTGTTAGTCTCTTTAAAGGGACTCCGAGCAGTGCAGAAACTATGGAAAGATGCATATCATTTTAAAGCTCTCTTTCTCCTCTTTCCAATGATATGTAAACCGCCGCCCTACGCCTTTTAGTTTTCGCTATTTTCGCAATTGAAATGGCCGCGATTTCAATCGCGAAAATAGAGAAAACTAAAGGCGTAGGGTGACGATTTAGGTGTCGCCAGAAAGAGGAGAAAGAGCTTTAAAATGATATCCATCTTTCCATAGTTACACTGTATTACACAGGGCGACTTTTTCTGCTGAATGCAGCTGCTGACTTTGAGAAAAAGTCGCCCTGTTTAATACAATGTAACTATGGAAAGATGGGTATCATTTTAAAGCTCTCTTTCTGACGACACCTAAATCGTCACCCTACGCCTTTTAGTTTTCTTTATTTTCGCGATCGAAGCCGCGGCAACTAAAAGGCTTAGGGCGGCGGTTTATATATCATTGGAAAGAGGAGAAAGAGAGCTTTAAAATTATATGCATCTTTCCATAGTTTCTGCACTGCTCGGAGTCCCTTTAAGCCCATTTTCTCAGTATTGGGGCTACATTCAAACTAATGCTGTTATTTCCTTATTCCTGTTGCTGGCTTAGCTGTAGAATGCCAGCAAAGATAGACATGGGTATGATGGGTAAAAAAAATGCGAGATCACATGACAATCTCGTGTAGTAGGTTTCTGATCAGTGTAATTTGCCTTCTTAAAACAGAAGGTATTTGCGATGATTCAGCTTAAAGTGAGCAACTGTGGTTTCCCATAATGCTTCACTACTGAATATGCAAATCTCAATTTCCAAGCTTATATCCACGACCGTTGTATAGCAAGTGTACAGCTTATACATTTTACCAGCCACATCCAACCCAACATGCAGACAGCCTGTTTCGGACGTTTGGTCTTACTGTCCCTCAGCTCACAATCTATAGCATTCCAATGTCAATATTGCAATTTTAAATGTTAGTTCATGTAAGGTTCACGGTGGCTTCTATACTTATGCAGGAGTAAACTGGATGTTATTCCTATAAATGTGTGTATGACAGTGTTGGCCTGTTTTCACCTGTCTTCCTCTGATTTGGGCGTTTGGTCCGGGTCATATTTGAATGTGTTTGTAACTAAAATAGATCGTTTTTTGGCAATTCTAATGCTTTACTCGTCTGCTCCTCTCCACAGATCTATAAAATTGGCCAAGGTTATCACTCAAAGGACGGCAAACTTGTCAAAAATAACGCTTCAACAGACTACGATCTGTCGGACAAGAGTATCAACCCTCTGGTAAGTGCAGTATCACAGAGTACTTTGTAGGGGGGAGAGAGTATCCAAGTACTTTGTAGGGGGGAGAGAGTATCCAAGTACTTTGTAGGGGGGAGAGAGTATCCAAGTACTTTGTAGGGGGGAGAGAGTATCCAAGTACTTTGTAGGGGGGAGAGAGTATCCAAGTACTTTGTAGGGGGGAGAGAGTATCCAAGTACTTTGTAGGGGGGAGAGAGTATCCAAGTACTTTGTAGGGGGGAGAGTATCCAAGTACTTTGTAGGGGGGAGAGTATCCAAGTACTTTGTAGGGGGGAGAGAGTATCCAAGTACTTTGTAGGGGGGAGAGAGTATCCAAGTACTTTGTAGGGGGGAGAGAGTATCCAAGTACTTTGTAGGGGGGAGAGAGTATCCAAGTACTTTGTAAGCAATCTGCATCTGTTGTGCATTCCCTGCAGATTATTTTAGCTGGGCAGCTTGATGAATTTCCCTGAGAATAGCACTGAACTAAAATAAAAGCCTCTGCAAGTCCAGTTCCCAAGTATCAGTTTTCAGTCAGTTCTCAATGTATTGCGCTCAGGGGTTGCAAAGTCAGAGGACAACCGTCGTAAATCGTTT
Source organism: Hyperolius riggenbachi (assembly GCF_040937935.1). Classification (NCBI taxonomy): domain Eukaryota; kingdom Metazoa; phylum Chordata; class Amphibia; order Anura; family Hyperoliidae; genus Hyperolius; species Hyperolius riggenbachi. The sequence goes on along the minus strand of NC_090654.1, from coordinate 22,378,293 downwards.
GACTAGTGACTGCGCTATTTTCACTTGTGTAACCAGAGCGCAGCCTGGCCTGATTAATGTCTCCCTTTGTTTCGTCAGAGCAGTCCAGGCTGCAGCTTTTTATTTTATTTAAAAGGACAACCAGAGTGAGGGATATGGAGGCTGCCATATTTCCTTTTGTACAATACCAGTTGCCTGACAGTTGTGCTGATCCTCTGCTTCTAATACTTTTTAGCCATAGACCCTGAACAAGCATACAAAACAGAAATCTACCTTCTTAGAACAGAAGGCATTTGTAATTATTCAGGTTGGCGTGAGCTGAGGTATCTCACAATGCATCACTGCTGAATATGCAAATCATCCCTTAAAAGGCCAATGCGTGTGGCGAATGTGTGCATTAGGTAGCAGTGCGTCCTGTGATGATAAGATGGAATAAGTGCTGGGCACAGCTCCCGAAACACATGAGGAGTTATTCCATGCTGCCTTCCTTCTGAGGACAATCTGCTACTAGCTTCCACCAGCATTGGCCACTCCTCACATTATCTTTTGATGTGAAGAGATTAATAGAAAGATTCAGGCTTGGGTCGCACTGAATGCGAATTCGCGTCAGAACTGATAGCCCATGTAATTGAATGGGCTCATTCCCATCTACTCAATTTTGGCATGTGGGGAAAAAAACTTGTTGCCAGTTTTTGGACGCCGCACGCGCTCTTTTTTTGTCTACTGCTGTGGAAAAATGTTTCTGCCTGCAGGGAGAAATTGGCAGCGTTCCTAATAAGACTGCTTCTGAAATGACTACCAACAGAGGCGTGCAGAGCCCCCTAGAGACTAAATACACCCCTTGTATGCCCATATTCAGGCTCTGCACATCCATGCAGTAGGTCAATTAGATGCAGCCTGCCTTGGGAAGCGCTGCCACCTCCTCCTGCTGTATAGTAATGTTTCTGCCTGGCGTACTAAAGTACTCGCCTGTTTTCCAAGTGTGTCCCTGGTCTTCAGTACTGTATCTGATCCCTCCTGTACCTAGTTTGACTGGCATTTGCTTGTTTGCATGTAAACTTGCAGGAAGACTGAACATTACTTCTATCACTGTAGGGTGGCTTTGTGCACTATGGGGAAGTGAAGAATGACTTCATCATGCTGAAAGGATGTGTTATTGGGACCAAGAAGAGAGTTCTCACCCTGCGCAAGGTACGTGACATGTGCGAATGCCTGTGACAACCCTCCTGTTGTGGTGCTCACTTTCTTTTGACTTTTAGAAATACTGTATAATTTGGGGCATATTAATGTAATTTTGTTGAGTTTTAAAAGTTGAGAGCCAATTTGTAAAATGTTCAGTTTTTGCTGTACAAAATTAGATGCTTAACTACTTTCGCCTCGTCCAGGAGGCCATGTGCGCTCCCGCGGCCGATCGCGTGCATGCGAGCTCCCGGCCCGCGGTTCGTTAGCCAGGGAATCAGTGAATCAGGCTACGGTGCCCGAACACTGATTCCTCTCCCCTGCAGAAATAGTGACAGCTTCTTAAGGAAGCTTCACTTTTTCTGCTTCCTTCATCCCCCTACATCTAAGCGTACATGTTACGCTTAGAGTGACGTCATTGTAAACAAACTCATGGCTGCCATCCTGTGGCCAAAAAGTAAAACTACATCTAAATGTTATATAAAAATACACCTATATTTACAAAAAAATTTCCATCCAACCCTCCCAAAAATACCCACATAAAAGGTTTAATATAAAAAAATTACAATAAAAAAATATATTTACCGAAGGGTCTAAATTTTTTAAATCTGTAAAGATGAAATATAAATTTTTTTTTATTATAAGCTTGTAAATAGTGATGGATGCAAAACGGAAAAAATGCACTTATTTCCAAATAAAATATTGTCACCATACATTGTGATAGGGACAGAATTTAAACGGTGTAATAACGAGACAAACAGGCAAATACAATTTGTGGGTTTTAATTATGGAGGCATGTATTTTAAAACTGTAAAGGCCGAAAACTGAGAAATGAATTCCGTTTTTTATACTTCCTGTTAAAATGCATTTACAGTAAAGTGGCTCTTAGCAAAATGTACCCCCCCCCCCCCAAAGAAAGCCTAATTGGTCGTGGAAAAGACAAGATATAGATCAGTTCATTGTGATAAGTAGTGATAGTTATAGGCTAATGAATGGGAGGTGAACATTGCTTGGATGCATACAGTGAAAACGACTAAAGGCTGAAGTGGTTAAACTGAGGGAAGCCTCAGGAACCTATTGTCTTCCCTTCCTTCTCTGATGTCCCCTATTGCGGAGTGCAGCCCACTGAAGATTATCAGCAAGGCATAATCATATCTGGCCGTGCAGCTGTATCTTCAGCGTGGCTGCACAATAGCTGACCAAGCCCACCCGTGCGGGCAGTAAGCTCGAGCTGCGGGCTCCATTTTACTGTGCATGTGTCGGCTGGCTTGCGCGGCTACTGCACGGCCATGCTTCAGGAAGAGGAGCTGCATGACCCCGATGTGGAGGGAGTCAGCAATGGGGGTCAACAGAGTAGCGGGGGAAGCCTCAATAGGATCCTAAGGATTCCCTCTTTAGAGAAGTACCTGATTTTGATACCAAGCTTCATTCTCTACTGAAAGTCCTGTTTGAGGTACCTTAAAGAATAAAACTATAAACCGGATGCAGTCCTAAGCAGCGCTCTGGTCATTTGATGAAGTCGTGTAGTGCTGGGCTTGCTGCAGTTTCTCACACCCCTTTTCTCCCCACAGTCCCTGCTTGTGCAGACCAGCCGGCGTGCTTTGGAGAAGATCGATCTGAAATTCATCGACACCACCTCAAAGTTCGGCCACGGACGTTTCCAGACAGCGGAGGAAAAGAAGGCTTTTATGGTATGTAGCCCCTAGATGCTTAATACTGAGATACAATATTCTAGTGCAATATCAGTAAAGTTCTTCTAATTGTAAGATTGAATCTGTGCATCTAATGTACCTCACTAATGTTCACCCTTCCAATCTATAACAGGGACCACTCAAGAAAGACCGTCTGGCAAAGGAGGAGACTGCATAAGTCACAGATTGATCAGTTCCATCTGCCACCCGGCACTTTTCCATGTCTCAATAAAGACAAATGTAACAACTTTTATGTCATTGTCATGTTTTTAGTGTCACAACCATGGAACATTTTGCAAACCTTAAAGCGGAATATAACCCTGCATTTCAACTTTGCTCTAATAGATTTACAGCATATTATATACTACCATTTTTTTTTTACTAGAACAGCATTCAAAGGGTTAACACAGGCATTAGAAGCTTCCCTGCCTTCAGAGCTGGCCGCTTCCGAACTTTACATAATGTGATCTTGTTTAATTGTATCAAGTGAGAAATGTAAACAAAGCCTTCTCTCGCACTGCCGAGGCCCCTGAACAAAGTCAGACAAGCATAAATGCTTTCTGATAAGTTAGAGGATGAATAAAGCAGTTATAAATAAAATGCAAAGTCAGCTCTCAGAGTAAAATAAGTGTATTTAAGAAACGTATAAATTCTAAATGAATACTTATGCACAAAAGCAAATATGCTAACCGTATGGCATATAAAAAGTAGGAAAACCTGTTTTGATTATGTCAGGGTTTTATACCGCTTTAAATTGTAGAAAAAAAAATCTTTGATTACGAGTTTTAACCTTTTAATCCGATGTCAGACATTTTCAGCATAGGTTCAATCTCAGACATCATCCAACATCCAAGGAAAATGGCTGCAGCTAGGGGGCGCTGTTGCTGGATACAATCTGACAAAGCCTCTTTAAAGTGTTGGGGTAAGCCTGACGTTTGGAACGCCCCCATCCTCTGCACCACATAATTCAGATTTTACATTGGGTGCCCTTGTTACTAGGGGTACCATTGCCAGATCTGGTTTGGCACGGTGCCACCCTCTGTGAATCAGTGTTGGGACAAACTGACACTTTGTACCCCCTTCAGCAACCATGTAATTATGGACTTATGCTGGTGCACATGCAGTGGGGGTGAAACTCATGTAGGAGTTGGTGCTCGCTCCATCTCCTCTAGTGCAAGGTTGTTAGACCCTCTGAATCGAGCTCTATAATTACAGCGCAGGAGATTTGGGTGCAGCCAGCTCCACCATAGACAGTAAAAGGTATCACGGCTATAGCGGCGCTCAGGGAGTAACTTCGGCACCATCAGAAGACGTAGCTGAAGTTGCTTCTAATACACTAATTTGGCCGCCAGCAATAGCTGGAAGCAGTTACATTATTCCCCACTATCCACGTGGACCTGGAGGGGGAATAGGATTTACCACCGCTGGGACTTGTGCAGCAGCAGGTTAAGCCATATCGGCTGTATCCTGCGCCCCCATGTCTCCCGGTGGTTTTCAAAGTAAAATCTTGGAGAAAAAAATTGAAGACCATAAACTGTCCACCAGGAACAGCACGAAGGAACCTTGGGTGATGGCCAACCATTGTGGATGTATCAATGAATACACAGCTGTGTAAAAATCCTCCACTAAAGCCCCTGTATACTCTAGATCAGGGGTCTCAAACTCAATTTACCTGGGGGCCGCAGGAGGCAAAGTCAGGATGAGGCTGGGCTGCATAAGGAATTTCACAATCGCGGTGCATCGCCGCCTCTGCCCGCCCCTCTCACTCTTCCTTCACAGAGAGGGGCGGGGAGAGGTGGCGATCCATGCGGCGATTGACGTCAGGAGGGGCAGAGCTGAAGCTGAAAGCTCTGCCCCTTCCAGGAAATGCCGGCGGATTGCCCCCCGGGCGATTTGGGGGCTCTGTAGCCCTCGTTTAGCGGAGGGGATGCGACGGATTACTTGGGAGCATTGAAGCGAACTATAAGAAAGCTTTTGCCGGCGAGGGCCACAAAATATTGTATCAAGGGCCGTGAGTTTGAGACCCCTGCTCTAGATAATGTACAGGGTGGCACATGAGACAGTGCTCCTCTCCTACTGTCCTTTCTTTTTGTCTGTATTTGCTGCTGTATGAGTATATTGCAGATGACACAGGCCACAATAAAGCTGGGGAGGACACCCAGCCAGGAATAGAGGCGCACCGTATACTCTGCCTGCATTCTTGTGGTGACAGGCAGACGGTCTTTTGTGCACCACCCTGTAGTTGTAATCTCAACAGGACAATTATTGAAGCAAGAGAACTGTGGTGGATCCTCTGCTGAAATGTCATGCCACTGAAGAGGATGTTGACCTTGAAAGTAGCAAGTTGGCTGTGTTGTGAAAACAAGGTACAATAGAAAGTATATCACTTGGAAACCTATTAGTGGATAAATCAGCCACTACTGCTTTTGTGAAGGATATTTCAACACTGTCTAAAGTACCATATCAGTAGTACTCTACATCTTAAAGTGGTCTGAAACTTTTTTGTTCTTTGCTCTAAAAAATTACTTATGTACTTAAAGTGGACCCAAATTAAAAATACAAGATTTCAGAAATAAAATCTATTTTCTAACTTATAATAGACAGAATCCGGCAGACTGGTGGAGGAGATAAAAAAACAAACACAAGCTGCTACTGATGTCACAGGGAGGTGATCTCCGCTTGTGTGAGATTTCACATAGACGCCCCTGTGAGGGGGTAGCTGATACACCCATGATCTAAAACCTACTAGGCTCAGAAGTAATGGCTGCCTTCTGGATAACCCTAGTAATGAAGAGAAGGGTGAAAAGCATGCACTGAAATGCTCATAGGCCCGAATGAGTTTATTTATCTTTGTATGTGTCGGTGGTGCAACTAAATATTTTGAATTTAAAAAAGTGGTTTGGGTCCGCTTTAAACATACTACTGTATCACAAAACAATTGTAGTAGAACCGCATTCAAACAGTTAAACACAGCACTTTGTTCTTCAGTGGAAAGCTTCTTCAACTTGTGATCCGCATCTGAAGTGTTGACAGCCTTATCTTTTGTTTACATTCCTACTACATTTTTAGCTATGCTGAAAGGAAAGTTTTTAACCCCTTGTCTGATGGCGTAGTGCTCTGCACCCTGAGCTATACCAGCCTGCATGGAGGAGAGGGACCAGCAAGCCTCCCCCACAGAGCCCTTGTCCAATCCATGAACAAGGTGACTCTTCTCCGCCTCTGGTGCCTAGGAGCGATTCCAGTGCAGGAGATTTGGGCGCAGCCGGCGCCACCATAGACCGTAAAAGGAATTACTGCTATAGCAGCGCACAGTGAGTATCTTTGGCGCTGTCAGAGGACTGAGCTAAAGTTTCTTTTAAAACACCGTAATTCGGCCCCCAGCAATAGCTGGAAGCCGAATTACATAATTCCCCACCATCCACGTGGACCTGGAGGGGGAATAGTAATTACCGTCGCCAGGACCTTGTGCAGCAGCAGCACAAGCCATATACCGGCTGTATCCTGTGTCCAAGTCTTGTGGCGGCGAGTTCTCTCGTATGCCATAGGAGGAGCTGGGAGCCACTGATGCCCTAGGGAGGGGTTAATGGTGGCATCCGGGGTCCACTTTAACAAGTGGATCCCCGGAGGCCCACCCCCTTCCCAGGTGAAATGGGTATAGGGATACTGATGTATCTCTTACCCATTAGGCCTCTCTGTTTTCAGCATTACCGAATGCGGTAATGTTTGATTAATTGAAGCCAATATCTTTAAAAGCATTGTTCTATGACAGTGATCTGTAAACTTGGCTCTCCAATTGTTAAGCAACTAGAAGTCCCACAATGCATTGCAGGAGTCTGACAGCCACAGTCCTGATTCATAAAGGCAAATGCATTGTGGGACTTGTAGTTACTCAACAGCTGGAGAGCCAAGTTTGCAGATCACTGATCAGAGATACACATTTTTTTTTATATATAAATGTATGCAGAAAATAGACCAATCAAATTCTGCTGCTGTGGAATTGTATCCATGTACAAGCTGCTTCCATTTGCTTGCCATTGGCATACACACATGCATCAACATCTCACTGACCATCCCTACATGTTAAAGTATCCCGAATTTTGAGAAAAAAATTGAATTCTGTCCATGGAGGACTAGCATGAAATCAAGGCACCTTGAAAAAAGGGATTGCCGCTAGTAGAAAATTGGTGATATTCTAGTGATAGTGAAATATCGGGAACACTCCCTCTACCGATTCTTAAAGGGGCACCACAGAAAAAAACTAAAATTTAAAATATATACAAACCTACAAAGTACATTTTTTCCAGAGTAAAATGAGCCATAAATTACGTTTCTCCTATGTTGCTGTCACTTACAGTAGGTAGTAGAAATCTGACATTGCCGACAGGTTTTGGACTAGTCCATCTCTTCATAGGGGATTCTCAGCAAGGCTTATTCTTTATAAAAAATATTCCTGAAAAAGGATTTAAACAATGATGCTGGCCAGCTTCCCTGCTTCCTACAGTTTTTTGGCAGTTGGACAGAGCAACTGCTATTCACTAAGTGCTTTTGAAAATTAACAAACCCTGAGAATCTCCCGATGAAGAGATGGACTAGTCCAAAACCTGTCACTTCTGTCAGATTACTACGTACTGTGACAGCATTATAGGAGAAAAGTAATTTCCCAGAACGTCATTGGACAGCACCCCTGGATGAGACTTGTCTCCCTCCCAATCGTGGACAGGAACTGCAAAAGAAAGATTTGCATAACAAATAGGCAGCCATATATAAGCTACTAGCTTACCCTCAGTACTTCAGTTCAGTTTCCTGTCCCGGACGGAATGCAGAGGAGAGGTCTCCAGAGTGCTATCCTTGACAGGTGTTCAGGGGCAACGTCTTTCAGGGCTCCAGTTAGGCTGATTCAGGTGACAGTGGGAGCCCTGCAGCGTGGAGGAGGCTTCTCCGTGCAAGGCAGCGGAGATATAGCGCAGGCGCGCTTGGGAGACAAGGTACTTCCGGGTCTTCCCGGAAGTCGTCACGCGCAGCGTCCAGTGTGACTCAGATCAGGCGGCAGGCGGCCGCGGCGGTCATTGCGGATCAGCATCAGCTGATCCGCTAAGGTAACGGTTTACAGGCGGCAGGTGCCGCAGAAGGGGGATAATTATGCTAATACGCTTAAGCAATTAAGCGGCAGGTGCCGCGGCTGGCTAACCTTTGAAAGGCTTATGCAAATGAGAAACATGCTAATGAACTGAGTATTCAGGTGGCTGTTTGCATTTCTTTGTGTCATGTGATGATTATTTAAATCTGTTTCCTGACTCACTCTGGTTGTCTAAAGTGAGCATGGAGGACGCTTCTGGGTCAGCTCCTGCGCAGTCTGCCAGGCCAGCCCAAGATACCTCTCTGGCAAGTACTTATGTACAAATTGTACAGTGTGTATATATGTGTATTTTTATATATACTAGAGAGGGTACTAATGGTTGGTTTGTTATTATGTTTTTTAGCCAGAAAAACATGAAAAGCCTGGAAAACAGGACAAATCTGACAAATCTTCCACACAGTCTAGTGGATCTAGTAAATCTGTGAAGAAATGTGCCATTTGCTCCTCTCGCTTGTCATCCTCTACCTCAAAAAAGCTGTGCCAGGATTGTACAAACAAACTGGTTAAGGATGAATCACCAGTAATCTTTAAGGATCTGATGGGATGGATGCGGTCAGAAATGTCTTCAGCCATCAAGGAAATTAAAGATTCTGCCATTTCTTCTCAGACTGTAGCTCCCAGCCCTGCTGAAATGCCTGGTCCTAGCAATGAGGTTCCTGTTAACCTTAATGTCAGTGGTTTATCTCCAATTCCTTTATCTCGTACTCCTGTGCAGGCTAGGAGAAGCAGAGATAGTGAGGTAGAAGGTTCTCAATTTTCTGAGGGAGAAATTTCTGCATTAGATGAAATATCTGAGGGGGAGGAGATGGATAAGACTGAAAAACCACAAAAGTTTGCTTTTTCTACAGAATTAATGAAGGATCTTTTGACATCCATGCATGAAACAATGGGTATTAAATCAGAGCAAAAACCCTTGTCACCCCTTGACCAAATGTATGAGGGATTGGCGGACCCCCAATCCAGGTTCATCCCGGTCCATTCTACTCTTAAAACTTTGATCAAGAAAGAGTGGCAAAATCCTGAGAAAAGGGCCTTTTGGCCAAAATCTTTATCTAAGCGTTATCCTTTTTCTCCTGATGACCAGGCTTATTGGGGCCCTCCGCCAAAACTAGATCCGTCCTTTTCCAGGGTTTCAAGAAAATCAGACCTTATGTTTGAGGATTTCGGAAACCTTAAAGACCCAATAGACAAGAAAATGGATAATGTTTTGCGTAGGGCTTGGGAGTCTGCTTCATTAACTTTTAAACCGGCAGTAGCATCGACAGCAGTGAGTCGATCTCTGAAGTCTTGGTTGGCAGAATTACAGTATAAAATAGCTAATGGGGTGTCTAGGGAAGAAATCCTTAATGACTTTCCTAAAATCACTAATGCCTCAGATTTTATGGTTGATGCAGCAGACGATACGGTTAAATTAACAGCCCGTACCACCGCACTAGTGAACTCAGCTAGAAGGGGAGTATGGGTTAAGACATGGAATGGGGATAACTCATCCAGATCTAAGCTTTGTGGTATCCCCTGTGAAGGAGATCTTCTGTTTGGGTCTAAGCTGGACGATACACTAGATCGTACAGCAGATAATAAGAAAAATTTCCCAAAGAAGCGCCCCTTTCAGAATAAACGGCCATTTCGGGCCCCCGCTAAAAATGAAACGGATAGTAAATCCTCCAGGGGTAGAAGATGGGCTCCTTACAGGCAACAAGGACCCCGCAATACCGCTACTAATACTAAAAAGACAAACAAACAATGACGCCATCATTCCGGTGGGGGGGAGAATCACCAACTTTTACGAAATATGGCAACAACTATTCACCAATCAATGGTTACTAAACATAATATTAGAAGGTTACAGAATAGAGTTCGAACATCTCCCCCCTCAAAACTTTGTCTTAACACCTTGTCCAAAAGACCCAGCCTTATTAGTAGCCCTCCAGTCAGAAGTAAAGTCTCTTCTTCAGAAAGGAGTAATTCGACAGGTTCCAGCATGTCAAAGAGAACAGGGATTCTACTCCCCAATCTTCCTGGTAAAAAAGCCTCAGGGAGCCTATCGATTGATTCTAAACCTAAAGAAATTGAATCTAAAAGTCAAATACAGGAAGTTCAGGATGGACAATATTCGATCTGTGGTTCATCTTTTACAGAAGGACGATTTTTTGGCATCCCTAGACCTGAAGGATGCGTATCTACATCTACCAATCCATTTATCCTGCCAACAATACCTGAGGTTTGCCGTGTGGATGGAAGGAGAGGTAAGACATTTTCAATTTAATGCCTTGCCTTTCGGACTATCGTCTGCCCCATGGCTATTTACTAAGGTTATGTCTGAAGTATTAGCTCTTCTCAGGTTAAGACACGTTAATATTGTCGGTTACCTTGATGATTTTTTATTATGGGGTTCTTCTGAAAAATCCGTTAATGATCAGCTTTTTATAACTCTGGGCGTCCTCCAGGAGTTAGGTTGGTTAATTAATTGGGAAAAGTCTGCTCTGATTCCTTCCCAGTGTCTAGAATTTTTGGGTTTCAATATTTCTACCAGAGAAGAGAAACTGTTGTTACCTGATAGGAAGATCATTGCTATTTTTAATAGTATTTTCTCATTTCAGAAATTAAGAAGCATATCGCTAAGAAAAGCCATGGCTCTTCTAGGACTTCTAACCTCTGCCTTTCCGGCGATCCAGTGGGGACAGTTCCATGCGAGATTTCTACAAATATGGATTTTGAAATCTTGGAACAGGTCTCTGGTGACTCTAGACAAGAAGATCATCATTCCACAAAGTGTAAAGACTTCCCTTATCTGGTGGCAACGTCTGGATCATCTATCTCCAGGTCATCTATGGAATTATCCACAACAGAATACAATCACAACCGATGCCAGTTTGTGGGGTTGGGGAGCCCACTTCAATTCTCTGCCGGCTCAAGGATCATGGAATATGACAATAAGGTCACAGTCATCGAACAACAGAGAGTTGCAAGCAGTATGGCAAGCCTTACTACATTTCGGCCCCCTAATAGAGAATTCTCATGTCAGAATAAGAACAGACAACAGGAGCGTTGTAGCTTTCCTGAACAGGCAAGGGGGCACGAGGAGTCAATCCTTATGGGAAAAGACGGCAAAGATCCTATTCTGGTCGGAGAGAAATCTTTTATCATTAACTGCGATACATTTAAAGGGAACCTCAAACCACTTGGCGGACTACCTCAGCAGGAGGAAGTTAGACTCGAACGAGTGGTCACTAGATCTGGAAGTTTTTCAGCAAGTGACGTTACAATGGGGTTGCCCAGAAGTAGACCTATTTGCAAGGAGAGCGAATGCGAAATGTCAACAATTTTGTGCCCTGTTTCCAGAGGACCTACCTTGGAAAGTAGACGCCTTCTCGATCAATTGGGGAGAGTTACTGATGTATGCATTTCCTCCAATACCATTGCTACCACGAGTAATAAAAAAGATTATTCAGGACAAGGCTCGAGTAATCCTGATAGCTCCACTATGGCCAAAGAGACCATGGTTCACGTCACTAAGAACACTAGCGGTTACAGATCCGATAGTCTTTCCTCCCATACCTCACTTGTTGTCCCAGGGTCCAGTGTGGCATCCGAGTTTAAACAGCCTTCACCTTTCAGCCTGGAAGCTGAATGGGGCATCCTGAAGTCCAAAGGCTTTTCAGACGAATTATCAGAAACTTTGATACAGAGTAGGAAGAAGGTGACTCGAGTAATATACCAAAAGGCCTGGAGAGTGTTTAACGAATGGTGCTCGGAAAGATCTTGTGACAATACATCACTTAAATCCGTATTAGAATTTCTTCAGTGTGGATACAAGAAGGGGCTTAGTATAAGCACTCTGAAGGTACAGGTATCTGCTCTAAGCGTATTTCTAGAAAGACGGCTGGCAGAAGAAAATCTAATTTTAAGATTCTTCCAAGCTTTAAAGAGACTGAAACCAGCAATCAGGTCCAGAATACCCTCATGGGATTTAAATACTGTCTTACAGGGGTTATGTGAAGCCCCTTTTGAACCATTATCACAGATTTCGGATAAATTTCTTACTCTAAAAACCATTTTCCTGCTAGCTATTACTTCAGCTAGAAGAATAGGTGAATTACAGGCATTGTCTATTAAAGAGCCCTACTGCGTCATTTCTGAAGATAGAATTACGTTACGCACGGATGCAGCGTTTCTACCAAAGGTTGTTTCCTCATTTCACAGGAATCAAGAAATCTTCCTTCCTTCCTTTTGTGAGAATCCTAACAATGACAAGGAAAAGAGACTTCATTGCCTGGATGTGAGGAGATGTCTTATACAATATATGGAGAGAACAGGTCCATGGAGAAAAACTGACGCAATGTTCATTCTATTTGCTGGGAAACAAAGAGGCAACAAGGCGTCCAAAACGACTCTAGCACGATGGATCAGACAGGCTATTACATTGGCATATCAAGCTCAAGGGAAGCAGTTAGGGTCTTCAATTAGAGCTCATTCTACAAGAGGAATATCGACTTCCTGGGCAGAGAGGTCAGGGGCATCAATAGAACAGATATGCAGAGCTGCTACCTGGTCAAGTCACAATACCTTTGTGAGGCATTATCGCCTAAACATCTCAGCCGCAGCAGATTTATCTTTTGGAAGAAAAGTACTGCAGGCAGTGGTCCCGCCCTAGATCTCATATCTGGTACATCGTCTCATCCAGGGGTGCTGTCCAATGACGTTCTGGGAAAGACAACTTTACTTACGGTAACGTCTTTTCCAGTAGTCAGAAGGACAGCACCCCTGCAACCCGCCCTATTTTTGGGTGGAATAATAATTATGTAAGTAGGCATTTATACCGGTCCGTGTCATCTTTTGAATTAACTGAAGTACTGAGGGTAAGCTAGTAGCTTATATATGGCTGCCTATTTGTTATGCAAATCTTTCTTTTGCAGTTCCTGTCCACGATTGGGAGGGAGACAAGTCTCATCCAGGGGTGCTGTCCTTCTGACTACTGGAAAAGACGTTACCGTAAGTAAAGTTGTCTTTATGGCTCATTTTTTTATTCAAATTTTTATTGAGAAGTAAAAGCTTGTAACAAAATGTACTGCAGAGTAATAAAGCCATTAAATAATGTAAATACTCATTATCAGATAAAACAATTATGAAACATAATGTAGGGGAATACCAGGGTATCCAATATCACAGCATCTATATAGCATTATCAGAAAGGCATGGTTGTGGGTATACACCAATTCCCAAACACACAACCAGACCACATATAAATAGTCCTGGAGTATAAAAATTACCAGATAACTAGTTTTGTATTATTTGAGAGATACCCATAGGGTGGAAAGAGAAAAGAGAAGGGAAAAGAATAGAAAGAGACGAGTGTCTGGGCTGAATCCTAATTTAGGAGATTATAGAAACCGAATAAACCTGGGGTCCAGTAGGCCTAAAATTAAATCTCAACCTACAAATAATGGGGATCGTTCCCAGATCTTATTAAACCTATGAATGGTGTCCGATAGTTGGGCTGAAAGATATTCCATTTTATAAACATAGGACACTCTTGCCAAAAATTCCTGTTTGGTAGGACAGCTGGAATTTTTCCAATGCAAAGCTATTAGACATCTAGCGGCTGCCAAGTGATGGTTTATCAATCTTTGGATATGTGCTCTAGTTTTAGGAAGTGGTTTACCCAAAGCACATATCCAAGGATCTCAATGTCAATCTGAGAATGAATAGTATCAATAATCATAGACCAGTACTCCTGTATTTTTGGGCAATCCTAGTATAAATGATACATTGTGCCAATTTGGCCACACCCACGCCAACATAGTGGAGATACTGTAGGGTAACATTTGTGTAAACGCTCAGGAGTTCTGTACCATAGCATTAATATTTTATATATATTTTCTTTAGTTGTTACATATAGCGAGGTTTTAGCAATATTAGACCAGATCTTTTCCCACTGTTTTAAAGTGGTGGTTGTGTTGCAAACAGTGTCCCAGTATCTCATATATTTTAGTTGAAAATCCGAAGAATCCTTAGTAGGGTTATTGAGCCAAGTATAGAGCTGTGAAATAATTCCTTTTGAAGTAGGGCCCATCTCCCAAATTTGATCAAAATCCGATTTTGTGGGAAAAGTCAATGTTGGAGAGATTGAGTGAAGAAAGCTTCGGATTTGAAGATATTGCAAAAAGTCTGAGTCAGTCAGATGTATTTGTTCTTTCAGAGCTTCAAATGTAGCCAGGCGATTGGTGAAAGGGTCCAGAATGTCCTCAATCCATAATACTTGATTAGCTTTCCAATGTGAGAAAGAGAACTCTCGAATTCTGGGTAAAAATTGTGGTTTGCCAAACAGTGGTTGAAGACTTGTATCTTTAGGAAATAGTTACTGATCTATGTAAACGGCTCCAGAGTTTTAAATTAACAGTAATTGAGGTAAATATTTTAGTGCCAGAAGGTACATTACAGTTTGTATTTAATAGAGCCGAACTAGGGTGCCAGGGTAGAAATTGTTGAAATTCTAGTTTGGCCCAAGGGGCATGTGGAACCTTAGATCCCCAAGCTAACATCTGCCTAAGCTGACAAGCTATAGAATAGTTGTAAATATTTGGAACCGACAGACCTCCAAACTGCCTTTGAAGCATAAGGGCTGGTGCACACCGAGCGGCTCTTTCAGCGTTTCTGCAGCCGCTTGCGGCTGCGGATCCGCTTGGTCAATGTATCTCAATGGGCTGGTGCACACCAGAGCAGGAGGCGTTTTGCAGAAATGAAAAATGCCGGGGTGAGGCATTTTTTGGATTGCGGGTGCGTTTCTGCCTCAATGTTAAGTATAGGAAAAACGCAAACCGCTCTGAAAAACGCCTGTTCAGAGCGGTTTTGCCGGCGTTTTTGTTACAGAAGCTGTTCAGTAACAGCTTTACTGTAACAATATATGAAATCTACTGTACTGAAATCCGCTGCAGCAATCCGCAAAACGCCATAGAAAAATAAAAAAAAGCGTTTCAAAATCTGTTAGCATTTTGCGGATCTGCTAGCGGGTTTTGGTGTGCACCAGGCCTCAGAGTGCCTCTAGCTATCCTCGGTAGTCTATGGTTCCAAATAAAATGAAAAAGCTTCTTCTGTAGAGGTAGAAAAGAAGATCGTGGGATCCAAAAGGGCATAACAGACATTAAGTAAACCAATTTAGGCAGAGAGTTCATTTTGAATGATGTCATTCGACCTACCCATGAAATGGGATATGAGTCCCAATTCAAGAGATCCCTACTGATTTTCTGAATTATTGGGGTGATATTCAGCTGTACTGCCTCCTTATTGTTTCGGGGAATAAGAACCCCTAGATATTTGAGAGAATTTGATTGGATCCTATAAGCATATCTGTCTTTTAATGAGCTGGTTTCCAAAGAGGACAAATAGAAAGGTAAAATTTCTGATTTTGAGTTATTGATTTTGTAGTTTGAGTAGTGACCATACTCCTGTAATTCCTTCTGCATCACTGGTAAAGAAAGTAAGGGCTTGGACAACGTCAGGAGGACATCGTCTGCAAACAATGATAGTTTATAAGTAGAGTCCCCATGATCTAGAGACATCAAGATGGCGCCGTGCTCGGACGCCTCGGCCACAGGGCTCTGGCCTTTTTCTTCTTTTTCCGCCTAAACCTCTCTCGCTTGCCCCCACCCGACCTCCTAAACCCACCTGGGAAGATGCGAGGGCCTCGGGCGTGCAACGGCTGGCGGATCGGGAGGGCAGGCGCTTTCCAGCCCACGTGCTCTGCTTCGGCGAGGATGCACCACTGAAGCTGGGGAGAGCGGGGACATGGCGCCAGGCAGCCGAACATCGCTCACTGCCCTGCCTGCCGCGGGCGTGCTGGTTCTGTCCTGCTCCAGCCAGGGGGTACAGCTGCGTCTGAGGTTTGGAGCCCAGGCGTTCTGCGATGCGGGAGATGCCGCCACGGATGGAGGGTGCGGGGATGCTCTTCGGGTCTACCACACTGCTTGCCGCAGGGCTGCTGCTTTCCCACCACGCAGCCCACTCCATCGCCGCCGCCGATGGGAAGCACATTGCTGCTGCACACGTCGGCGGGCTGCAGCTGATCAGGCCCCGGGGAGACCTCCGGGCGCTGCTGGCTGCAGCTGATCAGGCCCCGGGGAGACCTCCGGGCGCTGCTGGCTGCTCCAACACCCGCTGCATTGCCACCTATAGCCGACCCACCCGCCGCCGCTTCCTGCTCGGCCTACACGTGGAGGAGCTCCTCACCGCATGAGCGGCTCTGCGGGCCACCTTCCGCGTTCATCTGCCAGCTGCCATCCCATGTCCTCCAGCGTGACCACCACCTAAGGATCAGCTGCCCACCATTCAACCGGTCCACAGAGCGGAATACAGGGTCATTTTGCCCAGCTCTGCCTGAGTAAAGAGAACATCTTGGGCTACAATATGCCCTCGGCCGCTCCTGAATGTCTGGGGCTGCCGCCCGGGAAGAGGCCGCCATCACCAGCAGCCCAGGGCCGCCGCCGGAGACCTCCCCCAGAGACCTCCACATCACCGGGCAGGGACCCGACGTCAGGATTGCTGGGGTTGCCGGACCCCCTCCACCACGGGTCTCCCAGGGGCCTAGGGACCAGCAAAGGCACATGGGACACCCTCCACGTGCAGAGGAGGCCTGACTGCAGCGGCTCCCCCGGTCACCATGGGAACGACCACGCTGCCACCGTGTAAATGGAGGGCCTGTTGCTGCTCCATCGCAGCCACAGAGTAGGTATGCTGTCCCAGGCCTTTTCACCACTGCTGCCCAGCCCGGGTAGTCCCAGGCCCCACGTCCACCACTGCTGCCCAGCCAGGGTGCCCCCCCCCGGCCCTATGTCCACCAATGCTGTCCAGGCGAGGTGCCCCCGGCCTCATTTCCACCACTGCTGCCCAGCCCGGGTGGCCCCAGGCCCCACGTCCACCACTGCTGCCCAGCCAGGGTGCCCCCCCCCGGCCCTATGTCCACCAATGCTGTCCAGGCGAGGTGCCCCCGGCCTCATTTCCACCACTGCTGCCCAGCCCGGGTGGCCCCAGGCCCCACGTCCACCACTGCTGCCCAGCAAAGGTGCCCCCTGGCACCACAGGGCCCTCACTGCATCTGCACCCTTATCACCCAGCCATGCAGACTTTGAAATTAGAAGCGCTTCTCCTCGAGCAACCTGGCTCAAGTGATCCCTGCTGTCCGCCTCCATCAGGATCCCCCCCAGCTTCCTCTCTACTTTTCGAGGACAATCGGTAGCACCTGTCTAGTTGGGAGCGCATCGCTGTGTAGCGTCCAGTGCCGAAAATGGCAACGCTCATATCAGCTCTCAGGCTGCTCCTCCAGTCCCACGCTTTTCTGTTCCTGCTATCAGTGTATGTCTTGCTATGTTTGTATTACGTTAACTGTACGTTTATGCTGTAATGCTCTCTGTATTTGCTTTTGATTTTGCTTTTATTGTTTATACGTATGTACCATGCTTAACTGTATACGACGCTCTGCTTAAATGTACGCACAAACTGTAATTTTGTCCTATGTATGCTTGTCACATTGTCTACGTATGTACCATGCTTAACCGTGCTATTTTCTTGTTTTTCACCAACGACCCTGTATGCGCCAAAACCAATTCCGGGTACAATTTACCGTTGTACTTGGCGAAATAAATTCTGATTCTGATCTATACCCGTTATATCAGGGTTGCCCCTTATCCTGGCAGCCAAGGGTTCAATAGATAATGCGAATAATAAAGGGGATAAGGGGCAACCCTGACGAGTGCCATTTGAAATAGAAAAATAATCATGTGGATTCGAGTAGGGTATTTTTAGGGCCACTTTTGGGGAGGAGTACAGCTTGAATATCACATTCAAAAAAATTCCAGAAAATCCCATTTGAGAAAGACATTGATACAGAAAAGGCCAACTCAAACAGTCAAAAGCCTTCTCTGCATCAAGGCTAAGCATGACCGAAGGTATCTGTTTATGATTAAGTCAACTATGTTGAATGCTCTCCTAACATTGTCCCCAGCATACCTCCCCCTAATAAATCCAACCTGATCCGGATGGACCAACGAGGGCATAAGTGGTGAAAGCTGATTAGCAAGAATTTTAGTGAATATCTTCAGATCCACATTCAGAAGAGATATTGGTCTATAGCTCCTATAATCTAGCGGGTCCTTTTGTGGCTTGGGAATGATGACCATATGGGAGTTCAGGAAAGAAGGTGGAATATGTTCTGTTAATAAAAACGCATTGTACAAATGGACCAATTTTGGGATGAGAATATCTGCGTATTTTTTATAATATGCCCCCGAAAATCCATCCGGACCAGGCGACTTGTGTGGTTTTAATGTTTTCAAAGTTTCCATAACCTCCTCCCTGCTAATGGGTTTGTAAAGTGATGAAGCCTGGGATTCCGATAGCCTGGAGAGACCACAGCTCTTAAGATAATTTTGAATTTCATTAATAGAAGAATTTAGGGAGGGATCTGAATCCTGCAAATTATAGATGGAAGCGAAATGGTTTTTAAAGATACTGGCAATTTTACCTATATCATCATCATCGCCACTTCTAAAAGTTCTTGTCTCACTGACTGTAAGTGGGAATATGTCTCAGGGCGAGGATTCTTCTTGAAACTTTCTTCCAGCAAAATTAGTTTAGAGTACAATTTATCTATAAGTAACTGGGCCTCTTTTTTACGTTTGGATGCCATTGCTATAATCTCTCCCCTTATGTTAGCTTTATGTGCTTCCCATAATATTGCTATCGAGTTAACTGAGCCCTCATTATGAGTGAAGAATTCCTGAATAGCCTCTAAAAAATCCAGGCAGTAGGTGTTTGACCAGCCCAAGCTAAATAGAGATCAATATCCATTGGGGCATGGTCCGACCAAGATATAGGACCAATATGGGTGTTTTTCAGTGATGAGAGCAAGGCGGGGGATATAAAAATATAATCAATTCTGGAAAAAGTTCCATGATTGTGAGAATAGAATGTGAAATCATTATCTAGAGTATGTAGTACTTTCCAGGCATCTAGTAACCCATATTCTTTTAAGAGCTCCCTGAATTTGTGGGAGATTTTGCAGATTTCAGAGAAATTTAACGGCTTAGTAGATGATTTTCTATCTCTAGTAGGGGAAAAAAACAAATTAAAATCTCCTATTATAGTGTTAGGACAGTTAAAAGCCGTTATTTTCTTTAGAGCTTTATCTATGAAGGAAATCTGTCCATCGTTTGGAGCATATACTGAGGCAATGACAATTGTCACTCCATGAAGGGAGCCTTTTAAGATAATAAATCTTCCTCCTGGGTCACTATAGGAATCAGATACTACGAACGGACAGTTGTGTCGAATTAAGATCGCCACACCTGCTTTTTTTAGTGGATGCACTTGCCAAAAACGACACCGGATAATTCTTGCTCTTAAGCTGACCAGGTCCTTTGGTAGAAAATCTGGTTTCCTGGAGAAGTACAAAATCCGCCTTGGAACGCTCCAGGTCTTTAAGCGCGAGATAACGTTTGCGAATTGAATTAAGACCCTTTGCGTTCAATGTCAATATCTTAACCATTTTCTAAAATGTGGATAATGACCCAGAAGGAAACCAGCGTTATAATATAGCTTCATTGAACCATGTCTACATGGATAGCCCAGACACTCTGAAGGGAGAAGAAAGAAAAGAGAAAAAGAGAGAAAATAAAGAGAAGAAAAAGAAAAAGGAAAGATGAACAGAGAACACCGCCTTAAAATGGCGGGCTGCACCAGCTGCTTGTAACTGTGTCAATAACATTCCTACAAAAAGAACCATTAAACAGAACAGATAGTGCATAAATCTGTTATTAATGGGAAATATTATATTTTCCCATCGGGTATGACCCGCTTCATACCCGTAATGAGGGAGCATGGAACACTCACCAACCTGGTCATGCCCAGAGCCGTGCTGCTCCCAGGCCCGGTCCAGCCCAATACAATGTCAACCATCTTAATAAAACATAATCCGTAATTATTTCTGTTTCTGAACTTGAAAAACATTTAAAAGGTACACTAAAATATATAATATAATATATGGCACCCTAGTTAAGGCTCTTAATCTTTAGGCGAAGAATAGACAGGAGAGAGCAATGGAGGATTTTAGGAATCGTGAGAGGAGTCTTTTTCCGGAGTTTTCGGGAGAGTGAGCCCCAGTCCTTTAAGTAGATCGCCGGCATCCACAGGATCAGATATTGCGTGATATACCCTTTCTTTCATGACAATTAGCTTGAAGGGATATCCCCACCTATATGAGATGCCTTTTTCCCTTGAGAAGTGTAGTAACCGGGCGAAGCTTACGGCGTTTCGCCAAAGTAATAGGGGAGATGTCAATCAAAATTTGTATTTTTGAGTCCAGAAAGAGATATGTTTGTATATTCCTGGTTGCCAATGTTATTAATTCCTTCGCTTCATAATAGTGAAAGCGCACTATTATATCTTTCAATTGTGGAGCGCCCGGAGGTCTCGGGCCTAGTGCACAATGTGCTCTATCCAGCCTCCATAGTTCCTTCGGTGTTTCAGGGGACAGAGAGACACATAGATCTATTACATACTGTTTGATGTCTTGCGGGCGAACCGTATCAGGTACTCCCCTCAGTCTCAAGTTCTGTCTCCTATCCCGAATCTCCTGGTCCTCCATCGATCGGTAAAAGGTGGAAACAGTCCGTTAACCTGGAGTTTTCCGCCTTTAGATAGTCACAGCGTTGTTGGAGCGACGTCACCTCTTTCTCCAGGCTGGATGTACGTGATAGGGCCGAAGATACGTCTGCCTTCAGTTCCTGCAGCGCGGCCGTTATCGTGTCCTTCATCATGTGGGAGACCTTTGCATAAAGATCTACAAGGCTTCCTTCTAGGACATCTTTGGTAATATAGCCCGAAGCGAGATCCGGCTGCTCTTCTTTAGACGCCATCTTGAGAGAGGCGTGCGGACCAGGCCTCAACAGGTACCGATCGAGCGTGTTGCGTCCTTTGCTTCTTCTTCCTCTCTTTTTGCCCATAAATCGGAAGTGGGCTTGATCCCCCAGCTGATGCTGCGTGTTTAGGGTGCCAAAAAGGAAAATTAAATAGTATTAGGGCGATTCGATCCGAGCCATCTGGAGGAGCTCCCCGCCTAGGCAGCCATCTTGGATCGCGGCATGCATGCGCCCCCATTTATGGCTCATTTTACTCTGGAAAAAATGTACTTCCTATTTGTATGTGTTTACATGTATTTTAAATTGTACAGTTTTTCGCTGTAGTGTCCATGGTGTTGCCTAACTCTAAGATCCCCCCCCATGGCACCTAACCCTACACCCTAAAAGTAACATTTAGGTGCTCGATTACTGGCAAGCAGAGTGAATTACCGCAATGAAATTTGCATTACCGCAAATCCCTGTTGCCGGGGGAAATAGACTCTGCTTGTAGGGAATCGGGCCCCTTTGTGCGCCCAAATGTCACTTCTTTGTCGCATTATAAAAGCCGTGAATTGTGGCAAAAATGGTAAATTTTGGCGTCTGTAGGCGCCTGATAATGGCCGCCACCATGTGCCCAAATTTACATTGTTTGCTGCTAATAGCGGCTTCTGTGGCGGCAACGGTTTTTCCATAAGAGCTCCTGCACCTTTTTTTTTTATCATTTGATTTGGGCTAGAGTGATGGCTAACCTTGGCACTCCACCTGTGACAAGACTACAAATCCCATCATGCCTTTGGCTCCCCGAGTTATGCTTACAGCTGTCAGAGTATTGCAATGCCTCATGGGACTTGTAGTTCCACCACAGCTGGAGTGCCAAGGTTAGCCACCACTGTAGACCTAATCCTTAGCCTTCTGATGCAGCTCGTTGTCTTTGGGGGCCCTCCACGGCCCTCTTTGTTTTGAACCCCTCTATCAAACATCCTCCCGGAAGTACAAGACTAGCACGTGCTGTAAAGAGGTCCTGTAGTGACATATAGTAGAATTTAATGCATCATTCAGGATATACACTTTTACAGTACTTCTGGTTTCAGCATCAGTAATACTTCCTATATCTATATATTGGTATGTAGCCCCGCCCTCCCAGTGATGTCACAGCCTAGGCTGTATAGCTATAAGGAATTCTCCTCCCAGAACATTCCAGGAGATCAGGCATTATTTTCACTGGCTTTGGATTTCTCAGAAAAAACATTCAGCAGAGCTGCACCTGACCAGACGAAAGATGTCACCACCTGTTATAAATTTCAGAATGTAAATCAGAGTGAGTAATGCTACATACACACTTGAACGATAAATGAAAGATCACTGGCCAATGTTACCCCCTTCCATGTAGTATGAGAGCCATACCTACACAGTCTATTCTATGGAGCTGAACTCCCCATCAGACAGAAATCTTTGCAAGATGCTGCACACACAGATGCTGTACAGACACAAAAGATCAGTATCTGCAAAAGATCCGTTCCTGCAAATTGCATTCATAGGCCTCAATTTACGGAGCATTATCAAACGTTTATCAAACACTTTATCAAACGTTTGATAATTTACCTCATGGGTAAAATCTCATTTTAAATTCACTAAGGTGTTATATATTTATTGAATGCTTTACCGATAAAACGTTCAACAAATATATAACACCTTAGTGAATTCAAAATGAGATTTTACCCATGAGGTAAATTATCAAACGTTTGATAAAGTGTTTGATAAATGTTTGATAATGCTCCATGAATTGAGGCCATAGTCTATGAGATCTGCAGATCATCATACACACCTTGTTCAACAGACATTCATCTGCAGATCAGATCCACCAGGATGGATCTTCAGATCTGCAGATGATTCAGGGGCAAATCCAGGATTTTCAAGGGGGGGGGGATTCCTGATAGGTCTCTTTTGGCAAGCCGCACACTACCGCGCATGCGTTTGCCCACAAAATCCACATGATGCACAGCATTTCTCCACAAAATACACACAATGCGCGGTGTTTCCCTACAAAATACACATGATGCAGTAGTGTTTCGCCAAAATATATATAATGTGGCAGTGATTAAGTAGCCAGATAACCCCCCTTTATTATGGATAACGAAATTACCCCACCCCTCTTTAGTATAGGTGACCAGATGACCCCCATTTATCACACAGGTAACAGACCTGAAAATCGAAATGTGGGCAACATTCACCTGAAAATCGCAATGTGGGCAGCAGTGACCAGAAAATCGCAATGTGGGCAGCAGTCACCAGAAAATCGCAATGTGGGCAGCAGTCACCAGAAAATCGCAATGTGGGCAGCAGACACCTGAAAATCGTAATGTGGGCAGCAGTCACCAGAAAATCGCAATGTGGGCAGCAGACACCTGAAAATCATAATGTGGGCAGCAGTCACCAGAAAATCGTAATGTGGGCAGCAGACACCTGAAACCGCAATGTGGGCAGCAGTGACCAGAAAATCGTAATGTGGGCAGCAGTCACCAGAAAATCGTAATGTGGGCAGCAGTCACCAGAAAATTGTAATGTGGGCAGCAGTCACCAGAAAATCGTAATGTGGGCAGCAGTCACCAGAAAATCGCAATGTGGGCAGCAGACACCAGAAAATCGCAATGTGGGCAGCAGGCACCAGAAAATCGTAATGTGGGCATCAGACACCTGAAAAACGCAATGTGGGCAGCAGTGACCAGAAAATCGTAATGTGGGCAGCAGTCACATGAAAATCGTAATGTGGGCAGCAGTGACCAGAAAATCGTAATGTGGGCAGCAGTTACCAGAATATCGCAATGTGGGCAGCAGACACCAGAAAATCGTAGTGTGGGCAGCAGACACCTTAAAATCGCAATGTGGGCAGCAGTGACCAGAAAATCGCAATGTGGGCAGCAGTGACCAGAAAATCGTAATGTGGGCAGCAGACACCTGAAAATCGCAATGTGGGCAGCAGTGACCAGAAAAATGTAATGTGGGCAGCAGTCACCAGAAAATCGCAATGTGGGCAGCAGACACCTGAAAATCATATTGTGGGCAGCAGACACCAGAAAATCATATTGTGGGCAGCAGTGACCAGAAAATCGTAATGTGGGCAGCAGTCACCTGAAAATCGTAATGTGGGCAGCAGACACCTGAAAATCGTAATGTGGGCAGCAGACACCAGAAAATCACAATGTAGGCAGCAGTGACCAGAAAAAAAAATGCACCTGTGAAAAAAAAACAATTCACTTACCTCACAGAAGTCTTCTCCTCTCCTGGCATCTGGCACACAGCTCCCCGACGATCCTCCAGCAGCACATCTCCCGCGTTGACAGGCAGAGTGCAGGGCTACGGCAAGATGGCTCCCGAAGCCCTGTACTGGAGACACAAATAGTCTCCAGAGCAGGGCTTCGGCAGCCATCTTGCCGTAGCCCTGCTCTGCCTCCCGGGAGAGTGCAGGCTGCGGGGAAGAAGCTCTACACCTGGCTGGGGGGTCCCGCAATTGAGAGGGCGTCAGCGCTGCCCCCCCCCACACATGGCTGGCGGTCCCCGGGCCCCCCTGCGGCCGATGGGGATCCCGGCGCACACACACGAGCAGGCGGCAGCTGCACTATTACAGTGGCTGCCGCTGCTCAGATTCATTAGGTACTTCCGGTCTAGGTGCGAGGGGGTGGTTCCAGACACCCGGAACACCCCCTTCCGTGCGCCATTGTGATTGTCAGATCTGCAGATGAATGTCTGTTAAACAAGGTGTGTATGAGGATCTGCAGATATCATAGACTATGAATGCATTTTGCAGGAACGGATCTTTGGCAGGAACTGATCTTTTGCAGATACTGATCTTTTGAATGTGTACAGCATCTTTGTGTGCAGCATCTTGCAAAGATTTCTGTCTGATGGGGAGTTCAGCTCCATAGAATAGACTGTGTAGTTATGGCTCTCATACTACATGGAAGGGGGTAAAATTGGTCTGATATCCTTCATTTATCTTTGAAGTGTGTACACACCATAAGGATTTTACAATGAGCAAACACTTTTTTTTTTTTTTTTAAGATATCCCAGGGTTTTAGTTTATATTTAAATCTAGATTCTGAGAAAATCATTTGGTGAATAATCCCTATTTGATTTACCGTATTTGCAAATTGCTGTGAACTAAAGGGACTCCGAGCAGTGCAGAAACTATGGAAAGATGCATATCATTTTAAAGCTCTTTCTCCTCTTTCCAATGATATATAAACCGCCGCCCTACGCCTTTTAGTTTTCGCTATTTTCGCAATTGAAATTGCCGCGGCTGCGATTTCGATCGCGAAAATAGAGAAAACTAAAAGGCGTAGGGCGACGATTTAGGGATCCTCAGAAAGAGGAGAAAGAGAGCTTTAAAATGATATCCATCTTCCCATAGTTACGTTGTATTACACAGGGCGACTTTTTCTGCTGAATGGAGCTGCTGACTTTGAGAAAAAGTCGCCCTGTGTAATACAATTCGCAAAAATAGCGAAAACTAAAAGGCGTAGGGCGGTGGTTTGTCTATCATTGGAAAGAGGAGAAAGAGAGCTTTAAAATGATATGCATCTTTCCATAGTTTTTGCACTGCTCGGAGTCCCTTACAAATTATCGTTTGTTTTGTTACATTTTTCACCCTATATCAACATAGGGCCAGTGCACACCAAACACCACTAGCATAATCGCAAATGCTCAGTGCTTTTAGAAGTGATTTTTCTAGGCGATTCTAGGCATGTGCCTAGTGATTTTCGAATCATGCCTAGCAATTTATGGATTGTTTTGGTGTAGCGTTTTTTATTTTTCGTTGCAGTAGAGCTGTAACTGAACAACTTCTGTACCAAAAACGCCTGGAGAATCGCTCTGATCTAGCCCTTGTTAGAGCGATTTTCCACTTGGCTGAATCGTCTCAGAAAAGCTCAGAAATGCTGCAGGACCTGCGTTTGCAAAAAACACATCGCTCTGGTGTGATCCATCCCATTCAAATACATTAGCCAAGTGCTTTCCAAAGCACTCGCATTTTTAAAAGCACCAACCTAGACTGTGTAATTTAAACCTTTACTAGAAAGCAGTTAGCAAAAACACCACTAGATGTCTCTGTTGCACCAACATTTTCTAAACTAAGCCACCTGCTGTATATGTAGGTTTGGGAAGAAACTTCTTAAAAATGTAAGAAGTCCCATTATTTTCCATACACAGTACATTTGGTAACTAAGTAATTATATTGTCCTTAAAGAGGCACTTAAGTCATAAAAAAAAAAAAATGAGTTTTACTCACCTGGGGCTTCCCTCAGCCCCCTGCAGCTGATCGGTGCCCTCGCCATGTCTTTCTGAGGGAGGATCAGAGAGACATGGCGAGGGCACCGATCAGCTGCAGGGGGCTGAGGGAAGCCCCAGGTGAGTAAAACTCATTTTTTTTAATGACTTAAGGTTCACTTTAAAATACTGAAGCACCTTCCAGATGTAAAGAGGACACCTTGTTTTGTTTTTTGTTTTTAAATTGGTAACTATTTCAAAATAATCAGTAGTTTTAGAGAGGTAGATACTGTATTTTTTTGGACTATAAGACTCACTTTTTCTTCCCTAAAAGTGGAGGAAAAAAAGTCACTGCGTCTTATAGTCCAAATGCAGGGAGTTCCTGACTTGTGAAAGCCTCCCAGTACGAACCTCCAACCCACCGCAATGTCAGGAACTCCCTGTACTGTGGCCATGCAGAGGAGGACACAGGGGGACAAACGGAGGAAACAGGGACACAAAGGGGTATAGAGGAGGTCACAAGGAGGACAATGGGTAACACAAGGGGGACAGAGGAGACAAGAGGTACAAGGGGACAGGAGGTACAAAAGGGGCATAATCCACAAGATGCCCCTTCACCATGGATACACCAGACTAAAGGCTCATACACACATCAGACTATAGTCTTTGGAAAATGAAAAATCACAGACCAATGTTACCCCCTTCCATGTAGTATGAGAGCCATACCTACGCAGTCTATTCTATGGAGCTGAACTCCCCTTCAGATAGAAATCTTTGCAAGATGCTGCACACAAAGATGCTGTACACATGCAACAGATCAGTATCTGCAAAAGATCTGTTCCTGCAAAAGAACCATTCCTCCAAATTGCATTCATAGTCTATGAGATCTGCAGATCATCATACACACCTTGTTTAACAGACATTCATCTGCAGATCAGACAATCATCTGCAGATCTGAAGATCCATCCTGGTGGATCTGATCTGCAGATTAATGTCAGTTAAACAAGGTGTGTATGAGGATCTGCAGATATCATAGACGATGAATGCATTTTGCAGGAACGGATATTTTGCAGGAACAGATCTTTTGCAGATACTGATCTGTTGCATGTGTACAGCATCCTTGTGTGCAGCATCTTGCAAAGATTTATGTCTGATGGGGAGTTCAGCTTAATAGAATAGACTGTGTAGGTATGGCTCTCATACTACATGGAAGGGGGTAAAATTGGTCTGTGATCTTTCATTTTCCAAAGACTATGGTCTGATGTGTGTATGAGCCTTAGGCCTCCTTTTCAAGGACTGTTGAACTGTGTTCTCAGCAAGCAGTTGCCAGGTGAGCCTTTGTGAAAGTTTGAGAGGCATTTCCGTGGAAAGGAGGTCTCCAGTAGCGTAGCAATAGGGGGTGCAGAGGTTGCGACCGCATCGGGGACCTTGAGCCAGAGGGGCCCCAAAGGGCCCTCCCTCAACTACAGTATTAGCTCTCTATTGGTCCTGTGCAGTGCTGCTCGGATACCCCTTTTCAAAATCCGGATTGGATTCGGATCCGGATACCCAGATATCCGATCCGGGTCGGATATCTGAGTTTAAACTTTTATGATCCGAATCCGAATCTGGGGTATCCAGGCGGATTCGGATATCTGGATAGAAAAAACGGAAGTGGCCTCTAAATTGCTTTAAAAACATTTTTTAGGGTAAATGTGGCATGTAGCATAATTATTTTTAAAGGGAAACACTAATTGATGATGTGGGGACTTAAAATCCCCCCCCCCAAAAAAAAAATGGCTGTCAATTAACATCAGGACAGCGGCCATGCAGCCCACATTGTGTCCAAAGTCCAACCGCACAACTGGGACATGGCAGTTTTCAGCCCAGACACCTCCAAAAAATTACACAGCAATTGTGTTTTAGGTTAAATATAGGTGGTATCAGCACAGCAGCAGTGACCTGTGGCACCCTGGCGGTGGGAGCAGCAAAGGCAGCAGGAGCAGGGCAATGCAGCAGCAGCAGGTGTAACGTCTGCCAGGAGCATGCCGGACTCGG
This sequence comes from Hyperolius riggenbachi, assembly GCF_040937935.1. NCBI lineage: Eukaryota > Metazoa > Chordata > Amphibia > Anura > Hyperoliidae > Hyperolius > Hyperolius riggenbachi. The sequence goes on along the minus strand of NC_090654.1, from coordinate 22,350,118 downwards.
TACTTGGCAGTGGCACTTGGCACTCTGCACGTGGCACTTTGCACTTTGCACGTGGCACTTTGCACTTTGCACGTGGCACTTTGCACGTGGCACTTTGCACGTGACAAGTGCCACCTGCCACGTGCAAAGTGCCACGTGCCAAGTGCATAGTGCCACATGCCAAGTGCCGAGTGACAGTCAGACAGCAGAGGAGAAGACACTAGTGCACACTAACTGTCACACTGGCACTGCTCACAGCACAGCAGTTCTGTAGAAAGCTAACACAGTAGTACTACTACTCTAACAACTACTAGCACTGACTGCAGTACTACAGTACTAACTACACAATAACACAGTAATCCTATTGCCTAACCTAACCTATACTGTAGCTAAGGCTAGCAGGCCAGCAGGCCAGCAGGCAGCAGCTGGCCTGGTCTGTGCACAGTACACACACACACACACAGACACATAGCAGCTGCCTGCAGCACACACTCTGACTGTCACTCACTGAATGAAATGAAGCTACCTAATGCTACCTAATTAACAATATAACAGTAGTGTAGTGATAGTGAAGGGGTTAATCACTGAACAGCTTTAAGTTTATCCCTGTGTACAGCACTTGCTAGGCCAGCAGCACTGGAGCATGTCTCTCAGTGAGCATTCACAAGCAAGGGCGATATGTCTCATCATGGCAGCCCTCCTTATTATACAGGGGGGCTGGCCAGGGTTCCTTTCTGTGATTGGGTGTCAGGGCTTAGGCTGGGAGCCCTCTGATTGGCTCAATGAGGTCAGGTAGGGCTGGCCAGGGTTCCCTTCTGTGATTGGTTGCTAGGGCTTCTGCTGGGAGCCCCTGGGAGCCCTCTGATTGGCACGTTAGGGACGTCATCTCCTTCGTTACAGTATCTCAATAGTCGGATTTCTGCGGATATCCGCGGATATCTGCATTGCCTGCCAACTATCCGCAGATAGCTATGCGGATGTGGGCCCAGGTATCCGGAATCCGAATCCGGTCGGATAGCTGAAAAAGTTCGGATTATCTGCGTAACTCGGATATCCGAAATCTTGCTGAGCAGCACTGGTCCTCTGCTCATAATAATCACTTCGATAGATACTTTGAATAGTGGTAATTAACAAACTGCTCCCCATCCCCTTCTTGCACCTCTGACACTGCAGTTGCCATTGGCAGGTTTTGGTGCGGCGTATCAATTGCTATGTATAGAGTGCTTGGGGGGCCCCGTGTGAAACTTACATTGGGGTCCACAACTCCTTCGCTATGCCACTGGAGGCCTCAGTATATATTTGTTTCCTCTGTTTTTTTCTCCTCTAAACCTAGGTGCGTCTTATGGTCAGGAACGTCTTATAGTCCGAAAATTACGGTAGAGGATCAATGAGATGATAATATTTCCTCCTTGCGTGAAAATGTAATGTAAATTGTATGCAGCCTGGAAAGGGGCCAATCAGAATCTGGAGATAAAGCATTTGATTGGCCGAATCCCAAGGACCACACAATTTGCATTACAGCGGCCCTGAACTCAGAACTTCCTCTCAAACACGGAACATGATGGGCCCAATCAGTCCTGAAGGATCTCATTATCAGTCGTTTCCTCAAAGGAATCATCCATCAATTTATGCTACCTTTAGATATACTTACCTGGGGCTTCCTCCAGCCTCTTGCAGCCGACATGTCCCATGCAGCATATCCGCTCCCAGCCGCCGGTCCGGTGCAGGGGCTGACCTTCTCTACTGCGCCTGCGTAGAACAAGTGCGAGTGATCGTCAGCCGCAGTTGTGCAGGTGCAGTAAAAGACGACTTTGCGAGGTTGGCCTGGAATTGTACAACTAAGCGGGGGGGGGGGGGGGGGGGAGGGTTCTGGGAAGATTGCTTGAACTTACCTTACCTGGGGTGCTTCGAGCCCCCTGTAGTGTTTCATATTCTTCTGTCAACTCCCCCTACCCCCTATCCCATCTCAGGCTTCCTGGGGATTTTAAAGGGAATCTGAGGTGGAGGCCGCCATATTTATTTCCTTTTAAACAATACCAGTTGCCTGGCAGTCCTCCTGATCCTGTGTCTCTAATACTTTTAGCCATAGACCCTGAACAAGCGTGCAGCAGATCAGGTACTTGGTCCTTGTTCCAAGGTTTTGACTCAGAGACTGTTTATGTCAGAAGAACGTGGCTGCCAGGCAACTGGCATTGTTTTAAAGGAAATACATATGGCAGCCTCCATATCCCTTATGCCCCATGTTCCCTTTAAAACAAATAATAGCAATTTTTCTGGAGAGTAGACTGTTTACTTCTTTGTAAATTTAATCCCATGTGATTCAGGAAAACTGCACATCTGTATTTAGAAAGTTGGGCATGACTAAGTATTTCTTGTGAAGTTGAGATCTTTTTTTGGCGTTGGGGATTTTTATTTTTTTTTAACTTGAACACAATCAGCCACAAAAAACGTCACATTATCCAGTACATCGTTACAGGAAGTGATAATCAGTCTATCGCCAGTCCCCTCCACGCTGTTAACATACACATGTTCAGTACATTCCTTATTTCACAGGATTATTCTTAACATTGGAGGCACAACTGCTAACCACAAACTTCTCTAAAAAGCAGTTTTCTCGCTAAACAGATAAACCCCATGAGACTGAAATAGTCTTGACACTAAAGCCAACAAGAAATTTCCACCACCCAAAGGCTTAGCCACACGCACCAAGATCAGATCACACAATTTCATATCGTAGCTGCAGAGTTGTGAACTCAGAACTTCCTCTCTGCTCTAAAACTTAAAGTGACCCTAAGCAGACTGCGTGGCATTTAAAGGATACCCGAAGTGACATGATGAGATAGACATGTGTATGTACAGTGCCTAGCACACAAATAACTATGCTGAGTTCCTTTTTTTCTTTCTCTGCCTGAAAGAGTTAAATATCAGGTATGTAAGTGGCTGACTCAGTCCTGACTCAGACAGGAAGTGACTACAGTGTGAATACTCACTGATAAGAACTTCCAACTATAAAACACTTTCCGAGCAGAAAATGGCTTCTGAGAGCAAGAAAGAGGTAAAAAAGGGGAATTTCTTATCAGTGAGGGTCACACTGTAGTCACTTCCTGTCCGAGTCAGGACTGAGTCAGCCACTTACATATCTGATATTTAACTCTTTCAGGCAGAGAAAGAAAAAAAGGAACACAGCATAGTTATGTGTGTGCTAGGCACTGTACATATACATGTCTATCTCATCATGTCACATGTCACTTCGGGTATCCTTTAACCACTTTGTCCTCCTTGACGTATAAAAACGTCAAGGAGGACAGGCGCGCTCCCGCGGCCGATCGCGCGCGTGCACGCGCACTCCCGGCCGCGGATTCGGTAGCCACGGAATCAATGTATCGGGTTATGGAGCCCGATCATTGATTCCTCTCCCCCGCTGAAAAAGCGACAGCTTCTCTCGGAAGCTTCGCTCTTTCTGAACCTATGTCCCTCTAAGCGTACATTGTACGCTTAGAGTGACGTCATGTAAACAAACTCAAGATTGCCATCTTGTGACCAAAAAGTAAAACTACAAGTAAAATTTAAAAAAAATTACACTACACAAATATTTCCCCAAATAAAACACTTTTATATCCCACCCTCCCAAAAATGCCCACATAAAATGTTTAATAAAAAAAAACAAAAAACATTACTATAAAAAAAACAACCACATAAATATTTACCTAAGGGTCTAAACTTTTTAAATATCTATGTAAAGATGATATATTTATCTCTATTTTTTTTTATAAGCTTGTAAATAGTGATTAATGCAAAACGGAAAAAATGCTCTTTTATTTCCAAATAAAATATTGTCGCGATACATTGTGATAGGGACATAATTTAAATGGTGAAATAACCATGACAAATGGGCAATTACAATACGTGGGTTTTAATTATGGAGGCATGTATTATTTTAAAACTATAATGGCCGAAAACTGACAAATAATGCATTTTTTCATTTTTTTTCTTATTCTTACTGTTAAAATGCATTTACAGTAAGGTAGCTCTTAGCAAAATGTACCCCCCAAAGAAAGCCTAATTGGTGGCGGAAAAAACAAGATATAGATCAGTTCATTGTGATAAGTAGTGATAAAGTTATAGGCTAATGAATGGGAGGTGAACATTGCTCGGATGCATAAAGTGAAAACGACTGAGAGCTTAAGTGGTTAAGCATACCCACGAATACTTGGTAATACCCCCTCACTTTTCACCTGTGATGTAAAGCTTTCTTACTGCTTTCTGCTTTTTACAGAAGCAGACATAGGGTTAACATCCTGTGTTTACGAATTGGCTGTTCTGCTAATGCAGCCAGGTGACAGAGTTGAGACATCAATTACACTAGTGATTAGACACAGATGAGGGGGGATTAGACAGGCTAAACTCTCTAAATACACACAGGGTGCATTTCTCTCTGTTTTCCTTCTGTCCTGTGCAAGAGTTCAGGTCCACTTTGAAAGCATGAGTTGGCAGCACTGACTGATATGAATGCCTAGGCATCCTTTACTAGCTGCAAATGCCAGGAGATACGATCATTCTCTCTTTATCAGTCCTTGCCAACTGCATGATCTGTGCTATGACTACAGTTCCAGGTGTGGAGGGAGTGTCAGCCTGCTATAATCATTATGTTACTCTCTGCTTCTTCTTCCTCCAATACTCCTTAAAGTGGACCTGAACTCTTTCACAGGACAGTAGGAAAATATAGAGAACTGCACCCTGTATGTATGTAGAGAGTTTAGCTTGTCTAATTCCCCCTTATATGTGACCAATCACAAGTGTAATTTGATCTCCCAGCTGTGTCAGCTGGCTGCCTCGGCAGTGCAGCTAATTTGTAAACACAGGAAGTTAACTCTATGTCTGCTTCCGTAAAAAGCAGGAAGTAGACCCACTGATCTGTGCTATGACTACATGATCTGTGCTATGACTACGGTTCCAGGTGTGGAGGGAGTGTCAGCCTGCTGCAATCATTACATTACTCTTTGCTTCTTCCTCCAGTACTCCTTAAAGCTCTTGATCCTTTTCTACAGGCTGTATACTTTACAGTTAAACAAGAGCCGTGTTACGCTGTGACTTTAATCATTTCTTATTTAAGGATTAGGCTTAATAACACGTTTCCTGCCAGAGGGTCTCGCGATTGAAAGCGCAGGGGAACATGTTGCGTTCAGCTGCTTCATGTGTCATCTCAGAGCAGTTGTTGGCTCCCTGCATGATATCATTATTATATGGCCCATGGGATGGTGTCTTTCCTTCTATCTTTATCCTTATCAGGACATCAGGCTGGGCTGCGTTCAGGAAGAATGTGCGCAGGAAGGTTGACTTAGTTCGGAGTTTGAGGCCCCCGGGGGATTTGGCATCGTCACAATGGAAATGACAAGTCCTGTCTCCTTAATCAGGCTTTGATCAGTGGGAATGATAATTTCGCAGGTGTATAAAATGCCCCGCGCTGCGTCTCTCTTCCCTGTCACTAGACCGTGTGATAAGGAGACCGGAGCCTGGAGGAAGGGATGCTCCTACACAACACCATAGAAATGATACTTCTGTTTATTTAAAGAACACCTGAATCGAAAAAAAGTGACATACTTACCTCGGTAGTGGAGGGCTTCAATAGGGTCCAGAGCATACATGTCAAACTCCGGCCCGCAGGCCAAATCTGGCCCTCAGAACCATCAAATTTGGCCCCCAAGTGGTTTGCCCACTTTGCATTGTGTTTGGCTCTCTCTAGACCACCAGGGAAGCCATATGGGGGAGGGAGGGAGGGAGGGAGGGGGGAAGCACTAGATCCCAGAGAACTGTATAGGGGAGGGAGGGGGCTTCTAGACAACAGGGAACTGTATAAGGGAGGAAGGAGGGACACTAGACAATACTGATCTGCATAGGGGATTGCAGGAGGGCCACTAGACACCAGGGAACTGTATATGGGGAAAGGGGGGCCACTAGACACCAGGGAACTGTATTTGGAGGGAGAAGGGCCACTAGTCACCAGGGAACTGTATAGGGGAGTGGAGGAGGAACATTAGACACCAGGGAACTGTATATGGGGGGGAGGGGGGCCACTAGACACCAGGGAACTGTATTTGGAGGGAGAAGGGCCACTAGACACCAGAGAACTGTATAGAGGGAGGAGGAACATTAGACACCAGGAAACTGTATATGGGGGGGTGGGGGGGGGGGGCACTAGAAACCAGGGAACTGTATATGGGGGGAGGGGGGGCTCTAGACACCAGGGAGCTGTAAATGGGGGGGAGGAGGGGGACCACTAGACACTAGGGAACTGTTTAGAGGAGGGAGGAGAGGGAGCTATTAGACACCAGGGAAAATTATAAGAGAGGGAGGAGGCCATTAGACATTGCCTAGTGCTAATCCTTAACAAACTGTTTGTTTACTCTGATTACACCTCTCCGACACTGTAGCTGTCCTTGGTTGGTTTTGGGGCACCACATCAATACAGTGCTTGAGGCCCCATGTAAAACTCACACTGGGGGCCCCAAACTCCTTAGTTATGCCACTGTATACCCCCCCCCCCCCCCCCAATCCTCCATCATTAACTACCTCCCGACCGCGTCACGCTGATGGGCGTGGCCACGGCGGCAGCCCCAGGACCACCTAACGCCGATCCGCGTAAAGTCCTGGGGCTCTTTTTTGCAGGAGATCGCGCGCAAGCTGCTTGGTGGGCGGAGAGATCGCCATCTAATTACCCGTACAGCGTTGCGATCTACAGCAGCGCTGTACTGGGGACAGCCATGTGACATGGCTGTCCCCTCCAGAGGCACAGAGGTGATTGGCTGTCATAGGCTGAAGCCTATGACAGCTGATCATCACGGGGATTGGCTGGCGGGGGGAGGGAGGGAGCGGGGTGTATAATAGTTAAAATAACAAACATTTTTTATTAAAAAACACACAAATATAAATAAACAAACAAACATCTGGGGGGCAATCAGCATAGAGTTAATAAGAGTTCTGCGCTGTAAGTCATTGTATGAGACCAGAGCAGCGTAGGGAAGACTGCCAGAGCGTGTACGCATGATATATATCCCAGGAGGGACCTGCATTGCTATCGAAACATATATCCCTGAGAATTCTGATATCTGCATTACAGTATAGCACAGCATTATACATAAAAGCAGGGGATTTGAAAATATTTATATTAAATATAGAAGACCACATAGCAAGAGAGAGATATCTTATCACACGTTTCACACCGAGTTCAGACCACACAGCTGTTTTATCCGCAAGGTAAATATCCAGAATAACTTGCCACGCCAGCACTGCAACAAACCCTCCCCCTCCTTAAAGGAGAACCCAACCCTCGCAGGCCCTTTATAGAAAGCTAAGGGGTGGATTTACTGAGGTGTTCACATAATCCCTGAGGAGATACCATGGACGATCCAGGTATAAACACATAATAGTAATATGGTAGGACATTAGAGTGTGAGCTCCTCTGAGGACAGTCAGTGACATGACTATATACTCTGTAAAGTGCTGCAGAAGATGTCAGTGCTATATAAATACATAATAATAATATGGTAGGACATTATACTATGACTATGGTAGCATTAGATTGTGAGCTCCTCTGAGGACAGTCAGTGACATATCTATGTATTCCGTAAAGTGCTGCAGAAGATGTCAGTGCTATATAAATACATAATAACAATGTGGTAGGACATTAGACTATGACTATGGTAGGATTAGATTGTGAGCTCCTCTGAGGACAGTCAATCTCATCTATGTATTATGTAAAGTGCTGCAGAAGATGTGAGTGCTATATAAATACATAATAATAATATGGTAGGACATTAGACTATGACTATGGTAAAGATTAGATTGTGAGCTCCTCTGAGGACAGTCAGTGACATGACTATGTACTCTGTACAGTGCTGCAGAAGATGTCAACACAATATAAATAACAATATGGTAGGACATTAGACTATAACTATAGTAGAATTAGAATGTGAGCTCCTCTTAGGACAGTCAGTGACATGACTATGTACTCCGTAATGTACTGCAGAAGATGTCAGTGCTATATAAATACATACTAATATTATGGTAGGACATTAGACCATGACTGTGGTAGGATTAGAGTGTGAGCTCCTCTGAGGACAGTCAGTGACATGACTATGTACTCTGTAATGTGCTGCAGAAGATGTCAGTGCTATATAAATACATACTAATATTATGGTAGGACATTAGACCATGACTGTGGTAGGATTAGAGTGTGAGCTCCTCTGAGGACAGTCAGTGACATGACTATGTACTCTGTAAAGTGCTGCAGAAGATGTCAGTGCTATATGAATAAAAAGCGTAATATCCCAAAACTTTTTAGCCCTTATCTTCCATGCAGGCTTAGGATTGTCACCCTGTTTAATGTTAACTTTCAATTTCTTTAAATAAAAAGCCTTTGCAGGGATGATTTATTAACATTTTCCTTGATAAAATATCAGGGGAAATATTAACGAGACATCCCTCCATGTTTTAATGTGGTGCAGCTGCAGTAATGGGAGCTGTTTATCTGGCTGTAACGCCTAAATATTTTATAGGTGGACCTATTCATGTATATCTGGTAACGTATTTATTCTCCATATCGCTATTAAAGAGAAACTCCAACCTAGAATTGAACTTTATCCCAATCAGTAGCTGACACCCCCTTTTACATGAGAAATAGAATGATTTTCACATCATCATTTCAGACCATCAGGGGGCGCTGTATGACTGATTTTGTGCTGAAACCCCTCCCACAAGAAGCTCTGAGTACCACGGTACTCTGGGCAAACTGCCACAATGTAACAATGTTCACAGACAGGAATTAGCTGTTTACAGCTGTCTCTAACAGCCAAAACAGCTAGCAGCAGCTACATAACCTGCCCACAGTAAAAATGTCACCATGTAATAAATGTCAGAATGTAAATTGGAGAGAGGAAAGATTTTACAATGAGCAAACACTGATAATTATGGTAAAAAATGAAGCACTTTTTTTACTACATTATTTTCACTGGAGTTCCTCTTTAACTGGCTCATTCCCTTGTGGTTGCCAAGGGTGACCAGCAACAGTGCAGAACTGTCACTGTCAGCAGCAGTTGCAAAGTCTGACAAAATAGTGTGCAAGTGAGTAGGGAGGCTGGCTGGTATCTTACTATTTTGGCAGTTAAACTGCTGTTCATGAAATGCTGGCTGTTGAAAACAAAGAAAACCCTGAGAATCCCCCATGAGGAGATGGATTGGCCCAAAACCTGTCGGTTCTGTCAGATTTTAACTGCCTATTTTTTTCACAATAGTGGCCCTTTAAAGCAAGCTTGCATCACGCGTTAGATGTGCAATGGCAATACACAGTGAAGCATACAGTACTATTAATATTTAGTATTTATATAGCCTCAAGATCTTCTGTAGTACTTTACAGAATATAGTTATGTCACTGACTGTCCTCAGAGGAGCTCACAATCCAATCCCTATTCCCTACCATAGTTGTAGTCTAATGCCCTACCATATTATTATTATTATTATGTATTTATATAGCAGTGACATCTTCTGCAGCACTTTACAGAGTACATAGTCATGTCACTGACTGTCCTCAGAGGAGCTCACAATCTAATCTTACCGTAGCCATAGTCTAATGTCCTACCATATTATTATTATGTATTTATATAGCACTGACATCTTCTGCAGCAATGTACAGAGCACATAGTCATGTCACTTACTGTCCTCAGAGGAGGTCACAATTTATCCTTACCATAATCATGTGTCCACTCAGTGTAGGGCCAATTTAGGGGTAAGTCAATTATGTATGTTTTGGGGATGTGGGAGGAAACCGAAGTGCCCAGAAAAAACCCACTGGCCGCCTAACGCTGATCTGCATAAAGTCCTGTGGCGAGCATCTGCAGGAGATCGCGCGCGCCGATGCACGCACATCTTCACTTGGAGGACGGAGCTCCACTCCGCCATCATTCTACCAGCAGCGGTCGCCGCTAGGAGACTGTTAGACTGCAAAACCTATATACACTGTACAGCGCTGCGATCTAAGGCAACGCGGTACTGGGGACAACCGTGTGGGGCGGGGATAATCACTTGTGTGCTGAGTTGTGCAGCCCTGCTGCAAGCCCTTAAAGCTGCAGTGGCCTAATTTATAAAAGAAATAGCCTGGTCACTAGGGAGGGTTGGTCCTTAAGACGTTAAATGCAGCCAATCATAATAAGCCACTTGCATCTGTAATGCATGTGGCTCCGATACCTCCGCGGGCGGGACTTAGCACTCTCCTCTCCACTCTCCGTAGTTTTGCCGCTAGTAGGCCCGCTCTGCTCTGCACTACAAGTGAAAGTAGCCTGTACTGTGCTCCATGCGCTACCAGGAGCGTCATCGCTAACAAGGAAAGAGATAACAGGCAGTGCATACAATCCTGTCGGAGGACTGGGTCGATACTTTTATCAGTGATTGCAGAATGGAAGTGGTAACGCTGCATCCTCTTTTGTTCACATTATTCCTCATTTTCCTCATGCTGCTTATTTTTACAGTACTGTATATCCAGTGCCGGTGCCATTTTTCTTGTCTTACAAATGCTATCAGGCATCAACTCACCTGCAACCAGCCTGAAGAAAATGCAGCCGGCCATGGGTGTCACACTGACATATAACGCAAGCCCACTGTTTACTATATCCAGAGTCAGCGTCGCATAGGGGCCAAAATACATGTTTACTATAACAGAAGCTTTATTATATCAGAGTTTATTATACCAGTTGTTGCTCCCATAGACTTATAATGGAGATTGGCTGCGACCCGGATAGGTAGTTTTAGTTTACTATACCCAAATGTTTACTATACAAGAGTTTAGTATAATGTCCACATAGCTCCCAACTGTCCCTCTTTTGGAGGGACAGTCCCTCTTTGGGAGCCCTGTCCCTCTGTCCCTCTTTCCTCCTCATTTGTCCCTCTTTCAGGATATTGTCTATCTTTCTATGTAAATATATATATTTCTCTACTAAAAAATGTGTTTGATTGACTCTAAACTTTATTCCCATCCTTTAAATACTAATTTTCAAATGTTAATATGAAGGAAAATGAACCAGTATAGAAAGGGTCAGTGTGGTTTGAATTATAAAACAGCATATTTTTCTTATGAAATCTTTATGGTATGCGTGACTAGGGGTGTGATGGGGGCGTGATCATGGGTGTGACAGGGGCGTGGCTTAAATGTCCCTCTTTCTCATCTCAAAAAGTTGGGATGTATGTAATGATATTATACTGTTCTAGTAGGCCTAAGCCCGTTTAAAAATGGGGTCTAGGTCTCTCTCACCGCCGCCTGTCGCACCCGTCTGCCTGCCCCCCTGGCCCCATCCTCCTATCCCAACGGCTACACATGCGCAGTAGCTAAAAACACACGGGGGACAGGGACACACGCTTCCGTGCGCATTTGGAACCGCGTATGATGTGCTGAAACGCAGGAACGGCAGAAGGGCATAGACAGCCCTTCTACCGTTCACATCTATGAGCTTGTGTAGTGCTGCCTGCATTTTGCCCGCGAGCGCAGAGCTGATCCCATTGCTGTCAATGGATGGGATTAGCAGCGCAGCGGTCGTGCGATCGTACGCGTTGCGTTCCGATTGCACGGCCATCTGCGCTGAAGAGATGTGAACGAGGCCTTAGGGTTTTATTATATAGGATATGGTAAAAGCACAGCCTGCTCTGCAGTACTCTGATGGGACCCTCTGTACCCCATGTGACTGTACTTTAGAAAATATTGCATTGCCTTACTCTCTGGATCGTCCAGGTTTTCCTTGAGCCACCACCGCTGCTTTTCTTTTGGTTGCGCTACGAGAGTATCTGAACTGGGCATGCACAAGCAGTAGCGTAGCTAGAGATCGTGGGGCCCCATAGCAAACCTTTCTTGGGGCCCTTAGATACAGGCACTCTTAAAGGGACCCCGAGCAGTAACTCTGGGCTTTCCTGGGGCTTTCTCCAGCCCACCGTAGGTCGTGAGGTCCCTCGGCGTCCATCTGGCTCTTCTCCCAGGCCTTGGTCAGAAATGGATCTCCGGCGGCCGGCGTGACAGTACTGCGCATGCGCAGTTTACTGTGCATGCGTGGTACTGTCACGCTAGCCACCGTGATGACGCAAGGCGGCCGGCGTGGTGACGACTGACGTCATCTCTCAGGAAGAAGGAGCCCGACACTCTGGCCCAGTGTCGCCGGGAGCTGCCGGGGAGCCATTTCTGGCCAAGGCCTGGGAGAAGAACCAGATGGAGGCTGAGGGACCTCCCGACCTACGGTGGGCTGGAGAAAGCTCCAGGTAAGTTCAGATTTTGAATTAACCACTTGCCGACCGCCCACAGCCGATGGGCGGCAGCAAAGTGGACGCCGAAAGGACCGCATTACGCCCAAGGGCGTTGCGTCCTTTCGGCATGCCGGGGGAGCGATCGCGTCATTGATGACGTGCGCTTCCCCCGGCAACTGGCTCCGCCCACCCGCGACGACAACTCGCCGGCCGTTCGGAAGCGCCGGCGGGTTTTTAACCCCGCGATAGCCGCTACAAAGTGTATAATACACTTTGTAATGTACACAAAGTGTATTATACAGGCTGCCTCCTGCCCTGGTGGTCCCAGTGTCCGAGGGACCACCAGGGCAGGCTGCAGCCACCCTAGTCTGCACCCAAACACACTGATCTGCCCCCCGCCCCCCTGATCGCCCACAGCACCCCTCAGACCTCCCCCTGCCCACCCCCCAGACCACTGTTTGCACCCAATCACCCCCCTAATAACCCATAAATCACTCCCTGTCACTATCTGTCAACGCTATTTTTTTAAATTCCCTAAACTGCCCCCTGGGGACTCCTGATCACCCTACCCCTACCCCTTGCGGGCAATCTGATCACCCACCCACACCATTAGATCGCCCGCAAACCCGCCGTCAGATCACCTCCCAAGTGTATTGTTTACATCTGTTCTCTCCTCTAAACACCCACTAATTACCCATCAATCACCCCCTGTCACCACCTGTCACTGCTACCCATCAGATTAGACCCCTATCTGCCCCTAGGGCACCCAATCACCCGCCCACACCCTCATACCCCAGCCCTGATCACCTCGCCAGTGCATTGCTTGCATCTATTCCCCCCACTAATCACACCTTGAGACACCCATCAATCACCTCCTGTCACCATCTGTCACCCCCTAGCACACCTAACCATCAGATCAGGCCCTAATTTGCCCCGTGTGGGCTCCTGATCACTCGGCCAAACCCTCAGATCCCCCTCAGACCCCCTTCCGATCACCTCCCCAGTGCATTGATTGCATCTATTTTCCCCTCTAACCACCCCCCTGAGACACAGATCAATCACCTCCTGTCACCCCCCTAGTACTCCTATCCATCAGATCAGGCCCAATACAACCTGTCATCTAAAAGGCCACCCTGCTTATGACCGGTTCCACAAAATTTGCCCCCTCATAGACCACCTGTCATCAAAATTTGCAGATGCTTATACCCCTGAACAGTCATTTTGAGACATTTGGTTTCCAGACTACTCACGGTTTTGGGCCCATAAAATGCCAGGGCAGTATAGGAACCCCACAAGTGACCACTTTTTAGAAAAAAGACACCCCAAGGTATTCTGTTAGGTGTATGACGAGTTCATAGAAGATTTTATTTTTTGTCAAAAGTTAGCGGAAATTGATTTTTATTGTTTTTTCACAAAGTGTCATTTTTCACTAACTTGTGACAAAAAATAAAATCTTCTATGAACTTACTATACACCTAACGGAATACCTTAGGGTGTCTTCTTTCTAAAATAGCGGAAAATGACACTTTGTGAAAAAAAAACAATTAAAATCAATTTCCGCTTACTTGTGACAAAAAATAAAATCTTCTATGCACTCACCATACTCCTAATGGAATACCTTGGGGTGTCTTCTTTCTAAAATGGGGTCATTTCTGAGGTTCATATACTGCCCTGGCATTTTAGGGGCCCTAAACCGTGAGTAGTCGTCTTGAAACCAAATGTCGCAAAATGACCTGTGAAATCCTAAAGGTACTCACTGGACTTTGGGCCCTTTAGCGCAGTTAGGGTGTAAAAAAGTGCCCCACATGTGGTATCGCCGTACTCAGGAGAAGTAGTATAATGTGTTTTGGGGTGTATTTTTACACATACCCATGCTGGGTGGGAGAAATATCTCTGTAAATGGACAATTGTGTGTAAAAACAAAACAAAAAATTGTCATTTACAGAGATATTTCTCCCCCCAGCATGGGTATGTGTAAAAATACACCTCAAAACACATTATACTACTTCTCCTGAGTATGGCAATACCACATGTGTGGCACTTTTTTGCAGCCTAACTGCGCTAAGGGGCCCAAAGTCCAATGTGCACCTTTAGGCTTTACAGGGGTGCTTACAATTTAGCACCCCCCAAAATGCCAGGACAGTGAACACACCCCACAAATGACCCCATTTTGGAAAGTAGACCCTTCAAGGTATTCAGAGAGGAGCATAGTGAGTCCGTGGCAGATTTCATTTTTTTTTTGTCGCAAGTTAGAAGAAATGGAAACTTTTTTTTTTGTCACAAAGTGTCATTTTCCGCTAACTTTTGACAAAAAATAAAATCTTCTATGAACTCACCATGCCTCTCAGTGAATACTTTGGGATGTCTTCTTTCCAAAATGGGGTCATTTGGGGGGTATTTATACTATCCTGGAATTTTAGCACCTCATGAAACATGGTGGTCAGAAAAGTCAGAGATACTTCAAAATGGGAAAATTCACTTTTGGCACCATAGTTTGTAAACACTATAACTTTTACCCACTCCAATAAATATACACTGAATGGTTTTTTTTTCTATCAAAGACATGTAGCAGAATAACTTTTTTTTTTTACAACATTCATGTCTTTTTTGATGAATATAATAAAAACTAAAACACGCAGCAGCAATCAAATAGCACCAAAAGAAAGCTGTATTAGTGACAAGAAGAGGAGGTAAAATTCATTTAGGTGGTAGGTTGTATGACCGAGCAACAAACCGTGAAAGCTGCAGTGGTCTGAATGGAGAAAAAGGCTCTGGTCCTTAAGGGGTAGAAAGACTGTGGTGCTCAAGTGGTTAAGTTACTGCTCGGAGTCCCTTTAAGCAATGCCTCGCCCCCCCCCCCAATGGATATGAGTTAATAATGGGGCAATTTCCAGTCTCACGCAATCAGCACTGCACATAATTAATGGGCACTGAGACAAAGTCAGAGGGTAAAGAAATGCAAGAAAGTTAAAGGGGCACTATGGCGAAAAATGTAAAATATGTGCAAACATAGACAAACAAGAAGTACGTTTTTCCCAGAGTATTGAGCCATAAATTACTTTTCTCCTATGTTGCTGTCACTTACAGTAGGTAGTAGAAATGTGACAGTAGCGACAGGTTTTGGACTAGTCCATCTCTTCATAGGGGATTCTCAGCATGGCTTTTATTCTTTATAAACATATTCCCTAAAAAGGATTTAAACAATGATGCCGGCCAGCTTCCCTGCTCGCTACACAGTTTTTTGCCAGTTGGACAGAGCAACTACCATTCACTAAGTGCTTTTGAAAATAAATAAATCCCTGAGAATCCCCTATGAAGAGATGGGCTAATCCAAAACCTGTTGCTTCTGTCAGATTTCTACCACCTACTGTAAGTGACAGCAACATAGGAGAAAAGTTATTTATGGCTCATTTTTCTCTTGAAAAACATACTTTTTATTTGTATATGTTTACATATATTTTACATTTTACAATTTTTCGCCATAGTGCCCCTTTAATAGTGAATACATCAAATAACCACTGGACCCCTTTTGCTGAAGGGCCCAGAGCGGCTGCTATGGCTATTGCTATGCCCCTGTGCACGAGTACGGTCTGCACATGCCAGTAGAACTAGGCCCTTTCTCTCCGTGCATGGACAATACTTACATATGCCAACTAAGGCTGCCCTGGTACACGGGAGCGTATTCAACCAGCTCTTGTCGAATCTGCTTAGAGAGACCCAGCGCTGAAACGGTGGGCATCAGAAGCCTCTGGACTAATTAGAGGCTTCTTACCATTGAGGTAAGTATTTAAAGAGAATCTGTACTGTCCGATTTGTACAATAAAAAACATACCAATCGAGTCACTGTGATCTCCTGGATCGCTCTTAGCTGTTTCCACCGCTCCCCGCCGCGATCCTGGCTTTTAATCGCCAGTTTTTGGCAGTGTTTACAAACAAAAAACATGGCCGCTAACCAGGAAGTGATGTATGTATGTATGTATATATATATATATATATATATATATATATATATATATATATATATATATATATACATATATATATATATATATATATATATATATATATATATATATATATCTATCTATCATGTTACAGTATACTACAAGTTTTTATTACATGGTGAATTATCTGCACTCCAGTCTGGCATTCTCCCAGTTTCTCAGCATGAGCAGCTCCCCCCCCCCCCCCCCCCCCTCAGACAGACTGAAATTGAGAGCAGAGAGCTGTCTGGGAGGGATAAACAAAGCACACACACAGAGCCTACAGGGGGCGTGCATAACTTCTTCCTATCACAGCAGAGGCAGTGCATTCCTCTCTGGGTCGACAAAGCTTGACAAAGTAAAGAAGATTAGATATATTACAGAGACAGTGCAACTAGAAAAGGCTGCAGTAAGACAGAACACATTAGAACAGGTATAGGAATTTATAGGATAGAAGAAGTAAGGCTGAACATTTTGTTACAGAGTCTCTTTAATTTTGTCTTTAAAATCTGTTTCAGAACCACTTTAAATCAGGAATGACAGCCATAAAATTAAATTTCAATTACCCACTGCTCTGTGTTTATTATGTAGTGTGCATGCAGTCTGCACTGCAAGCATTCCAATATAATCATAAATGTGTCTGTTGTAATGAATCTTATCTCAGCCTCAGCCTGGCTTTATTCTGCTACATTGCCGGGGAGAGTGAAGCTTGTTATCTCCCCTCCCACATTCCTGCTCCTCACGGATTGGCTGAGGGCAGCTCAGTGTGACAGGAGGCTGAGAAGGGAAATACACCTCACCCCTCTGCAGAAGCTGCTGAAATGCGATCTATGCTGTGCTCACATGTGTTTACAAAGCAAGCTAGATGTGTCTAGATACAGATCTCAGTGGGGAAGAGGTCTAGCAATGCATACACCATTTCAGCCAGCAGGAAAAAAGAGTAAGGGAGGAAATTACATCAGGATTGGCTTCAGTCAAAGGCAGTAAAGATGGAAAATGCCTGGAATAGTTTTCTCTTTATTTAATCTATACAATTCACTGAAATCAAAATGTGGACAGTACAATACATTTGTTATGTAAGTAGAACAAATATTTATCTACTTATATATGTGTTTTTTTTTATCTTGGGATAGTACGGCTGTCCCTGCTGCTTTTAAGAGAACCTGAAACAAAAAAAAGGTCCCCTGGGAGGTACTCACCTCGGGAGGGGGAAGCCTCAGGGCCCCAATGAGGCTTCCCCCTCCCCTGTAGCTGCAGGCAGTCCAGCGCTGGCTCCCCCGAAGTGTTCGGCAATCCTCCCTCGACAAGCCTGACAAGCGCTGATTTTTTTACCTTTCCTGGCTCCAGCAGGAGGCGCTGTTGCTGCTCTCCATACAGAGATAGGCGAAAATGGCTGATCTATGTCCGGTCCACTCTACTGCACAGGTGCAGGAGACTTGTGCCTGCGCAGTAGAGCGGCCCAACAGTGATCGTCTATTTCCGCCTATCTCCGAGCGGAGAGCCGATACTGCGCCTGCCCTGGAGCCGGGAAGGTAAATATTTACATCCTCGCAGTTCTGGGAGCGTTATCGCCGCTGCCGTGGCACCGAGGAGGACGGGGGAAGCCTCAATAGGATCCGGAGGCTTCCCCCACCCGAGGTGAGTACCCCCCAGGGAAGGTTTTTTTTTTGTTACAGGTTTTCTTTAATAAAATTCAGAGATTATAATTCCTTTGTCTGAAGTCTACATGCAGATAATTGTTAAAGCTGTCATTCTCTTACACAATACTGTAAGTAACAGACCCGGACGTACACGGTGAATAACATTACCAATCACGCCCTTCTGGGTGTAAAATAGCTTCCTATTCTCCGAACCTCTTGCCAAATCTGATCTGTTTGCGGAGCTGCAATATTTCAAGAGAACTGAATGCCTTTCCCCCAACAGAACAATGGACTGTCCAGGGCTGTATTGTCTAATAAGACAGGAAATGTAAATATAACTTTATAGATTTTTCTCCTCCCTCAAGCTTATCCTGAGTGGCTTTATTTCTGCTATATCATCTGATCAGAGGGAAAAAGATGATTAAACACACATGGACTTCTTTAAAAGCTAGATGTGAGAAAACGCGGAAAAGCTGCCGCGTGCACTGACAGCAAGGCGGCTGGCTCCGCGTTCAGCGCGGCGGTTTGTACGCAGCAGCATGCGTCTGACACTATGATAGATCGCGGAAAAACCGCCGCATGTACTGGCAGCAAGGCGGCTGTTTCCGCGTCGAACGTGGCGGTTTGAACGCAGCAGTGTGTGTCTGGTATGGGTGGTTCTGTTAGTGCACCTGGATGGAGAGCTACGCGCGCGCCCGCCAGAAGTCAGGACCTTTATGCCAGTTGGAGATGGATCAGCTGATCAGGACGATCAGCTGATTCCTGCTGGACTCCTGATTGGCTGAGTGGCTCGGGCGGGGCGGCAGAGTCCTGCAACTATATATATAGCTTGCTTGCCAGTTGCTGGTTGTCTGCCATTGCGAACACTTACGTGGAAGCATACAGACCTTAGTCAGATCCAACAGTGTGTTTGAACCAGGAGGACCTGGGAATTCACACTGAGCCAGATTACTTTTGTTTATCATTGTATTTTTGTTCAGCATAGTTCCAGGGTGTTGAGATCACGGCCCTCACACCCCAGACTAGGAATACTATATATCATCTGTGTTATTCTCTAGCATAGTTCCAGGGTGTTGAGATCACAGCCCTCACACCCCAGACTAGGAATACTGTATATCATCTGTGTTATTCTCTAGCATAGTTCCAGGGTGTTGAGATCACGGACCTCACACCTCAGACTAGGCCTTGTTCTGATATCTGTTATGACCAGTAGCTTTCTTGACTATTCTTCTGATCTCTGATTTGGTACCTTGCTTATCTGATACACGGTTGCCGACCCGGCCTGTCTGACCTTCTGGCTGTCACCCCCCCTCAGGGTGTCCAGCCTTCCCGCAGGGGTCCCCTGCTCTACAGAGGGGACACTGCTCCTTATCACTCAGGGACTCCCTCTCCAGGTGTCCTTGACTGCAGTAGAGTCTTCTCTACTTATTGGACCACCTGCTACCCCGGTGGTCCAAAGGTTACTGTTGCACCAAATCACTTACACACTCAGGTGTCTAGAGGTTAGACATATTTGATTATTGGCGATTCTGCAGATCCCCAATAATCAGGTATATCTGTATTCTTGGGGATACTGCAGATCGCCAAGAATCAGATTCTCTCTCTGGTTGCTGACACCTATCGTTACACTAGAAGTTTTGAATCAGTATGATACCATTTTTTGGCTAACTTAGAAGTAAATAAAAAGTAAGCTTTCGGCTAATAAGCTTTCTTCAGACTTTGTTTCTGTATATGAAAAATATGTTAAAACACACAACTTATATACACTGGACATTAGGAGGATAAATAATCTTTTGCAAACATAAATAAATGTCATTGGATGCCTTAATTACAACTTCAGGAGGGTCTCATAGGGATACCAGCTAATTTATGCCAAATAGATAAGACCACTTGTTTGCTAAAACATCACATACCACAGATTACGGGTGATGGAGAGACATCGTAAATCCAGAGTTCAAACGTGACTAGGCAGAGTACAAACACTATTTGTTATAAGCTAAAAAGAATTGTGGCATTTAACCGGTTCAGCACCGCAGTCCGAAAATCTCATGCATCCGAGCAACGTTCACCTCCCATTCATTAGCCTATAACTTTATTGGTACTTATCACAATGAATTGATCTATATCTTGTTTTTTCCGCCACTAATTAGGCTTTCTTTGGGTAGTACATTTTGCTAAGAATTATTTTTTTCTAAATCTATTTTAACAGGAAGATTAAGAAAGAAATGAAAAAAATTCATTATTTCTCAGTTTTTGGCCATTATAGTTTGAAATTAATATACGCTACCGTAATTAAAACTCATGTATTTTATTTGCACATCTGTCCCGATTAATTTTTTTTTTTGAAAAAACATTTTATTGAAGTTTTTCAAATATTACAAACATACAACATATACATAACATTGTATATTGCAAGTAACTCCCATCCCTCCCCCCCCCCACACAGTCTTCCCAGCTTCCCCCTGGATCCGTCCATCCCCCCCCCCCCCCCCATCAGCTTATCTAGAAGAGATCCAACGTGTCTCCAGTTAGCATAAAGGCCCAATCTATTGGTTAAATATCAATATCAAAAGCTTTCAACCATTTCCTCCACACCTTGTAGAATTTTTTACTAGAACCACGATTTTGATATACATTTTTATAAATTGGTAAGTCAGAGTTGATAGCATTCCTGAATTCCATAATAGAAGGTGCTTCTGGCTTTTCCACGCAAGGGCAATTGCCCTCCTGGCGTAGAAAAGTAAGAGTTTTACTAGGAACTGCTTGTTATCCCCGAGAGTAATGTCCCCAAAATGATTAAGTAGCATAGCAGTAGCTGTAAATGGAACCTGTGGACCAATTATCTCTGTAATTATGTCGTGTACCTGTGACCAAAACATTTTAATCCCCCCACACTCCCAGAAAATATGGAAAAATCCCGCCCCCTCCGCTTTGCACCTCCAGCACGCATCATCGACATCAAGTCCCATCCGAGATAATCTCAGAGGGGTATAATAAACCCTATAAAGGTATTTTAATGCACTCAGCTTATGTTTGGCTGCAATCGGGATTTTAAGGAAATCTGCTACTATTCCTTCCCAGTCTTTAGATGACAGGTCCGGAAAATCTATATTCCATGCTGCGAGAGCTCTGTTAGGAACTTGGGGCGGATGTGAAATAAATATATCATACAATTGGGATACCATTCCAGTAAGGCCTGAATGCATCAGTATCTGTCCCGATTATTACACCGATTAAACGATGTCCCTATCACAATTTATGGTGCCAATATTTCATTTAGAAATAAAGGTGCATTTTTTCAATTTGCGTCCATCACTATTTATAAGCTTATAATTTTAAATAATATAATAACATATTCTCTTGACATACATATTTAAAAAGTTCAGACCCTTGGGTAACTATTTATGTTGTTTTTGTTTTGTTTTTATTGTATTTTTTATTCTTTTTTTTAATAAAAATAAAGTGTATGTGGGTAATTTTTGGTGTGGGAGGGAAACTGCTAATTTTAAATGTAAAATATTATTTTTTTTTATTAAAAATGTATGTTGGTGCAGTTTATTATTTGGCCACAAGATGGCCACAGTGAAAAAAGTCCTGGATGCGAACGATCTCGCATCCAGGAACTAAAATGCTGGGGAGAAGTTTCCTGGGGGCAGAAATACCGCGCTCTCTGCAGAGAAAGCGTCGGTATTTCTGCGGGGAAGTTAGATCGGTGAATGGGAATTATATTCCCATTCACTGATCGGGGGGCTAGCGGCTGGCAGCGGCTGGCAGCGGGAGCGCGCGCGGGGGCGCGCCCAATCGCGCGCACCAGCCGGCAGCAGCAGCAGTGCCTATCTGGACGAGGAAGCTCGTCCAGATAGGCCAAACTGGTTAAAACCCATCGTACCAGTCCAAGAAGTTAGAATCCTTGCTTAAACCTTCTACAGCTTTGAACCAATGTATATATTTTGTCTCTTTTGTTAGTATTTCTTTATGAGATTTGAAGCCACCCATTAATACAGTGATGAGACTTAAACTGTGTCCATGTAAACAGAAATGTGTGGGCAGGGGGAGATCAGTATATTTATTTTTGTTGTTTTTTCTACTGTTAATTCTGAACCTGTGGTGGTTCATGTGCTCACGTAGAATGCTATCATCCTGTTTCAAAACCTCTTGCTTTTACTGATGGCTAACACGGTACAACCCTCCTATGCTTCTGCATGGATTTCTTCAGTAAGACAAATACTGAGAATGAGTCAAAAAGTTCAATATACTGAAATCAGAAGCAGAAATATGAGTGTTAATTAACCCTGATGAGTTGCTTTACTTGCCAAATCACACATCAGGGGTTCATTTGCTTTGATAAGCAGTGTAAATGCGAGGTTGGGAATAGTGCTGACCGCAAGTTTGGTAATTTAAAGGCTCACAATTGCGTAAAATTTAAAATACATGTGTACACCTACACCATAAGAAGTACTTGTCTCCCAGATTGAAATGCACTATAAATTATTTTTTCCTATATTCTATATGTTACATAAAGTAAGCGGAAAAATTTGACAGATCTGACTATTTTTGAACTAGTCCTTCTCTTCATAGGGGATTCTCAGTATCCCTTTTAAGCTTTACAACAGCACTCCCTGGAAATTATCTACTGTATACAGAGACGCTGGTCAACCTGTCTACATAAGGTTCTGGGAGGTTCGGAAGTGGAATTTCAGGCTTGGAAACCCAGGTAACGGTAAGAGAAGGAGAAAAAAAGAGCACCAGGAGCGCCAATAGTGTCGTATTTCTGGGAAATGTAAAGAAATAACTACTTACACACGTGGGTTGCTACGGGCAACCACAATATCCGGCATGTGGAGAAGGGCAGTCTCCACTCGGTTATGATGACTCGGTTGGGTCAACATGGGTCACTCTCCAGAAAAAACAAAGGACCACTGGATGTAGTCGCATAGGTAACCCCTAGGACGGGGGAGGAGACAATGCATGATGGGAGGAGGAGCCCCAATTGTGATACAATATGTAGTGAGTGAAAGTGAGTAATAGGAACAGTCTTACCTCGTGATAAGAGGTTAAGATTTTTATTGTTAGACACCAATAAAAAGACAACGCGTTTGACTGTGATGTTCTCGCTTCCTCAGGTCAATGTGAGAAGTGTCTGAGCTATGTATCTCCGTCTCCAAAATCGTAACCTCTTATCACGAGGAAAGACGGTTCTTATTACAGTCTGGTGAGCTTCTGAGAGGAACTGACGGTGAGGTAAGTATGTCATATTCATTTGCAGGTGCATCATGTGTTTATTTTAAATAATTTTAACTCGGTTCAGGTTCCCTTTAATGCTTTTCTAGCTTAATGAGTCAGGCTCACGTAGGCTCAACAAGGTGTGATATGACTACAGTACACTGTTTAAATTGCCTCTGTAGTGGAACAAATACACATAATGGGCGTGCATAACAAGCTGGCTCTGCAAGATACTAATGATTGTGCTGAACCGGCCTTGGCAACTAATATAATTTTCTGAGCAAGCATTCATTTTCTCGGAGTTGGAACACGCATAGGTGCTGATGTAGCTCTCTCTTTTATAGGTGCCATTGCCTTTTTTTTAATTCTATTACGTAGAGAAAAAATAAAGGAGGAGGAAGGAGTTTTTGAAATCCTCAACTGAAACATTAAAAAAAAATGAGAAAAAAACCCCCATCATTTTCAGAGATTAGCCAAGTTCTCCCAGGGATGAAACTGTCTAAGGGCCCTTTTACACTTAAAGAGACTCTGTATAAAAAAATATCCGTCCCTGGGCGGTACTACTCACCTCGGTAGAAGGAAACCTCAGGGCCACAATGAGGCTTCCCCCTCCCCTGTAGCTGCAGGCAGTCCAGCGCGGGCTCCCCCGAAGTGTCCGGCAATCCTGACTCGACGAGCCTGACAAGGCTTGATATGTTTACCTGTCCCGGCTCCAGCGGGGGCGCTGTTGCGACTCTCAGCACGGAAATAGACGGAAATAGCCGATTCCAGTCAGGTCCGCTCTACTACGCAGCTGCAGGAGACTTATGCCTGCGCAGTAGAGCAGACCGACTGGAATCGGCTACTTCTGTCTATTTCCGAGACCAGAGCGGCAACTGGGCTTTGCTGTCCTTCTTGACACCAGACCATCTTCCAAAAGACCGCAGTGGGACACAGGAGGACGGGGGAAGCCTCGATAGGATCCAGAGGCTTCCCCTCCCAAGGTGAGAGCCCCACAGGGGCATATTTTTTTTTAAATACAGACAGGGCCGGGCCGAGGCAGAGGCAAGAGAGGCTCCAGCCTCAGGGCGCAGTGTAGGAGGGAGCGCACAACTCACTCAGCTATCACTCCCCTATTGTGTTTGAAGATACATGGCAGTGACTGCAGGCCAGATAACAAGAGAGAAAGGTGTTGGCGCGGGGGGGGGGGGGGGGGGGGGGGGAAGTGTTAGGGGGCCTGTGGCGCTTCTTAGTCTAGTAGTAATCAGTGTGTGACGGCTGGGGTGGAAGGGATGGAGGGCGCACTTTGGTGTCTCAGCCTTGGGTGCTGGAGGACCTTGTCACGGCTCTGAATACAGATTCTCTTTAATGCGTTAGTTTGCGTTTTTCCATAGCAGTGCATTGTGAAGATTTCAGTTAAAATGCGCATAGTGGGAACTGTAACATAGGGAAACATGGGCATTACTTTGAAAATCAGTTTTCTTTTTACATTCTGATTTTATTCCCCAATACATGCTAACGTAGTTAATTTACGTACAGTTGTATGTAATTAACTGTACATAGGCACAAACATTTTTCTAATTTGTAATACGAAAATTTTGTATTTCCCTTGACTTGTATTCTATGCAATTTGCATGTCTGTTGCAAGTAAAAAAAAAATAATCATACATAAAGGCTGTTATTTAGGGGAGCACAAAGGGGGCACGATGACTGGCTGGTGGGGCCCATTTGGGTGATCAAAATCGATGTTTGTATGATGAGCTTTAGATATTTTTAGGCTAACTCAGGAGATAAAATTAAGGCTAACTAGTTCAGCAATAATAGGGACCAAATGTAAGCATCAGAAGCAGAGCTCAGAGGGTTTTGAGCAAAACAGATTGTCCAAATGATGGTGTTATTATGGAAGAAACATTACCTACAGATGTACTTGGCTAGTTTGCTGGTAGGTTTTAATTCTTCTGCGTCTGTGCCCATTTGCAGAGATAACTCTTTCTCTGCCGGTAATTTTATAAGTGTGCCCCTTATAGCCATACCTGGGTGTCACAGGAGCCCTAGTGGCTGACCGCACTTAGCCTTCTAAACGGTGCCAGCGCACAGATCGTGCGAACTCTGGTCGCAGTCAATGCGCAGGAACCGTTAAGAATTAGCCGCAGACAACTCAGAAGGAAGCCTGTGAGACACGGGTGATTACAACTTCACCCACTGGTTCAGAGTAAACTGCCACCACCGCGGTTACCATGGGACCGTGGAGCCCACTAACTGACTAGTCCTGCGAATAAAACGGTTAAACACACGGTATTCTGTCTAGCCAACAACAAACAAACAGTAGCGTATCTTCAGAGACCCGGGATCAGTTCTGTGTGTGCTGATAAGCAGGGTAGCGGACAGTGAATGACTTGGAGAAAGTCGTTTATTCACGCAATATAAATAATTAATATATACAGACAATTATTAAAATCAACAATTATTAAAACAGTAATAGCCAGTATAAAAAATAAAAGAAGGGAGAAAAATACTTAGTTCCTTGAAAGATGTCCTTTTTGTGGGAAAAATCAGAGTTCTGGGTTTCAATCAAAGTTCAGAGTTCAGACCAGGTGGATGCCAGCATATCCTCAAGCTGGCACCGATGAGTTCAAGATGTTTTCAGGGTGGAGGACACTGAGTTTGGGTCCTCTGCCATTCTTATGCCCCTGATTCAGTAGGAGGGAGTGAGGGCGGGCCCACACACCCCCTTAGAACATGAGATGAGTCCTCCCCTTGTCCTGGGAACCAGAAATCATACCTTAACCATATATGGGCTCTATCTCACAGAACCGTACAGGTCAGGGCAGATTTACTAATATTTTCAGGTCTGCCTCGATGTACCCAGCAGCCTGATACCAAACATGAGGGGTGGGACCCTTGTGGTATCAGCAGGGCACTTTCGAACTGCCTAACTGGCAGTCTTTCCCTCAGAATGGTCTGAAATTTCTTCAGAACCAGCGCCAGATAGGGCCAAGCCTGCTCTGTTAGTTTGGAGGGTCTGCCAGCCTGGCAACACAGAAAATATGATACACATAGCAGTTTATGGAATATGATCTCCATTTGGGATTGATAGCAGGTCATTCCCAGGCAAAGGCTCTTTGAAGTTTGGGGCAGCTAGCTAGGTGTCAGCTCCCCTGCCGGGAGGGAGCCAGAGGGTCTGGCTTTTCTCCCAACTAGATTGCTTCTGTCATGGTCTCTACCTGATGGATGGGCCATCAGCACAGCTTGAAGCCAGGGACTCTCTGGGCCCAGGCTCATTAGCATATCAAAAGAGCCATCCAGCAGTTGGGCTGGTGCTATCTCTCTGCTGAAAAAAGGACTTCAGCTGCCCCTACACACTCAACCCAGATTGTATCGATTTGAAGCGCAATCGATGCAGAGAATCGAGTGCGATCGCTTTTCTTCACGGGCGGTTACAGGACGCGCCTACGGCCCCGCAACCGTCCGTGACAGCCCCCCCTGGGGAGAAGGCAGATAGACATGCATCAGCAAGATGTGTGTCGTTGCCGCTAACCTGCGAGATCTGATCTAGTTCCCCATTGGCGTTCTGGGGTCGGCTGCCCGCTGCGTGTCGGCCAACCTGGCTGACGGGTCTCGGGTTGCCGGTGCGGCGGGAAAACTTATTGGAGCCTGTGGCTCGGTTCCCCTGGACCGGTCGCGGTCTGCTACCCTCAGGGTTGACCCGACGTGGACCGTTCTGGACAGGGCGTTTGCGCCACTGCAGTCGGACGTGGTGTCTGCCGGGACTGCTGACAACGGGCAGCAGGTTGGTTAGGTCAACAGCCAGCCCATCCAGGGTTCCCCTGCTAAGTGGCTGTGGACCTAAGGGAACCCCGCGGGAATCCCTGGACCTTCCCGGCTCCTGACAGACGGCACATGCTCTGCAGTAGTTTGCTACATCCCTGTTCATCCGGGGCCAATAAAACTGTTTCCGAATACCGGCAAGTGTCTTGCGGACACCCGAGTGCCCTGTCAGAGGATTACCATGTGCGGACTTCAGCACATGTCCCCTGAACGCACTCGGGACCACAAGCCATTTGGTATTCGCGTGGGATCTACCTGTAGGGGGCTGTACAGACTCACTGTACAGTCTCCCACCTTCCCAGTACACCTTGAAAGCGGCCCCGTCGGCGAGGGGCTCAGCGGCTTTCTGCCTGAGCACCTCCAGGCTTGGGTCACTTTGTAGTGCGGCTGAGAATACAGCGTTGTCAGTTTCAGCCAACTGGCTCATGTCACACGAGGCCAGCGGCTGAAAGGTCTCATCCCCGCGGTCAGAAGAGGGGGAGGAGGCCGGAACCCCCTTCACCTGTTCTGAGTTCAGGTTCTGAGCAGTGCAGCTGCGTGGTACTGCTAGCACAGGTACACTGTCAGAATGGCACAGACGGACATTACTCAAATCATCGTTGCATGCAGTAATGACATTGACAGGTATAGACAATTTTTCATTACAGACAGGTTGTACAGTAAACTCAGGTAAAGTTACAGCATCATCACAACAGACAGTCTGTACATCAAACTCAGGTGCCTTTGAAGCAGGCACTATTGAACCTGGTACCCTTGAACTGGGCACATTCAACCCACCTCCCCCTGGTGCTCCCCCAAGTGTATAAAGTACCTGGTGGTGGGTGGAGAGTCCGTCTCCTTCCGTGAGCGACAAGGCGGTCGTGGCAGGTTCATAGTAGGACACAAGCTTGCCCAAATCAGTCCCCAGCAACACAGGGACGGGGAGATCTTTCATAACCTCAACAACCCTTTCTTGGATTCCTCCCACTCCCCAATCCAGCTTCACTCTTGCGTGGGCTATGTGAAAAAGGGTGCCCTCTACTCCAGTAAGGGCAAGGGATCGGCTGGAGCTGATGCTCTCCTTTGGCACAAGGTGTGAGTGAACTAACGTGATGTCAGCTCCGGTGTCTCGGAATCCGGTGACAACTTTGCCGTTCACTCTAACAAGTTGCTGCTGGTCGGTTCGGTCGCGGATTTCCTTTCCGCGGGCAAACAGGACAAAATCTGATGATCTAGGCTGTGGTTCGCTGGCGGGTTGCCTCTGCTGTGGGTGAGGTGCAGGTGATGCAGATGATCCAGGTGCTGGTGGTGTCTGTCTCCGCTCCGGACAGTCGAATTTCATGTGTCCGGGCTGGCGGCAGTAGTGACAGGTGACCTCTCCAGGTGCTGCAGGCCTGGGTGCGGAAGCTGTGCTGGGTGGCCTCTGTGGCGGACGGCTCACAGGGGCAGGAGAGTCTGCCGAGGTATTGGACTGACCTCCCCTCCAGCTGGATGGTGCGGTTCTGCGGGCATCAGACACCCGGGTAGTTGCAAAGGTCTCCGCCGCGAGGTCTGCAGCGACAGTTGCTGACGCAGGCTTGCGCTCCAACACAAACTGCCGTACATCAGCAGGGCAAATGTTCAGAAATTGTTCCAGGACTATCAACTCCTCCAGGACGCCATAAGACCCTTTGGTGAGGCCTAGAGTCCACTGGCGGAGTGTGGTGAGCAAGCTGCTGACCACATCTCGGTACGATTTAG
Organism: Hyperolius riggenbachi; assembly: GCF_040937935.1. Classification (NCBI taxonomy): domain Eukaryota; kingdom Metazoa; phylum Chordata; class Amphibia; order Anura; family Hyperoliidae; genus Hyperolius; species Hyperolius riggenbachi. Next base: position 22,321,491 of record NC_090654.1, on the reverse strand, counting down.
AAGACTTTTTCTGCCAGGCCCTGAACTTTTTGCGATAGGCTTCTGGCGTCAGCTGGTACTTAGTAATGATAGCGTCTTTTATAGCAGCATAATCATTATCCTTCTCCGCAGGCAATTCTGCGAAGGCATCAAGCGCTTTGTAGCGCAGCAAAGGTGTCAGATGTCTGGCCCACTGGTCTTGGGACAGACGATACTGACGGCATGCTTTTTCAAAAGACCGCAAAAACAAGTCAATGTCTGTGTCTTTTTCAATATTAGCAAATTTAAATTTGGCACTTACGGGTGCTGCAGCTCCTTCAGCAGGGAGGCTGGGCGGTGAACTCCGGCTGGCCTGTTGAACCTTTGCCATGTTGAGCTCATGTTGTCGTTGGCGTTCCCGCTCAGCGGCATCCCTCTCCGCGTGGCGTTCTGCAGATTGGCGTTCCCGCTCCTCGCGGGCTTCCATGTACTGCATGTACTTTTCCAGGTCAGTCTCCATCAGCTTTTGTAATGCCTGCTGCATTACCGGGTCAGCACCCATGGACAGTCCAGTACTGGCCAGTTCCGGGCGAGTAATGTCAGAAACTCTGGGATTGGGGTCCACACTGACATTCTCCTGCGTAACTGTTGATGCAGGGCCCTCAGGATGCACAACCTCTGTACGGTCAGGAGTCTCAGTCTCTGGTTCCCCTCGATTGTCAGATGGGCTGGTATCCACTTCAGCGGACACTCCCGGCTCCCGCAGTTGCTGGGTATCCCATTGAAACAATTCCATTACCAGGTCCCCTTGTTTCTTGCGGCCGACATCAATGCCTCTCTCTTGGCAAAGATTTTGCAGGTACGCCAGGCACATTTTCTTATAGTTCCCGGACATTTCCACGCCAAATAAAATAAAACTTTTGGGGAGGGGTACTGGCTACACAGTCTCTCTGTATATATAAAAAATATATTGCCTTCCAGCTACACCAACGAATTAGTTCGTTTCTCGATAGCGCTAGCGCTATCGTAGATACTTTCAGCACAACACAGATCCCAACCACTGCCTAACACTGTCACAGGAGCCCTAGTGGCTGACCGCACTTAGCCTTCTAAACGGTGCCAGCGCACAGATCGTGCGAACTCTGGTCGCAGTCAATGCGCAGGAACCGTTAAGAATTAGCCGCAGACAACTCAGAAGGGAGCCTGTGAGACACGGGTGATTACAACTTCACCCACTGGTTCAGAGTAAACTGCCACCACCGCGGTTACCATGGGACCGTGGAGCCCACTAACTGACTAGTCCTGCGAATAAAACGGTTAAACACACGGTATTCTGTCTAGCCAACAACAAACAAACAGTAGCGTATCTTCAGAGACCCGGGATCAGTTCTGTGTGTGCTGATAAACAGGGTAGCGGACAGTGAATGACTTGGAGAAAGTCGTTTATTCACGCAATATAAATAATTAATATATACAGACAATTATTAAAATCAATAATTATTAAAACAGTAATAGCCAGTATAAAAAAATAAAAGAAGGGAGAAAAATACTTAGTTCCTTGAAAGATGTCCTTTTTGTGGGAAAAATCAGAGTTCTGGGTTTCAATCAAAGTTCAGAGTTCAGACCAGGTGGATGCCAGCATATCCTCAAGCTGGCACCGATGAGTTCAAGATGTTTTCAGGGTGGAGGACACTGAGTTTGGGTCCTCTGCCATTCTTATGCCCCTGATTCAGTAGGAGGGAGTGAGGGCGGGCCCACACACCCCCTTAGAACATGAGATGAGTCCTCCCCTTGTCCTGGGAACCAGAAATCATACCTTAACCATATATGGGCTCTATCTCACAGAACCGTACAGGTCAGGGCAGATTTACTAATATTTTCAGGTCTGCCTCGATGTACCCAGCAGCCTGATACCAAACATGAGGGGTGGGACCCTTGTGGTATCAGCAGGGCACTTTCGAACTGCCTAACTGGCAGTCTTTCCCTCAGAATGGTCTGAAATTTCTTCAGAACCAGCGCCAGATAGGGCAAGCCTGCTCTGTTAGTTTGGAGGGTCTGCCAGCCTGGCAACACAGAAAATATGATACACATAGCAGTTTATGGAATATGATCTCCATTTGGGATTGATAGCAGGTCATTCCCAGGCAAAGGCTCTTTGAAGTTTGGGGCAGCTAGCTAGGTGTCAGCTCCCCTGCCGGGAGGGAGCCAGAGGGTCTGGCTTTTCTCCCAACTAGATTGCTTCTGTCATGGTCTCTACCTGATGGATGGGCCATCAGCACAGCTTGAAGCCAGGGACTCTCTGGGCCCAGGCTCATTAGCATATCAAAAGAGCCATCCAGCAGTTGGGCTGGTGCTATCTCTCTGCTGAAAAAAGAACTTCAGCTGCCCCTACACACTCAACCCAGATTGTATCGATTTGAAGCGCAATCGATGCAGAGAATCGAGTGCGATCGCTTTTCTTCACGGGCGGTTACAGGACGCGCCTACGGCCCCGCAACCGTCCGTGACACTGGGACCTTAATATCCATCTTTTAGTCTATAATTCTTTATTTTTGGGGCGACGGTGACTCCATGTGGTGTGATGTATCGTTTTTGTGCACTGCATGTGTGCAACTCCGCACTCTCCCTTCAACTGGTACACCTGATGACGCTAGATGCGACCATTTGGACGCGTCATTACGCTTAGCCCCGCAGGCGTTCGCTCAAGCCTGATATGGCGGCTGGGCGTGCGTTCCACTTACACATGTGGATGCCGGTCGTGGAATTGTCGTGGAACACTTTTTCTCTATAGAGTACAGGTATTCACTGATTTTCCTATGGAAAGGCTTTATTCACCATATTGGTTGTATGTTTCACCTAGGTATTGTTGTTTGTGTAAATCAGGCTCCATCTATTGCATGTTTCTGGTGACATATATGGCTTTGCACTACATGGGGATATAATACACAGTAGCATTTAAAGAGAAACTCTGACCAAGAATTGAACTTTATCCCAATCAGTAGCTGATACCCCCTTTCCCATGAGAAATCTATTCCTTTTCACAAACAGACCATCAGGAGGCGCTGTATGGCTGATATTGCGGTGAAACCCCTCCCACCAGAAACTCTGAGGACCGAGGTACTCCTGGCAGTTTCCTGTCTGTGAATCCTGTTTCATTGTGGGAAATAGCTGTTTACAGCGGTTTCCAACTGTCAAAACAGCAAGCAGCAGCTACATCAGCTGTCAGCAGTAAAAATGTCACCATGTAATAAATGTCAGAATGTAAATCAGGGATTTACATTTTTGTACAATGGGCAAACACTGACTAAATCATTTATACATAATTATTGTAAAAATGAAGCACTTTTTTATTACATTATTTTCACTGGAGTTCCTCTTTAAGCCATTGGTAATTATGGTCACTAGTTGTATGTTTTGGGTACACTTTATTGTGCCCTTTGTGCATTCTATACAGTGTATAGATGAATGATGCCATGTATATAGTCCTATGGACCTTCATCTTTGCTGACAATTATGCACTGTTATATTTACTTGTAAAGCTGGCTGGCCTGTGCTGCACTCGAATTGCATGTAACACATATGTTGACACTTGAGCTGTTTCTTTCTTGGTATGTACACTCTGAGGGTGTCTGATACAGAATGCGCCCTGCAGGGTGCCTGAGACAAAATGTGTCCTGCAGGGTGCAGGAGACAGAATGTGTCCTGCAGGGGGCCAGAGACAGAATGTGTCCTGCAGGGGGCCTGAGACAGAATGTGTCCTGCAGGGTGCCTGAGACAGAATGTGCCCTGCAGGATGCCTGAGGCAGAATGTGTCCTGGAGGGGGCCTGAGACAGAATGTACCCTGCGGGGTGCCTCAGACAGAATGTGCCCTGCAGGGTGCCTGAGACAGAATGTGCCCTGCAGGGTGCCTGAGACAGAATGTGCCCTGCAGGGTGCCTGAGACAGAATGTGCCCTGCAGGGTGCCTGAGACAGAATGTGCCCTGCAGGGTGCCTGAGGCAGAATGTGCCCTGCAGGGTACCTGAGGCAGAATGTGCCCTGCAGGATGCTTGAGACAGAATGTGCCCTGCAGGGGGCCTGAGGCAGAATGTGCCCTGCAGGGTACCTGAGGCAGAATGTGTCCTGCAGGGTGCCTGAGACAGAATGTGCCCTGCAGGGTTACTGAGACAGAATGTGTCCTGCAGTGTGCCTGAGACAGAATGTGCCCTGCAGGGGGCCTGAGGCAGAATGGGCCCTGCAGGGTGCCTGAGACAGAATGTGTCCCGCAGGGTGCCTGAGACAGAATATGCCCTGCAGGGGGCCTGAGGCAGAATGTGCCCTGCAGGGGGCCTGAGACAGAATGTGTCCCGCAGGGTGACTGAGACAGAATGTGCCCTGCAGGGGGCCTGAGAAAGAATGTGTCCTGCAGGGTGCCTGAGACAGAATGTGCCCTGCAGGGTGCCTGAAACAGAATGTGCCCTGCAGGGTGCCTGAAACAGAATGTGCCCTGCAGGGTGCCTGAGACAGAATGTGCCCTGCAGGGTGCCTGAGACAGAATGTGCCCTGCAGGGTGCCTGAGACAGAATGTGTCCTGCAGGGTGACTGAGACAGAATGTGCCCCGCAGGGGGCCTGAGAAAGAATGTGTCCTGCAGGGTGCCTGAGACAGAATGTGCCCTGCAGGGTGACTGAGACAGAATGTGCCCTGTAGGGGGCCTGAGAAAGAATGTGTCCTGCAGGGTGTCTGAGACAGAATGTTCCCTGCAGGGAGCCTGAGACAGAATGTGCCCTGCAGGGTGCCTGAGACAGAATGTGTCCCGCAGGGGGCCTGAGGGAGAATGTGCTATACAGGGTGCCTGAGACAGAATGTGCCCTGCAGGGTGCCTGAGACAGAATGTGCCCTGCAGGGTGCTTGAGACAGAATGTGCCCTGCAGGGGGCCTGAGGCAGAATGTGCCCTGCAGGGTGCCTGAGACAGAATGTGCCCTGCAGGGTGCTTGAGACAGAATGTGCCCTGCAGGGGGCCTGAGGCAGAATGTGCCCTGCAGGGTGCCTGAGGCAGAATGTGCCATGCAGGGTGCCTGAGGCAGAATGTGCCCTGCAGGGGGCCTGAGACAGAATGTGTCCCGCAGGGTGCCTGAGACAGAATGTGCCCTGCAGGGGGCCTGAGGCAGAATGTGCCCTGCAGGGGGCCTGAGGCAGAATGTGTCCTGCAGGATGCCTGAGACAGAATGTGCCCTGCAGGAGGCCTGAGACAGAATGTGTCCTGCAGGGAGCCTGAGACAGAATGTGTCCTGCAGGATGCCTGAGATAGAATGTGCCCTGCAGGGTACCTGAAACAGAATGTGTCCTGCAGGGTGCCTGAGATAGAATGTGCCCTGCAGGGTGACTGAGACAGAATGTGCCCTGCAGGGGGCCTGAGAAAGAATGTGTCCTGCAGGGTGTCTGAGACAGAATGTTCCCTGCAGGGAGCCTGAGACAGAATGTGCCCTGCAGGGTGCCTGAGACAGAATGTGTCCCGCAGGGGGCCTGAGGGAGAATGTGCCCTACAGGGTGCCTGAGACAGAATGTGCCCTGCAGGGTGCTTGAGACAGAATGTGCCCTGCAGGGGGCCTGAGGCAGACTGTGCCCTGCAGGGTGCCTGAGGCAGAATGTGCCCTGCAGGGTGCCTGAAGCAGAATGTGCCCTGCAGGGGGCCTGAGACAGAATGTGTCCCGCAGGGTGCCTGAGACAGAATGTGCCCTGCAGGATGCCTGAGACAGAATGTGCCCTGCAGAGGGCCTGAGGCAGAATGTGTCCTGCAGGATGCCTGAGACAGAATGTGCCCTGCAGGAGGCCTGAGATAGAATGTGCCCTGCAGGGTACCTGAAACAGAATGTGTCCTGCAGGGTGCCTGAGATAGAATGTGCCCTGCAGGGTGCCTGAGACAGAATATACACTGCACCATGAGCGTAGGGCCCGCGGTCGCAGGGGTCGCCGTGGCGACCGGGCCCACCTCCTAAAGAGGCGGGGGAGGGGCCCGGGGGCCTGGACCCCCCAGGTGTTGAAATCACCGCAGCGCACTGCGGGGACTTGCTCCCGGAGGCAGAGCAAGGGTTACGGCCAGATGGCTGCCGAAGCCCTGCACTAGAGACTATTTGTGTCTCCCGTACAGGGCTTCGGGCGCCATCTTCCCGTAGCCCTGCACTCTGCCTGTCAGCGCGGGAGAAACTGGCTGCTCCGCTGCAGGATCGTCGCTAGAGGAGCTGCACGAGGGAGGCTGGTTGCACGTCGGGGAGCTCACGCCAGAGGCTGGCCAGGTGAGTGATATTTTTTTTATTTGTACAGGTTTATTTTCTGGTGACTGCCCCCACATAACGATTATTTTCTGGTGACTGCCCCCACATAACGATTATTTTCTGGTGACTGCCCCCACGTAACGATTATTTTCTTGTGACTGCCCCCACATAACGATTATTTTCTGGTGACTGCCCCCACATAACGATTACTTTCTGGTGACTGCCCCCACATAACGATTATTTTCTGGTGACTGCCCCCACATAACGATTATTTCCTGGTGACTGCCCCCACATAACGATTATTTTCTGGTGACTGCCCCCACATAACGATTATTTTCTGGTGACTGTCCCCACATAAAGATTATTTTCTGGTGACTGTCCTCACATAATGATTATTTTCTGGTGACTGCCCCCACATAACGATTATTTTCTGGTGACTGTCCCCACATCACGATTATTTTCTGGTGACTGCCCCCACATAAGGATTATTTTCTGGTGACTGTCCCCACATAATGATTCTTTTCTGGTGACTGCCCCCACATAATGATTATTTTCTGGTGACTGTCCCCACATAATGATTATTTTCTTGTGACTGTCCCCACATAACGATTATTTTCTGGTGACTGTCCCCACATAACGATTATTTTCTGGTGACTGTCCCCACATAACGATTATTTTCTGGTGACTGCCCCCACATAACGATTATTTTCTGGTGACTGCCCCCACATAGCGATTATTTTCTGGTGACTGCTCCCCACATAGCGATTATTTTCTGGTGAAAGCTCCCACATTGCGTTTATCTTCTGGTGAATGCCCTCACATTGCGATTATTTTCTGGTGAATGCCCCCACATTGCGATTATTTTCTGGTGAATGCCCCCACATTGCGTTTATTTTCTGGTGAATGCTCCCACATTGCGTTTATTTTCTGGTGAATTCCCCCACATTGCGTTTATTTTCTGGTGAATTCCCCCACATTGCGTTTATTTTCTGGTGAAAGCTCCCACATTGCGTTTATTTTATGGTGAAAGCTCCCACATTGCGTTTATTTTCTGGTGAATGCCCCCACATTGCGTTTATTTTCTGGTGAATGCCCTCACATTGCGTTTATTTTCTGGTGAATGCCCCCACATTGCGTTTATTTTCTGGTGAATTCCCCCACATTGCGTTTATTTTCTGGTGAATGCTGCCACATAGCGTTTATTTTCTGGTGAAAGCTCCCACATTGCGTTTATTTTCTGGTGAAAGCTCCCACATTGCGTTTATTTTATGGTGAAAGCTCCCGCATTGCGTTATTTTCTGGTAAATGCTGCCACATTGCGTTTATTTTCTGGTGAAAGCTCCCACATTGCGTTTATTTTCTGGTGAAAGCTCCCACATTGCGTTTATTTTCTGGTGAATGCTGCCACATAGCGTTTATTTTCTGGTGAAAGCTCCCACATTGCGTTTATTTTATGGTGAAAGCTCCCACATTGCGTTTATTTTCTGGTGAAAGCTCCCACATTGCGTTTATTTTCTGGTGAATGCCCCCACATTGCATTTATTTTCTGGTGAATGCCCCCACATTGCGTTTATTTTCTGGTGAATGCCCCCACATTGCGTTTATTTTATGGTGAAAGCTCCCACATTGCGTTTATTTTCTGGTGAATGCCCCCACATTGCATTTATTTTATGGTGAATGCTCCCACATTGCGTTTATTTTCTGGTGAATGCCCCCACATTGCATTTATTTTCTGGTGAATGCCCCCACATTGCGTTTATTTTCTGGTGAATTCCCCCACATTGCGTTTATTTTCTGGTGAAAGCTCCCACATTGCGTTTACTTTCTGGTGAAAGCTCCCACATTGCTTTTATTTTCTGGTGAATGCTCCCACATTTCGTTTATTTTCTGGTGAATGCTCCCACATTGCGTTTATTTTCTGGTGAATGCTGCGCACATAACGATTATTTTCTGGTGACTGCTCCCCATATTGCGATTATTTTCTGGTGAATGCTGCGCACATAATGATTATTTTCCGGTGAATGCTGCGCACATAACGATTTTCTGGTGAATGCTGCGCACATAACAATTATTATCTGGTGAATGCTGCACACATAACGATTATTTTCTGGTGAATGCTGCGCACATAACGATTTTCTGGTGAATGCTGCGCACATAACAATTATTATCTGGTAAATGCTGCGCACATAACGATTATTTTCCGGTGAATGCTGTGCACATAACGATTTTCTGGTGAATGCTGCGCACATAACGATTTTCTGGTGAATGCTGCGCACATAACAATTATTATCTGGTGAATGCTGCACACATAACGATTATTTTCTGGTGAATGCTGCGCACATAACGATTTTATGGTGAATGCTGCGCACATAACAATTATTATCTGGTGAATGCTGCACACATAACGATTATTTTCTGGTAAATGCTGCGCACATAACGATTATTATCTGGTAAATGCTGCGCACATAACGATTATTTTCCGGTGAATGCTGTGCACATAACGATTTTCTGGTGAATGCTGCGCACATAACGATTTTCTGGTGAATGCTGCGCACATAACAATTATTATCTGGTGAATGCTGCACACATAACGATTATTTTCTGGTGAATGCTGCGCACATAACGATTTTATGGTGAATGCTGCGCACATAACAATTATTATCTGGTGAATGCTGCACACGTAACGATTATTTTCTGGTGAATGCTGCGCCCATAACGATTTTCTGGTGAATGCTGCGCACATAACAATTATTATCGGGTGAATGCTGCGCACATAACGATTATTTTACTTCAGACTGGCATCTTGCTACTAATTGCCCTATTTCCTCTGGGTGCTGCGTATGTTTGCAAATTGAACGTGGCAGCCGTGCTGCTGGCAAGCGGAATTGATATTGCCATGCCATGCACAGCTATGGGGATTTGGATATGTGTGTGCTTCGGGTGTTGCGAGGGGGGGGCTGTTGTTGCCGGGAGGGGGGGGGCCCACATCCAGATTCCGCATCGGGGCCCAGAGGTTTCTAGCTACGCCACTGCACTGCACATAATTGTATTGATAAAGAGAGTGCAGTGTTGTACCCTGTACACTAGAGAGCACACCAGGGCTTTGCCTGTACCGTCTGTGCCAAGAAACAGTTCTAGAGATCAGTGATCACCTGGCTTGAAATGGATGTGATGAATTCAATAACTTATACAATTATTTTATGTCATTTTTTTAATTTAATTTCCTGCCAGACATGCAAATCACCATTATAATTCTGTTACTGTCAGATACAGATGTTTTAGCAGGAGACATTCTCTTTAATGTGAATTTTGCCGCTCAGAAGAAGTTCCAACGCGCAACCCACTAATTTGGCATTTTCTTCTTTGTTGGGTCCTTTCTCAAAGTAGGTTTGTGCTTCCGCCATCAGAGGTTTAGTTACTTCTTTATTTTTGTCGTCCTGGAGAAGAAAAATGACATAACGTTAGCAGCATGAAAGCACAAGTAAGGGGAGATATCTTGTAGCCTCTAGGCACAAATTCTTGTTTGTTTTCTCAGAACTTGGGCGAGCAACGACATTAGCATTTTTTTTAACGGTAGATGCCTAAAGCCTGGCACACACTTTCAATTATGATTGGCCAATTACTAACCAATTTTACTACTTCCATATAGTAAGAGGGTTTACCTACACAATATGCTCAGGTATTACTCAATAACTGTTGAACCTCATACTACACGGAGCGGAGGTGTTAAAATGTGTCAGCGATTGGTTCAGAATTGTAATGCTAAGTACAGACTTTAGACTACTATCGTTTGTAACAACAGGTAATTAGCAGGAGAACGTCTGTTCGCCGACTGGAGTGCTGAGCTCTTAATTGTACGACCTTAACAACTGACTATATTCAAACAACCGATCGTGAGCGATTATTGCGCGCGCATACCAAAGTGATGAAGTTTGTTGGGTGATGGATTCTACACCTGCGCAAACAATTGTTATCTAACGACATCTATAAACACATTTATTTTCTAATGAACGACGTTCAATTTAATTAACTTCCGCCCATAATTTCCTTTTACCGATATTGTTTATTCTTCGTTCTATTTAAAGAGTAACTCCGACCAAGAATTGAACTTTATCCCAATCAGTGGCTGATACCTCCTTTTACATGAGAAATCTATTCATTTTCACAAACCGACCATCAGGGGGCTCTGTATGGCTGATATTGTGGTGAAACCCCTCCCACAAGAAACTCTGAGGACCGTGGTACTCCTGGCAGTTTCCTGTCTGCGAACCTTGTTGCATTGTGGGAAATAGCTGTTTACAGCTGTTTCCAACTGCCAAAAAAGCATGCAGCAGCTACATCACCTGCCCACAGTAAAAATGTCACCATGTAATAAATGTCAGAATGTAAATCAGGAATTTAAAAGATTTTACAATGGGCAAACACTGACTAAATCTTTCATACATAATTATTGTAAAAATGAAGCACCTTTTTATTACATTACTAGCTGATGACCCGTTGAAAAATCAACAGGTGAATTTTGATTGGTTGTTGTAGGCTCCACCCATTTTGCTGAATATTAATCCCAGTCACCAGTGACCAACTGTGCAAAGTTTGAGAACCCTGCCATTAACAGTGTAAGCATGGCTGCTATTTCACCAGTGAAATTTGTTTTTGGCTCCCCCGACTTTTTTTTAACCTTGACACACAGTCCCTTAATGACCAAGTTTGTGAGCTTTGAGGTTCCTGGCATCAAAAATGTGTGAATGGAAGCAGTTTATCCAGCAAGGAAATCTGATTGGCTGTTTGTGGCCCCGCCCCTTTAGTGAATTTGAACCCCAGTCACCCAATGACTGACTGTAGCAAATATGAAGCCTCTGCTATTAACAGTGTAAGAATGACAGCAGTTTAAATATTCCCCTTGAAAATCAATAGGTGAATTTTGATTGGCTGTTGTATGCTCCACCCACTTTCTTGAGTATTAATCTCATTCACCCAGTGACCGACTGTGGCAAGTTTGAGAACCCTGCAATTAACAGTCTCAGGGTACGTACAGACATACGATAACGATCGTTCGTTCTGAACGACGAACGATGTTAAAGGAGGTATCGGCCGATGATCGTTTGAAGAAAGGCTACTTTGAACATCGTTCGTGTACGAACGATCTTGGAACGAGCGTTGCGTGCGCAACATGATGTATAAACTGATTTCAAACCCAAGTGTCAAAAAGAACTGTTTGAGCATGTGCAAAGCTTTGAGAACGAACGATCAACGACCGATCGTTGTACAGACATTACTTTTTGAACGATGGTCGTTGGAAAAGATCTGGCAGAATGGATCGTTCTTTATCAACGACATATCTCATTGGTCGGTCGTTTTAATGATCGTTTGTGCACTTTTTACGAACGATCGTCGGGCAATGCCGTCGGTAACGATCGTTTCAAACGACTATAGTCGCATGTCTGTACGCACCCTAAGAATGGCTGCAGTTTACATTTTCCCATTAAAAAGTAACGGCTGAAATCTGATTGGCTGTTTTATGCTCTGCCCACTTTTCCTGGATTTGTAACCTCGATCACCAAGTGACCAACTGTGCGGAGTGTGGGGACTCTGGCTTGATTACTGTGAGAATGGCAGGCTTTTGTTATGGGAGTGAAGATCCTGATGGTCACACTTGTTTTATGACCCTTGTGAGATGGGCCCCAAAGGCTGTGAAGGGCACCAAGGGGTGTCAAGGGAAGGGGTGTGATCATTGGGGGGGCCCATCAAATTTTAGCTGGCTTGATTACTGTGAGAATGGCAGCTTTTTACATTTTTTCCATTGATATGAATGGGTGAAATCTGATTTGCTGTTTGTAGCTCCGCCCAGGTGTGCAGGGGGGACGCGAGACCCCCAGAACATATCATCTCAGGTAGTAAGGGATCTGTATACTAAGTTTCGTTCAAATCGGTTAAGCCGTTTTTGAGTGATCGCAGCACATACATACACACATACATCCGATTTTATATATATAGATTTTCACTGGAGTTCCTCTTTAATGATCGTTTCCTAAAATTCTTTACAAGATTGTTGGGTGAACGATCGTTAAGATGCTGTTATGAACGACTATAGTCTAAAGTCTGTTCTTAGCATACTGTATATACTTGCATATAAGCTGACCTGCGTATAAGCCGGGGCACCCACTTTTCCCTCAGACACCAGGAAAAAGTGATTGACTCGTGTGTAATCCCCCTTCACAGTAGCCAGATGTGCCCCCGGTACACGTCGTTGACTTTCCCCATACCCAGATGTGCACCAAGGATGATACAGCTGTGTCCCAAGACGCCACTAGATGCCACCATAGATATGAGACACAGCGATTGCCACACAGGAAGAACACCCGATCATTGCACTGCTGACACGTTGCTTGCATGCTCCGCTACACAAGCCAGGGGACACAGGCAGTGTTGAGCAGCGCACTCTGCACACCATGTTGCAGGGAATAGGGGGCACAGACACAGCAGGGAGCCAGCTGGCAAGAGATTACTAGTGCAAGATCCTTACACTCCTCTGCCGGTAACATAACCTGCTTCACCATCCATTCTGCTTCACTGACTCGCATATAAGCCGAGGGGGTAACTTTTCAGCACATTCTTTTGTGCTGAAAAATTAGGCTTATACGCGAGTATATAAGTTAAGTGTGTATCAAGCTTAAACATCCTTAGGGCTGGGACCCACTAGGGTGATTTATGGCAGCATTTTGGGATCACCGACAATCCCCGGCGAGTCCCAAAAATGCTTTGCCAATGAAAATGTGTGTCGGTGAACCCACGAGTGCAATTGTGATTACATGCAGCGTTTTGACCATGTTTGCGCTCAATGCTAAGTATATAAGCGCTGCAAAAACGCTTTGTAATGCAATATTGCAGAGCTTGGGGGGTTGCAAACTTTGGACAAACTTTATAAACTTTATTATACACACCAGGTGTCCGTATCTCCTGCTTCCGTCCGTAGCCACACCGCCTAAAGGAAGATGTCACAGTCTCGATTCTGATTGGTTCTAGAGAAGCACCTATGTTCCTTTAGGGGGCGGGGCTACGGACGGAAGCCGGACATCCAACACCCGGTAATTGTAATAATTTGAAAGGATCAATCAGAATGATCACAATAGTTGGCACAAAGCTTACACCTTTTTAAAATCGCTACCAAAATCACTGGAAAACGCTCATGAAATTGCTTACAAAGCGCTCATTAAAAATGCTAGCGTATGCGGTAGCGGCGCAGCGATTCTAGGTGGATTCCACGTCTAAAAGTAGGTAGTAGGGACGATATGCAAAGCGTGCATGCAAATTAAAGAGACACTGAAGCGAAAAAAAAATTATGATATTATGATTTGTATGTGTAGTACAGCTAAGAAATAAAACATTAAGATCAGATACATCAGTCTAATTGTTTCCAGTGCAGGAAGAGTTCAGAAACTCCAGTTGTTATCTCTATGCAAAAAAGCCATTAAGTTCTACTACTTTCAAAGTCGTGGAGAGGGCTGTTTTCTGACTTTTATTATCTCAACTGTTCCTGGACTATTTACTTTTTCTCTGCCAGAGGAGAGGTCATTAGTTCACAGACTGCTCTGAAAGACTCATTTTGAATGCTGAGTGTTGTGTAATCTGCACATATTATAGAATGATGCAATGTTAGAAAAAACACTATATACCTGAAAATAAAAATATCAGAATATTTTCTTTGCTGCTAATCTTCTAGTAATTATTTATAGTACACAACCAATTCATTATATCATATTTTTTTTCGCTTCAGTGTCTCTTTAAATGCAAATTGTATGCAGCTCGGGACTGGGACAGTCCAAATTGGCAGTAAGTGCATTTGATTGGCCCAATGGCAAGCGGCATATATCGACATTCGATGTGTATGTTAATCATGTCCCCCACTTATTTGTTTCCATTAATGTACCACCCTTCATTGCCTCCTTAGTTATAGTGTCCCGTATAGAGCTCCATTCAACTAAAGCAGGGGTAGGGAACCTATGGCTCGGGAGCCAGATGTGGCTCTTTTGATGGCTGCATCCGGCTCACATACAGATCAGTAGGGGTTTATTCACTAAACTACACTTCACAAGCAGCACAGCTTAGTGTGGCAGCGCAAGTAACATTTTCAAAGTAGGCACAATACTGCTGTAGCACGCACTACTAACTTACTCGCGCTACCCCAAACCGAACAGCTGCTCCAATTGTCCCAATCTGGACACTGTCAGGTCCAGTGACTTTGTAGGACGAGATCCCCACACTTTGGTTCGCCCAATAGGTTGCCTGTCACTTGACCGGCAGCCTATTGGGCCAAAGTGCGGGGATTTCATCCATAAAGTGAATCAACCCCCAAGTTAGCTAGCTAATTGTACAAGTTGTTAGTCTGTATTTCTCCTGTCTGTCTCTCAGGGAAATTGTTAATGTTGCTGAAACCCGAGAGAAGCTGAAGACGTGTCTGACACTTCCGCTGCCCAGCGGATGAACTGTATACACATCACCATGGCAACAGGGGCGTGAGCCCTCTGCTGCGCATGTGCACTGTCCCAGTTAACATGTTGTATGGCTCTCACGGAAATACATTTTAAAATATGTGGTGTTATGGCTCTCTCAGCCAAAAAGGTTTCTGAACCCTGATCTAAAGCAAATCTGAAGTGAAAATAAACTTATGAGACTTATGAGATTATGAATTCTATGTGTAGTACAGCTGCCAAACGGAGCATTTGTAGCAAAGAAAAGAATCTCGTATTGTTTTCCAGTACAGGAAGAGTTAAAAAAACTTCAGTTGATACCTATGCAAAAGAGCTTCTCTGAGCTCTTCAACCCACTGGGTCAAATACTGTCCTGTTTTCTCAAGCACTTAAAGGACAACTGTAACGAGAGTGATATGGAGGCTGCCATATTTATTTCCTTTTAAACAATATCAGTTGTCTGGCAGCCCTGCTGGTATATTTGCCTGCAGTAGTGTCTGAATCGCACCAGAAACTAATCTTGTCAGATCTGACAATAATGTCAGAAACACCTGGGGCAAGACTCCCTCGGGCCTGGAACCCACTAGAGGTGCGTACACACATGTGACTATAGTCGTTTGAAACGATCGTTCCCCGATCGTTTCAAACGACGATCGTTTAAAAAAAAGCAGCCAACGACCATTAAGTCTAACGACGGACGAGCTAGATCGTTAAAAACGAACGATCTATCTTGGCGGATTTTTTCCAACGACGATCGTTTGCAAAAGTAGTACATCGTTGGAAACGATCGTTCGTACTAGGCTTGACATGCGCATTTCACTATTTCTCCATAGAACTTTTCATTTTTATGCGCAAGTGCAATAGTTACTTTTACGTGATGTAACGTTCGTTCTAACGATCTGATCGTTACACACCTTTTAAAACGAACTTTACTTAAGTCCTTCTTTCATCAATTAAAAGTTTGTTCGTCGTTGACAGCGAACGATCGTTGTCTCATGTGTGTACGTAGCTTAGGAATCGCAGCAGCACACACCCCTAGTCACGCATACCATAAAGATTTCATGAGAAAAATATGATGTTTTATAATTCAAACATCACTGGTCCTTTCTATCCTGGTTCATTTTCCTTCATATTAACATTTTAAAATCAGTAATATATCAATTTATAGGATGGAAATAATGTTTAGAGTCATTCAAACACATTTTTAGTAAAGAAATATGCGTACATTAAAAAAGGGCGTCGGGGAAAAAAGGGGGCGGGGTGTAAACGATAAGCGGTAATACCGTTTGTAAAAATATTGTGTTGTATTTCGTTTACAAATAATGTTTTACTAATTTAGAAATCATTAAATAATGTGTATGAAATCGGCAATTGTGAAAACGTTAATCTTCCCTGTTTCAAAAGTGAAATTTATATTTAAGTTTGTTAAAAAAAGATAATATATGTTTCATCGTTATAATTGTATATTATTGTGAATAACCTTCATTTATCGTTTCTTCTTATAATAAAATCTGAAAATATTGTTTATAACGATGATATAAATATAACTACGTTCGTATGAAGTGTTGTAAAACATTAGTAAGTATTACTAAAATTTTACTAAAACTATACCTAACCCTACTCTCACACAGAACCCTCCCTGTACCTATCCCTAACCCTAAGACCCTCCTGGTGGTGCCTAAACCTAAGACCCCCCTGGTGGTGCCTAACCCTAAGACCCCCCTGGTGGTGCGTAACCCTAACCACCCCCCTGGTGGTGCCTAACCCTAACCACCCACCTGGTGGTGTAAATTGTACTGTAACTATACCTAACCCTACTCTCACACAGAACCCTCCCTGTACCTATCCCTAACCCATAGACCCCCCTGGTGATGCCTAACCCTAAGACACCCCTGGTGGTGACTGGTGACCAACCCTAACCACCCCCCTGGTTGTGCCTAACCCTAAGACCCCCAAGGTGGTGCCTAACCCTAACCACTCCCCTGGTGGTGCCTAACCCTAACCACCCCCCTGGTGGTGTATATTTTACTGTAACTATACCTAACCCTACTCTCACACAGAACCTTTCCTGTACCTATCCCTAACCCCTAGACCCCCCTGGTGGTGCCTAACCCTAAGACCCCCCTGGTGGTGCCTAACCCTAACCACCCCCCTGCTGGTGCCTAACCCTAACCACCCACCTGGTGGTGTAAATTGTACTGTAACTATACATAACCCTACTCTCACACAGAACCCTCCCTGTACCTATCCCTAACCCATAGACCCCCCTGGTGATGCCTAACCCTAAGACACCCTTGGTGGTGCCTAACCCTAAGACCCTCCTGGTGGTGCCTAGCCCTAACCACCCCCCTGGTGGTGCCTAACCCTAACCACCCACCTGGTGGTATAAATTGTACTGTAACTATACCTAACCCTACTCTCACACAGAACCCTCCCTGTACCTATCCCTAACCCATAGACCCCCCTGGTGATGCCTAACCCTAAGACACCCTTGGTGGTGCCTACTGCCTAACCCTAAGACCCTCCTGGTGGTGCCTAGTGGTGCTCAGCAGAGCTCGAATATTCGAGTAGCTCGAATATTCGAGCTCTTTTTCAGCTATTCGAGCTCGGTATTCGAGCTCCGAATAGCTGGAGCTATTCGAATGGGCTATCCGAGTACACTCGAATAGCCCATTCACTATTCGAGCTATTCGAGCAACCCGGCGCTATTCGAGCTCGGTACCGAGCTCGAATAGCGTCATAGCCCAGATTGATGTCCTTAGAGCCAATCAGAGGGCTCCCAGGCCCTCTGACGGCAGCCAATCACAGAGGGGGACCCTGGCCAGCCCCTACCCTATAAATAGCGGCCGCCATGTTCCGTTTCTCCATGCTTGCCTGAGACTTGTACAGAGAGAGAGTTGCTCCTTTGTGCTTTGGCTTAGCAAGTGCTCTATTGTGATCATTTACCTAGCGTTTTTGCTCACCTACACCTGCCATATACACCTATATTGTTGTTAGTTAGATAGACATTGTATTTTAGTTAGTAGCTTGTGTGTTACATTAGAGACAGGCAGCTGCTGCAAGCTTACAGGTTTAGGCCTCAGGGGGGCCTTGCCTCTGTGGGCAGCTGTCCTCTGTTTATTTCTCTCATCTATACCAGTATTTCTGCTGTCCTTTACTAATAGTATTGTAGTTATACTGTACTAGGAGTAGGACACTCACTGACTGTCACTGTTTATAGGCTACTAGCTAGCTCCTGCGTGTGTGCACTCACTCACTGTCTGTGTGTACACACACTCTATTTCCTTCTGATTACTGATAGATTATTGTTATTTAGTTGTACTTACTTACTACTTACTCTTACTGTACCCGTAGGGACACTCACTGTCACTGTTCATATAGGCTACTAGCTCCTGCGTGTGCGCACTGCACTCACTGTCTGAGTGTACACACACAACACACACTCTATTTCCTTCTGATCGCTGATTGATTATCGTAATTAGTTAGTTGTACTTACTGTTACTACTTACTCTTACTGTACTAGGAGTCTAGGACACTCAGTCACTGTCCATAGGCTACTAGCTCCTGCGTGCGTGCACTCACTGTCTGAGTGTACACACACCCACACTCCATTTCCTTCTGATCGCTGATTGATTATCGTAATTAGTTAGTTCTACTTACTGTTACTACTTACTCTTACTGTACTAGGAGTCTAGGACACTCAGTCACTGTGTTCATAGGCTACTAGCTCCTGCGTGCGTGCACTCACTGTCTGAGTGTACACACACCCACACTCCATTTCCTTCTGATCGCTGATTGATTATCGTAATTAGTTAGTTGTACTTACTGTTAATACTTACTCTTACTGTACTAGGAGTCTAGGACACTCAGTCACTGTCCATAGGCTACTAGCTCCTGCGTGCGGTCACTCACTGTCTGAGTGTACACACACCACCCACACTCTATTTCCTTCTGATCGCTGATTGATTATTGTAATTAGTTAGTTCTACTTACTGTTACTACTTACTCTTACTGTACTAGGAGTCTAGGACACTCAGTCACTGTGTTCATAGGCTACTAGCTCCTGCGTGCGTGCACTCACTGTCTGAGTGTACACACACCCACACTCCATTTCCTTCTGATCGCTGATTGATTATTGTAATTAGTTAGTTCTACTTACTGTTACTACTTACTCTTACTGTACTAGGAGTCTAGGACACTCAGTCACTGTCCATAGGCTACTAGCTCCTGCGTGCGGTCACTCACTGTCTGAGTGTACACACACCACCCACACTCTATTTCCTTCTGATCGCTGATTGATTATTGTAATTAGTTAGTTCTACTTACTGTTACTACTTACTCTTACTGTACTAGGAGTCTAGGACACTCAGTCACTGTGTTCATAGGCTTCTAGCTCCTGCGTGCGTGCACTCACTGTCTGAGTGTACACACACCCACACTCCATTTCCTTCTGATCGCTGATTGATTATTGTAATTAGTTAGTTCTACTTACTGTTACTACTTACTCTTACTGTACTAGGAGTCTAGGACACTCAGTCACTGTGTTCATAGGCTTCTAGCTCCTGCGTGCGTGCACTCACTGTCTGAGTGTACACACACCCACACTCCATTTCCTTCTGATCGCTGATTGATTATTGTAATTAGTTAGTTCTACTTACTGTTACTACTTACTCTTACTGTACTAGGAGTCTAGGACACTCAGTCACTGTGTTCATAGGCTACTAGCTCCTGCGTGCGTGCACTCACTGTCTGAGTGTACACACACCCACACTCCATTTCCTTCTGATCGCTGATTGATTATTGTAATTAGTTAGTTCTACTTACTGTTACTACTTACTCTTACTGTACTAGGAGTCTAGGACACTCAGTCACTGTGTTCATAGGCTACTAGCTCCTGCGTGCGTGCACTCACTGTCTGAGTGTACACACACCCACACTCCATTTCCTTCTGATCGCTGATTGATTATTGTAATTAGTTAGTTCTACTTACTGTTACTACTTACTCTTACTGTACTAGGAGTCTAGGACACTCAGTCACTGTGTTCATAGGCTACTAGCTCCTGCGTGCGTGCACTCACTGTCTGAGTGTACACACACCCACACTCCATTTCCTTCTGATCGCTGATTGATTATTGTAATTAGTTAGTTCTACTTACTGTTACTACTTACTCTTACTGTACTAGGAGTCTAGGACACTCAGTCACTGTGTTCATAGGCTTCTAGCTCCTGCGTGCGTGCACTCACTGTCTGAGTGTACACACACCCACACTCCATTTCCTTCTGATCGCTGATTGATTATTGTAATTAGTTAGTTCTACTTACTGTTACTACTTACTCTTACTGTACTAGGAGTCTAGGACACTCAGTCACTGTGTTCATAGGCTACTAGCTCCTGCGTGCGTGCACTCACTGTCTGAGTGTACACACACCCACACTCCATTTCCTTCTGATCGCTGATTGATTATTGTAATTAGTTAGTTCTACTTACTGTTACTACTTACTCTTACTGTACTAGGAGTCTAGGACACTCAGTCACTGTGTTCATAGGCTACTAGCTCCTGCGTGCGTGCACTCACTGTCTGAGTGTACACACACCCACACTCCATTTCCTTCTGATCGCTGATTGATTATTGTAATTAGTTAGTTCTACTTACTGTTACTACTTACTCTTACTGTACTAGGAGTCTAGGACACTCAGTCACTGTGTTCATAGGCTACTAGCTCCTGCGTGCGTGCACTCACTGTCTGAGTGTACACACACCCACACTCCATTTCCTTCTGATCGCTGATTGGTTATTGTAATTAGTTAGTTCTACTTACTGTTACTACTTACTCTTACTGTACTAGGAGTCTAGGACACTCAGTCACTGTGTTCATAGGCTACTAGCTCCTGCGTGCGTGCACTCACTGTCTGAGTGTACACACACAACACACACTCTATTTCCTTCTGATCGCTGATTGATTATCGTAATTAGTTAGTTCTACTTACTGTTACTACTTACTCTTACTGTACTAGGAGTCTAGGACACTCAGTCACTGTCCATAGGCTACTAGCTCCTGCGTGCGTGCACTCACTGTCTGAGTGTACACACACTAAATTTACTTGTGATTACTACTGATTATTGTAACTGCTAGTTGTACTTCCTGACTGTTACTACTTACTTACTGTACTAGGGGACACTCACTCAGTCACCTCACCAACCAACCCACTCCATTAAAGTACCCCACTTTTCAGCCGCCCTTTTAAAAAACTTTTCTCTATACGCCCAAAACATTGAAGATGTCTGGAAGTGGCAACCAGCGCGGTTTGGGCAAGGGGAAGGGCAGCAAGGGAATCAGGAGGAGAGGGAGCAGCATTGTGGCAAGCCGCGGCCGCGGGCGCGCCACCATGCACAGTTCCGCAGCAGCAGCAGCAGCGTCAGTGGCTAACATTCCTCCCATAGCCACTGGCCGTGGACGCCTTGGGCGCCGCCCAGCAGGAGCATCTGCAACTCACGCTGCAGAGACACAGCAGCAGCAGCGTGTAGCACCTGCTCCCATTTTCCTCCAGCCGGGTCGGAAACGTCCCATTGAGGAAAAGGATGCAGACACTGTGGTGCAACTCATGACGGAGGATGAGCAGCCCGCCATCAGCTCTGCATCCGAGGCCTCCACCCTCACCACCACCACCACCACCACCCCTGTTCGCAGCAGCCGCCCAGCAGGGTCTGGGGAGGAGGCCAGTTCACCGTCACTCGCCGACCTGTCATTCAGCAGTCTTTTGACCCCAGGCATCATGAGTAAATTGTCTGCTGTTGTTGGCGATCTTGAGGAGGAGATGCTGATGGGCACTTTGGGGGATGAGGGATTGGACAGCAAGACTGTGGCGACAGTCAAGCAGCCCATCCATGCATCAGGAGAGGAGTTTGGGGGGTCCTCATCCCAGCAGGACATGTTTCAGGAGGGGGAGGATGATGATGACCCGGTGACAGACAGAGACTGGGTGCCACCACCTCCAGGGGATGTCGTCCTCAGCAGCTCTGAGGAGGAGGAGGAGGATGCTCTTGTGGGCCTTGCAAGGAGGCGCATCATTGCAAGCATTGGCAGCAGCAGTAGGCAGGTCCCACAGCCTGCTGGTGTCTCAGGCTCAGCAGCAGCAGCAGCAGCATCTGCCAGTACCACCACCAGCCGCACCCAAGCCCCCCAAGCCCCCCCCCCCAACCACCACAGGGAGACAGGCAGCAGCGCTTCCATGCCGTAGGGGGATGTTTAAGTCACCAATCTGGCGATATTTCACCATGCCCACTGTGTACAGCAAGTACGCCACTTGCAACCACTGTCAGCGGAAGTTGAGCAGAGGTGCAGACCCCTTAAAGTTCTGCACCAGCTCGCTCATCAACCACCTTGCGGCTAAACATTTCCACCAGCATGAGGAGTTCCAGAGGCTGAAGGCATCTGGTGCTGGCAGTGGCACCACACCCATCACTGCACAGCCTTCAGCAGCAGCAGCAGCAACAGCAGCCACCCGCCCTCCTGCTCCTCCAGCAGCACCAGCAGGAGTGCGGAAACGCACTGCTCCTCCCCCCTCTGCAACTCCTGCCACCGACACTGAGGCCTGTTCTGGCAGCCAGTCCTCAGTGGCCTCCTCTGCTGTGTCTGCTGATTCCCGTGTCAGCAAAAGGCCACGCCAGAGCCTTTTGAGCGAGTCCTTCCAGGGGGTGGTTAGGGCTCTGCCTCCCAGCAGCCGTCGCGTGCGGCAGCTGAACGGCTTGCTGGCACGGGCCATGTGCTCCCAACTCCTGCCGTACACGCTCGTGCAGGAGGGGAGCGACATTCGTGCGCTGCTTGCTTGCGCAGCCCCAGACTGGCAGCTCCCCAGCAGACACTTCTTTGCCCGCAAGGCCATTCCTGCACTGCACCGCTTTGTGATGGCCAATGTGGAGCGAGGGCTGGAGCACGCGGTTGGTGAAAGGGTCCACGTCACCATGGACTCCTGGAGCAGCCGCTTCGGGACAGGCCGCTACCTGTCCTTCACTGTCCACTGGGTCAGCTTGGTGGAAGGGGGTGAGGATGGGAGAGCAGCAGCGGGCACAGCAGCAGCAGCAACACAGTGGGTGGTGCCACCCCGCAGGGTCAGGGGAACTGCAGCAGGTTCCTCCGATCCTCTGCCATCCTCCGGCACACCTGGCCAAACCCCCCGCCTCAGCAGCAGCGTGAAGGCCCGCCACTGCCAAGCGCTGCTGCACTTGGTCAGCCTTGGGAAGACCAAGCTGACGGCAACCCATGTGTTGGCCAAACTCCAGGAGCAGGAGAGGATTTGGCTGACCCCCAGAGGCCTCAGAGTCGGAGAGGTGGTGGCCGACAATGGGGCCAATCTGGTTGCCGCAATAGACAGGGGAAACCTGACCCACATCCCCTGTCTTTCCCACGTGCTGAACCTGGTGGTGCAGAAGTTCCTGCGCACCTACCAGGGGATGGGCGAACTGCTGGAAACGGCAAGGAATGTTGTGCGTCACTTCCGGCGCTCGGCTGCAGCCTGTGCGAGCCTGGAAGACGTGCAAAAGGAGCTGGATCTGCCACGCCATCGGCTGATCCTTGACGTTCCGACTCGCTGGAACTCCACCCTGGCGATGTTGGAGCGTCTGGTTGAACAGAGGCACGCTGTCAAACAGTACCTTGCCCTGGCCACTGTTTCCGCAGCTCAGAGAAGGGACAAGACCAGCAACATCCCGTCCATCGTCCCCGATGATGACTGGAGGCACATGCAGCAGGTGTGCTTTGTGCTGGCTCCCTTCCTGCAGGCCACAAACATGGTGAGCAGGGACCATGCTATGGTCTGCGAGTGGGTGCCCCTGGTTTCTCTGCTGAACAGGGCCCTCGATGCTTTGCTGGAACAGGGAGCGGCAGCCTTGGACCAGCAGGAGCGGCAACCAGCTGCGCAGTCCACCTCTGAGGGGGAGGAGGAGGAGGACTTGGTGGAGGTCCCTGACCTGGCTGCTGATGAGGGGGATCAGCACAGCGCAGCTGAGTTGGTGCGGGGGTGGAGAGAGGATGAGGCGGCAGAGGAGGAGGATGAGGACAGCACTGACGTCGATGTGCCAGCAGACGTGGCCCGCCTCTTCCCAATGGCAGCGCACATGCTGACGTGCCTGCGCAGGGACCCCAGGGTGATCCAGATGAAGCAGAGGGAGGAGATCTGGATCAGCATGATGTTGGACCCACGCCTCAAGGGGAAGTTGAGCCAGTTCCTGCCGCCTGCAGGAGGAGACCCAGCGCAACAAATAAGGAGCTTGCAGCAGGCCCTTGTTGAGCGCTTGGAGGAAGCCTTCCCCCAGCCTTCCACCCCCACTGTCCAGCAGCCAGCACAGAGGCAGCAGCAGGTGCCTGCATCCAGGGCCGGCCCTAGGTTTTACAGCGCCCTGAGCGTAACCAGATTTTGGCGCCCCCCCCATTCATCCCCTTCACATTGCGTGCATATAATAGGCAGATCCCCCCCCTTAGTGTATATAGGCTACTAGTCTTGCATATGTAGGCAGATCCCCCTTTAATGTATATATAGGCAGATCCCCCTTAGTGCATATAGGCTTAGGCTACTAGTCTTGCAGTTACAGATTTTTTTTAGTGTATTTAGGCAGCCGATCCCCCTCTCCCCTCTTAGTGTATCTAGCATAGGCATATTCCCCCTTTAGCGTAGGGAGGTTGGGGAGCCTTACTTTTTGCTGGTCTTATATTCTTACTGTCTGCAGAGCAGTCTGCAGACTCAGCGCCATCAGATAATTCATCAAGTAGTCACATGCCATCAGATAATTCATCAAGTAGTCACATGCCATCAGATAATTCATCAAGTAGTCACATGCCATCAGATAATTCATCAAGTCCTCACATGCCATCAGATAATTCATCAAGTAGTCACATGCCATCAGATAATTCATCAAGTCCTCACATGCCATCAGATAATTCATCAAGCAGTCTCATGCCATCAGATAATTCATCAAGCAGTCTCATGCCATCAGATAATTCATCAAGCAGTCTCATGCCATCAGATAATTCGTCAGGTCGTCACATGCCATCAGATAATTCATCAAATCGTGGCATGCCATCAGGTAATTCATCAAATAGTCACATGCTGCCCAATAAAAATAAAGCTGTAACAGTCAACCAGATAAAATAATTAAGTAGCCAGGTACCTCACAATAAACAAACTACATAGACAGATGCCTCAAGATAAAACAATTTAGTAGCCAAGTCCACCCTGGATACATAAATTAAACAGCCATGTTCACCAAATAAAATAATTAGATAGCTATGTGCCCATACATATCAGTAGGTAGAAAAATGTGCCCCTAGATGTTAGGTAACCATAGCGGACCCCCAATTGCTAGCTGGGTGCAGGGTGTTTGCTGGGTGCAGGTTAGGGCAGTGTGCAGGATGGTGGCTGCGTGCAGGGCAGGGTGCAGGTTAGGGCAGTGTGCAGGATGGGTGCAGGGACAGGGTGCTGGTAAGGGCAGTTGTGGCTGGGGCAGGGTGGGCAGTTTTGGATGGAGCAGGGTGGGCAGTTGTGGCTGGGTGGGCAGTTGTGGCTGAGGCAGGGTTGGCAGTTGTGGCTGGGTGGGCAGTTGTGGCTGAGGCAGGGTGGGCAGTTATGGCTGGGTGTGCAGTTGTGGCTGGGTGGGCAGCTGGGGCAGGGTGGGCAGTTGAGGCTGGGTGGGCAGTTGAGGCTAGGGCAGGGTGGGCAGTTGTGGCTGAGGCAGGGTGGGCAGTTGTGGCTGGGTGGGCAGTTGTGGCTGAGGTAAGGTGGTAAGTTGTGGCTGGGTGGGCAGTTGTGGCTGAGGCAGGGTGGGCAGTTGTGGCTGAGTGTGCAGTTGTGGCTGGGTGGGCAGCTGGGGCAGGGTGGGCAGTTGAGGCTAGGGCAGGGTGGGCAGTTGTGGCTGAGGCAGGGTGGGCAGTTGTGGCTGAAGCAGGGTGGGCAGTTGTGGCTGGAGCAGGGTGGGCAGTTGTGGCTGGAGCAGGGTGGGCAGCTGGGGCAGGGTGGGCAGTTGTGGCTGGAGCAGGGTGGGCAGCTGGGGCAGGGTGGGCAGTTGTGGCTGAAGCAGGGTGGGCAGTTGTGGCTGGAGCAGGGTGGGCAGTTGTGGCTGGAGCAGGGTGGGCAGCTGGGACAGGGTGGGCAGTTGTGGCTGGAGCAGGGTGGGCAGCTGGGGCAGGGTGGGCAGCAGGGGCTGGGGCAGGGTGGGCCGTTGTGGCTGGGTGGGCAGCTGGGGCAGGGTGGGCAGCTGGGGCAGGGTGGGTAGTTGTGGCTGGGTGGGCAGCTGGGGCAGGGTGGGCAGCTGGGGCAGGGTGGGCCGTTGTGGCTGGGTGGGCAGCTGGGGCAGGGTGGGCAGCTGGGGCAGGGTGGGTAGTTGTGGCTGGGTGGGCAGCTGGGGCAGGGTGGGCAGCTGGGGCAGGGTGGGTAGTTGTGGCTGGGTGGGCAGCTGGGGCAGGGTGGGCAGCTGGGGCAGGGTGGGCAGTTGTGGCTGGGGCAGGGTGGGCCGTTGTGGCTGGGTGGGCAGCTGGGGCAGGGTGGGCAGCTGGGGCAGGGTGGGTAGTTGTGGCTGGGTGGGCAGCTGGGGCAGGGTGGGCAGCTGGGGCAGGGTGGGTAGTTGTGGCTGGGTGGGCAGCTGGGGCAGGGTGGGTAGTTGTGGCTGGGTGGGCAGCTGGGGCAGGGTGGGCAGCTGGGGCAGGGTGGGTAGTTGTGGCTGGGTGGGCAGCTGGGGCAGGGTGGGTAGTTGTGGCTGGGTGGGCAGGGTGGGCAGCTGGGGCAGAGTGGGTAGTTGTGGCTGGGTGGGCAGCTGGGGCAGGGTGGGCAGCTGGAGCAGGGTGGGTAGTTGCGGCTGTTACAGACCTCAGATCTCGCGGCGACCGGTCCCCGCAGCCTGTCCCTGCTCTTCTCATGGTGACTGACAGACCTCAGATGGCAGCGACAGCAGAGTCACAGGCCGTGCACGCTACCCGCGCTCAATGTACTCCAAATACGGAAGTGACGTCAGAGGTCAATGACGTCACTTCCGCATTTGGAATATATTCAACGTGGATAGCGTGCACAGCCACAGCCAGCAACTCTTTGTCGCTGCGGTCTGAGGTCTGTCGGGGACAGGCGGCGGGGGCAGAGGCGGCATCGGGAGGGGAGGCTCTGAAACCCACAGCGGCAGTTTGCTGGTCTTCGCCCCCAGCGGCACCAAGGGGCGCAGCAAGACGCTCAGCGAGACGGACCCCATCTGGAGCCCGCAGCAGCAGCCGGATAATGTATGCGGCCAGGAGCGCCCCCCTGGAAGCCGGCGCCCTGAGCGACCGCTCCGGTCGCTCAGGTCAAAGGCCGGCCCTGCCTGCATCCAGCAGCAGCAAGCGCCCCACAGACCTGCTGTCTCTCAGCCACGAGCTCTACAGGACTGTAGAGGCTCCGGCAGCAGTGACTAGAGAGGAGATGCATGCAGCAGCATCCTCCTCCGGTCACAGCCAGCGCCTGACCCGCATGGTGGCTGACTACATGGGGTCGTACAGCGGGCTTGACAGCGATGCCCCTGTTGATCCCATGGAGTATTGGGTCAAGCGCATGGAGATCTGGAGCGAGCTGGCGCAGTACGCCCTGGAAGTGCTGTCCTGCCCCCCTTCCAGCGTGCTGTCCGAGCGCTGCTTCAGTGCAGCTGGTGGCGTGGTCACCGAGAAACGCTCACGTCTGTCTCACAAGTCTGTGGACAGACTGACGTTTCTCAAGATGAACCAGGCGTGGGTGGAAGGCGAGTTCCTGGCCCCTGTTGTCGGCGAGAGGGGGACATGAACTGGCTGCCGGAACCATCGTTAATGTGCCTTACCACCCTTTACCACCTCCTGGCTCCTGCTCACTAAGCCAGCCTGGTTCACTTTGACTATTACGTCGCCTGCAGCCACACATTTTACACCTACAGTGGGCTGCTGTGTACTGCCCTTCTGCTGTCTGTCTGTGTTTCCCACTGCCAGGGTACACAGAATTACCTTCTTCTGCTGCCACTCTGCCACCAGCTATTACGTCAAACAATAGCTATATTGGTTGTAAAACCAAAAACCAAAAAACCATAAAAAAAAAAAAAAAAAGGTTTAATTTTTCTGAGGTGCCCGGGTTGAAAACTGTGTTGTCCCAGTTGTGTATTGGACACAATGTGGGCTGCACGACCGCTGTCTGGGACCTCCTGTTGTGTTTATTTACAGCCCTGGTATCACCGCTAGGTACCAGGGCTATTATGTCACGCTGCCTACCTGCTGCCACACTCACACTGCTCCTCCATACCTCCTCCTGCTGCTGCTGCTGCTGTCTGTCTGTGTTTCCCACTGCCAGGGTACACAGATGATTTACCTTCTGCTGCCACTCTGCCACCAGCTATTACGTCAAACAATAGCTGCTCGCCTACTCCTCCATTCCTCCTCCTGCTGCTGCTGTCTGTCTGTGTTTCCCACTGCCAGGGTACACAGAATTACCTTCTTCTGCTGCCACTCTGCCACCAGCTATTACGTCAAACAATAGCTATATTGGTTGTAAAACCAAAAACCAAAAAACCATTAAAAAAAAAAAAAAGGTTTAATTTTTCTGAGGTGCCCGGGTTGAAAACTGTGTTGTCCCAGTTGTGTATTGGACACAATGTGGGCTGCACGACCGCTGTCTGGGACCTCCTGTTGTGTTTATTTACAGCCCTGGTATCACCGCTAGGTACCAGGGCTATTATGTCACGCTGCCTACCTGCTGCCACACTCACACTGCTCCTCCATACCTCCTCCTGCTGCTGCTGCTGCTGTCTGTCTGTGTTTCCCACTGCCAGGGTACACTACACAGATGATTTACCTTCTGCTGCCACTCTGCCACCAGCTATTACGTCAAACAATAGCTGCTCACATTACTCCTCCATTCCTCCTGCTGCTGTTGCTGTCTGTCTGTGTTTCCCACTGCCAGGGTACACAGAATTACCTTCTGCTGCCACTCTGCCACCAGCTATTACGTCAAACAATAGCTATATTGGTTGCAAAACCAAAACCAAACAAACCATTAAAAAAAAAAAAAAAAGGTTTAATTTTTCTGAGGTGCCCGGGTTGAAAACTGTGTTGTCCCAGTTGTGTATTGGACACAATGTGGGCTGCACGACCGCTGTCTGGGACCTCCTGTTGTGTTTATTTACAGCCCTGGTATCACCGCTAGGTACCAGGGCTATTATGTCACGGCGAGCTGCCTGCCTCATTGACTGCCTGCTGCCACACACTCATCCTCCTCCTCCTGCTGCTGAATTTACCTCCTGCTGTCTTTGTGTTTCCACTGCCAGGGAGCACATACAATGGCGCTTCCAACATGCGTGCGCCCACCAGCTATTTGTTACGCTCAAAAATAGCTGCATTTCTTTAAAAAAAAATTGAAAAGAGAAATACGTGAAGATGATGAAGAAGAAGATGAAAAAGAAGAAGAAGATAAAGAAGAAGAAGATGAAGAAGATGAAGAAGAAGAAGATGAAGAAGAAGATGAAGAAGATGATGAAGAAGAAGATGAAAAAGAAGAAGAAGATGAAGAAGATGAAGAAGATGAAGAAGAAGAAGATGAAGAAGAAGAAGAAGAAGATGAAGAAGATGAAGAAGAAGAAGATGAAGAAGAAGAAGATGAAGAAGAAGAAGAAGAAGAAGATGAAGAAGAAGAAGAAGAAGATGAAGAAGAAGAAGAAGAAGAAGAAGATGAAGAAGAAGAAGAAGATGAAGAAGAAGAAGATGAAGAAGATGAAGATGAAGAAGAAGAAGAAGATGAAGATGAAGATGAAGAAGAAGATGAAGAAGATGAAGAAGAAGATGATGAAGAAGAAGAAGAAGAAGATGATGAAGAAGAAGAAGAAGATGATGAAGAAGAAGAAGAAGATGATGAAGAAGAAGAAGAAGAAGAAGAAGATATAGAAGAAGAAGATCTAGAAGAAGAAGAAGAACGATAAAGAAGAAGAAGAACAAGTATATACAGTAACACTACTGAACAAAATTTAGGACACAACTTCTCTTTCCACATTTTTTTTTAAAGGAACATCCCCACATAATCACTTGCTGTTGTTACTTGGAAAAAAAGATGTTTCTTGCATCATTCACCCTCAAAACAAGTGTTGGAAGCTATTTAAGGCCAATTCGAATAGTCAGCTCGAATAGTGAGCTCGAATACCGACTCGAATAGTGAGCTCGAAGTCCGAGGTCGAATCGAATAGTAAAAATTATTCGACTCGAATATTCGACTGACCTCGAATAATTTACTATTCGAATTCGACCAAACTCGAATTTTAAAAAGGGGTATTTGAGCATCACTAGTGGTGCCTAACCCTAAGACCCCCCCTGATGGTGCCTAACCCTAAGACCCCCCTGGTGGTGCCTAACCCTAACCACCCCCCTGGTGGTGCCTAACCCTAACCACCCCCCTTACTGATCGCTTTATTATGTGGATAATAATGAATGTAAAAAATATATTGCAATTTACGCTACGTACTAATCGCTTTAGTTTGTGAATAATAATGTTTTACAAACATTAAGGGATAACATTTTGAATAATTTTATTGTGTGGATAATAATGTTTTACAAATAGTGACTGTAAAGAATATATTGCAATTTACGTTACGTACTGATCGCTTTATTTTGTGAATAATAATGTTTTACAAACAGTAAGGGATAAACTTTTGAATAATGTTTTAGTTAATTACAACAAATATGTTTAGTATTTTTATAAACGTTATTCGTCACGGGTGCATTTTCTAAACTTAAATCACCACAAGCACAGTTATAAAACATTAAAAAATCTCCGGGCGCCGTTTGTAAAACGTTAATATTAATAATCTTTGGCGCCCTTTTTCCTGTTCGGCGCCCATCAAACGATATTTATTATGGGAGTGAATGGCGATGCCCTTTTTGTCCACTAGCTACCGGCGCCCTTTTTTCCTGTTACCGAGAAATATATATATTTACATAGAAAGAGGGACAAAGTCCTAAAAGAGGGACAAATGAGGAGGAAAGAGGGGAAAGAGAGACAGGGCTCCCAAAGAGGGACTGTCCCTCCGAGGGACAGTTGGGAGCTATGCCTACATGTTTTCATTGCAACAGACATGCCAATCACATGCGGAATAAGTCAATGGATAGGAAAATGTTCATATTCCAAATGAGAAAATTTGCATGCGAATAGCAAAATGTACGTGGGTCAGGGGTGGGAACACCCCCACCCCAAAAACAAGCACATGCTCTGCACACTCCACTCGAGTACCCACAGGAAATAGAGGGGAGGGACAGGAAGTTAATATTTGCACTGCTTATTTTCACACTCCCAACAGATAGAAAATTAGTTAGCCGGGAGGATCCCCATGTCGTCTCTTCTTCCGTCTGGGACCTGGCGGCCAATGACAGAGGAGGAGCGGCGTTGTGTCATCGGGGACAGGGGGCGGAACAAATTTTTAAAGTGCCCCTCAACTTTTTTTTACAGGGAAAAAGAAACACGTGTATATATATGCTTCTGCCTTACTGTTACCTAGTTTTGCCTGGATTTTGACTACTCTCTGCCTGCCGCCTGCACCGACCTCTGCCTGGATTGTGACTACTCTCTGCCTGCCGCCTGCACCGACCTCTGCCTGGATTGTGACTACTCTCTGCCTGCCGCCTGCACCGACCTCTGCCTTGATTTTGACTACTCTCTGCCTGCCGCCTGCACCGACCTCTGCCTGGATTGTGACTACTCTCTGCCTGCCGCCTGCACTGACCTCTGCCTTGATTTTGACTACTCTCTGCCTGCTGCCTGCTCCGACGTCTGCCTGAATTTTGACTATTCTCAGCCTGCTGCCTGCACCGACTTCTGCCTGGATTTTCACTACTCTCTGCTGCCGCCTTCTCCGACATCTGCCTGGATTTTGACTACTCTCTGTCTGCCGCCTGCACCGACCTCTGCCTGGATTTTGACTACTCTCTGCCTGCCGCCTGCACCGACCTCTGCCTGGATTTTGACTACTCTCTGCCTGCCGCCTGCTCCGACCTCTGCCTGGATTTTGACTACTCTCTGCCTGCCGCCTGCTCCGACGTCTGCCTGGATTTTGACTACTTTCTGCCTGCCGCCTGCACCAACCTCGGCCTGGATTTTGACTACTTTCTTCCTGCCGCCTGCACCGACCTCTGCCTGGATATTGACTACTCTCTGCCTGCCGCCTGCTCCGACCTCTGCCTGGATTTTAACTATTCTCAGTCTGCCTTATTTGTACAGCATCACAATTTTTTAAAGTTTATTCATGAATTTAATTATTTCAACAATTTTGTGTTCCAGTCTTTCATTTATATGCAGAATGTCTACCAGGCTTTTATTCTGATATATTTTGGTGAGTTATGACTCACTTTTGACTCATAATTCCAGACAGAGATGCACCACCAGGGAGGTTACACACTCCAGTGGATACATGGGAAGAAGGAAAAAGTTAACGCAGGCATTGCACCTAAACTGTCTTCACTTCAACTGGAGGAGAAAAGTCAAGACTACAGACAATACTTACATCCAATAACTTTCCAAAAATTTCTTTAATTAGTTTCTGGAATTTTTCTCCTGAGAGATGTCCATTTTCATCAAAATGAGCGTCAATACACTTTTTTAATTCAAGTAAATGATCCAGTATAGCTGAAGATGGAGAGCAAGAAGTAGTAGCAGGAGTAGTAGTTGTAGTAGTAGTAGTAGAGTCACTCATTGTCACGGTTGTTAGTGCTGTAAATCTGCAAGACACAAGTACGCATTAGGTGCTGAAGCAATAAAGAAGTCATCACTGAGGGTAGGAACACACTAGGCAGAAACGCTAGCGTTGTGGAAAACGCACATATTGCAAGACAATGGGCGCATGAAAAAACGCATACGTTTGCGTTCTGCAATGTGCGTTTTTAAAAACGCTGGTTTTGCTGCATATTTTTCCCAAAACGCATTTAAAACGCACATAATGAAAGTCAATGGTGACGCAGAGGTATGGCATTGTAGTGCGTACTTTATGCGTTTTTTTAAAATGCATTTTTTTTATTTTTGTTTGATGTATTTCCGCTTTCTGTTGACTTCCCAGTGATTTGCATAAAAAACATAAAAAAAGCATGCAAAACGCATATGCAATTTATATATGCAAACCGCAAATGCATTAAAATGCAAGAAAAACGCATGTGCGGGAAAAAAACGCACAAAAAAACACAAATGCACAAAACCTATATGCAGCAAAACGCTACCTTTCCCGCACTGCCTAGTGTGTTCCTACCCAGAGGGATGCAAATTTTATGTCATTTCTTTGCAAACTTGGAATTGGACCACTCAAATGCAGTAGCTGATGATTTGGATTAGTTCAGTTCCAAGGTGCATTACATTTGCATAACATGCGTTTTTGATTTGACCTCCAGGCAGTGCTGGACAGTTAGGCCTTCTTCACATTATAAATCGCCAGCTCTATCGCAAGCATCGGTGATTTATGGGGTGATTTTGAAAGCGCTTCAAGAGACACGGAAGCAAAAAAAAAATTATAATGATTTGTATGTGTAGTACAGCTAAGAAATAAAACATTAGGAGCAGAGACATAAGTCTAATGTTGTTTCCAGTACAGGTAAGAAACTCCAGTGGTAAGAAACTCCAGTTGTTATCTATGCAAAAAAGCCATGGAGCTCCACGACTTTCAAAGTCGCAGAGAGCTCTGTGTTCTGAAGCTTGTTATCTCAACTGTATTGTTTTTTTCTTTTGCAGAGAACAGTTCAGGACAGGTCAAAAGTTCACTGCCTGCTCTGTAAAAAACATTTAGAATACTGAGTAGTGTGTAAACTGCAAATATTAGAGAATGATGCAATGTTATAAAAAAAAGCTGTATAACTGAAAATAAAAATATGAAAATATTTTTTTGCTACTTATGTTCTAGTAATTATCCGTACTACACAACCAATTTATTATATCATATTTTTTTTTTCGCTTCAGTGTCTCTCTCGATTTCGGCTTAGAAAAGCACTTTTCTAAGCGTTTTTCTAAGCGCTTTTGCGGAGCGATTGATGTGAATACTTTAACTCAGAAATGAATAAATACAATGTATTTATTCCTCAAAGCGCTCGGGAAATCGCAATACAAAGCGCTTTTTCAAGTGCTTTGCGATTTCCCTATACCTGCCATTGAGCCAAAACGCTCAGAAAATGGTACAGGTAGCGCGTTTTTAAAAAATCACAATGCTTAAATGTAAACACTGTCATAGGAAATCATTGCACAAGCACTTTCGATTTGCAAAATCTCCAGCACTTTTTGTTACAAAAACGCATGTGAAACGCATACCATAGCATTCTCATTGACTTTCATTATGTGCGTTTTGAATGCATTTTTGCCTAATATGCAACAAAACCAGCGTTTTTAAAAACGCACGCATACAAAACGCATAGGCGTTTTTTATATACGTTTTTTACCGTGGCCCATAGACTTCCATTAGCTTTCAAAACGTAGCGTTTTTTGCGGCGCTGGTGTTTCTGCTAAGTGTGCATCTAGCCTCAGGATGGTTACACATCCTTCCATTTTGATTAGTCAATGATTAGCCAATTTGACCACTTCCATCAGATTTTAAATACTATGAACAGAACTGTAGGTAAGATCTTGTCTACATTATTAGTGGCCATTTTAGCACACTGCAATCAGTGCCAGTTCTAGACTTTTTGCTGCCTGAGGCAAACTTGTGAGAATGTGCCCCCCACCCCTTATTTGGAATGATCGCACTGCACCCTACATTTTACTCTGCTTCATTTAATGTCCTCACATGACATGCTGCAGCGCCGCACACTAGCACACTGGCTGGCTGTGAGTCTGTGACAAACACACTGCTCACCCACAGCCCCTCCATTCCTCCTCCGGAAGGTACACACTGTACAAAAATGCTGCCCCTGAAATATCTGCGCCTGATGCAAATGTTTCACCTTGCTTCATGAGAGAACCGGCCCTGACTGCAATGAAAGTACCAAAAAGTAGGTGAAAAAGTACTGTCAAAACAGTGGTATAAATAGACTTAATAGGGCCTAAAAATGATAGCATGGGGCCCCTTTGGTCCCTAAACCCCATGAAGATCATGTGAGTGGGCGCCGGCAGGGAGTGTTCTGCTGAGAAGCAGCGTCTGGAAGTGGGTAAAAATTAGACGCTTCCGCTCCTCTGCATGGTGGGAGGAGGGGGCGGGGCGATTTTTGTGAGCAAACAGGGAGGTTTTTTTGCTAATTGGCTGCACTTGCATTTGGGGAGAGGAAAGGGGAGGGGCCACTGGGCCCCCCTGCGATGGCGGGAGTCACAGGGGTGATAGCCACGCCCATGTGTCAAAATTATTAAAAGTATTTTTTTTTCCCTTGCTGGTGGCATAAAAGACATTTCATTGATAAGGTGGGAAAATATCGCCCAGGAGAGAACTTTTACCTTTTTATATATTTTTTTTGTGTTACTACATGGTGAACAAGTCCGGATTTTTCCCTTCCACCACTGTGTAGAATAAGGACCCATATGCAATTCACTTTTTCTCCTGAGTTTACTCCTATGAGATAATTTTTCATCTTCTCTTTAAAATACTTTTTCAGCACCTTGCAATTGAAAAAGTACCAAAAATGACGTGAAAAGGACTATTAACCTCCTTGGCGGTATGAAAAATACCGCCAGGAGGGAGCGCAGCAGTTTTTTTTAAATTTTTTTTTTTTTTATCATGTAGCGAGCCGAGGGCTCGCTACATGATAGCCGCTGCTGAGCGGCATCCCCCCGCCCGCTTCGATCGCCTTCGGCGATCTCCAATCAGGAAATCCCGTTCATAGAACGGGATTTCCTGGAGGGCTTCCCCCGTCGCCATGGCGACGGGGCGGGATGACGTCACCGACGTCACTGACGTCGGGACGTCATTGGGAGTCCCGGGCCACCCCTCGGCGCTGCCTGGCACTGATTGGCCAGGCAGCGCTGGGGTCTGGAGGGGGGGGGGGGCCGCGCCGCAGCAGATAGCGGCGATCGGGCAGGGGCCGGCGGCGATCAGAGTGCTGGCGCAGCTAGCAAAGTGCTAGCTGCATCCAGCAAAACAAAAATTATGAAAATCGGCCCAGCAGGGCCTGAGCGGCACCCTCCGGCGGCTTACCCCGTGTCACACACGGGGTTACCGCCAAGGAGGTTAAAATTATTTTAAGTATTTCCTCTCTTGCTGGTGGTTTAACCACCCTGGCATTCAATTAATTGCGGCCATGCGGCCACGGGTGGCTTTTTTTTTTTTTATAAATGTGTTAATGTTGGTGTAGCTAGCACTAGGCTAGCTACACTTTCCCCCCAAGTCCCCCGGCACTGTTCCCCCCCCTCCGATCGCCGCCGGCAATATCTACCAGGCCGCGATCCCGAGATAGCCGAGACTTCCGCCATAGCTTCAGGCGTTGCTATGGCGACGATCGGGCATGACGTCTGACGTCATCGACATCATGCGCAGTTCCGATCAGAGCGGGCCGGCGGCGATCGGGGGGTGGGGGGGCAGGGGGTCGATTGGTAGATGGGTGATGTAGCTGGCCAAGTGCTAGCTACACACCCCACAGAAAATTTTATTTAAAAAGACCCTCCGGCTACTTTCCCACCAAGATGTTGCGTTTTAGGGGACGTTATGGTCGCATAACGTGCCCCTAACGCAACGCATGGTGGTGTTGAAGTTGGACGTCAGATTGAGCTGCTGTTATGTGGCTCTCAAAGCAGCCGCTCCAGGCTAGTGATGGGAAGTCTGGATCTTTTTAAAGATTCGGATCATTTGAATCGGATCATTGAAAAGATCCAGATCTTTGAACCGAATCATTTGAATCATTTTACTAGGGAAGCAGACTGGGGGTGAAATGACTAGCAGGACAGGACTTTCCCTGCACTGTACATTCTGTATTTTTCTGTTTCTCCCAGACGGACATCCACTGTGAACCGAATCTTTCATTGTGATGATCCGGATGATTCGACTCACAAAAAAGATCCGGATCAAATGAACGATTCGTTCATGATCCAGACAACACTACAGTCCTACCAGGAGTCTCTGCAGTGCAGTGAATATTAATTAGCCATGTGGCTGGCTGCGGAGGAGGAGGAGGAGGAGGAGGAGGAGGAGGAAGAGGAGGAGGGAGGAGGGAGGAGGAGGAGGAGGAGGAGGAGGAGGAGGGACCTCCTCCTCCAACATTACTGAGCATGTGCAAACAGTCTAACGCTGCTTAGCCCAGTATAACATACAGCATGCAGCACTTTGTTTAAACGTGCTGCGTTACTATGTAACGTAACGTGTGCACTGTGAACAGCACATTGATTTTACAGTACTGTGAGTTAGGTTGCGTTACTGGCTGCTGTAACGTGGGACTGTAACGTCCCACCATGAAACAAGCTTAAAGGGACTGAGCAATCCCCGGCAGCGGTAATGGACAAGCTGAGCTTATCATTACCGCCAAGGTGATTAAAAAGCATTTCATTGACAGCAAGGCCCATCTGTAATTCCTTTTTTCTCCTGAGTTTTCTCCTAGGAGATCATTTTTCATCTTCTGTTTAAAATAACTTTTCAGCACTTTGCAATAAAAAAAAAAAACTACCAAAAAGTAGGCGAAAAAGTACAATGAAAATTATTTTGAGCATTTTCTTGTTTGTAATTGCTTTAAAAGGTATTTTATTGACAAGTTTAAAAATATCACTTAGGGGAAAACTCAGGTGAAAAAGTGAATTGCATATTGGCCCTGTATGCTAAAACTTTCTCTCCTGAATTGTCACCTAGGTGCAGGGCAGGATTTACCATAAGGCAGTGTAGGCACAAGCCCTACAGGCGCCTGATGATGGAAAGCCGGCTCACTCCCCTCCCGAGAGCCTCCTCCTCCTTCCCTATGCAGAGTCCTGAGCAGAGTGTAAATGAGAGGTTACTTACTCAGCTCTACTTAATACTGAGGTTCCTCTAGCTACCAAATACTTGGGGGCACTTTTAGCTACTTAAAGGGAACCAGAGACAAAGCACCCTTGTGTATTTTACCATATATATCAGTAAGAACATTAGAGAAAACACTTACCATGCTCTCTGTTTCATCCTCACTGCTAAAAATGTCTGTTATCAGCTGTGATAAGAATCCAGGACTGAGCATTCAGTCTGGCTTTGCAGGGAATGATTATAGCTGAGTCATTATAGCAGAGCCACAAGGGGGCAGGCTTGGGCTTGAAAAGAGACACCAGAGAACACAGACTCAACTATAATCTTTTCCGTAGCAAAGCTAGACGGAGTGCTCAGTCGGGGATTCTTATCAGGGGTGATAACAGTCAGATTAAACAGAGAACAATGAAACAAAGAGCAGATTAGGTGTTTACTGTCATGTTCCCACTGATTTATAAGGTAAATACAAGAGGGTGCTTCATCTCTGGTTCTCTTTAATATTGAGAGTACGTCTGACTACCTATTACTTACTTACTTATGTAGCTACTTATGATGGGCAAGGGAAGTAAGGGAGAAGTGACAGCTGGGACAGCCAGCACACTTGTGGTGCGCTTCAGCGGCTGTTTGTAGGCTCATGGGGGGGCGGAGTCTAGGGTACCAGGACATCTGTGCCTATAGGCTCCTGTGACGTAAATCTAGGTGGTAATTTCCACCAATCAGTCAATAAAAAACAACCAGCAAGTAAGAAAAAAAAATCTCAAAATATTTGTAATAGTACTACTACTTTTTCAATTGCAAATTGCTAAAATATAGTTATATTAACTGTTACCTAGAAGTTAAACTTATACAGTATTTATAGATCGCTTTTGTACATCAATATTAGATTACTGTGAACTATAACAAAGCAAAATATTTTCCCTCTTTAATTTCCCCTGTTTGCTAACTTAAAAGACTTCTAAAAGCATTAAAAAACATTTCAGATTAGATCATCAATCCATCATTTTGTGACTTACCAAATGTACACCTCTGAGAGGTTCGGAAAGGGACAGAAAACTGACGGTACTCCCGTAGACTTATATACGCTGTTAGACAAGTGACATAACCAGCTTTATAGGCCAATCATACCACACCCTTACATGTGCTGAGTAGGTAAACGTGAAAGCAGTAATTAATTTCTGGAAGAGATGATTCACTATGAGAATGTAGCCGGCAAGCGCAATTGTGAAGAGACACATGATCCATCGATCAGCTGATCAATTTCATCTTAATGACTGGTTATCAGCGTTTCTCCCTTTTACTTCCTGTGTAGATTGATTGCAAGAAATCAACACAGTAACCAAGCAGCTTGGGATGACCCAAACCACTAGGAAAGTATAGGGACTAAAAGAGACCGAAAAGCCCTCCTACTAAAACTAGGGTTTTATTGCCTTCTTGAAACAGAAGTTATTCACGATAATTCATCTTGAACATCTGTGGTCAAGCACAGATGTGGGCAGGGCCATCCCCCCATGACGCCAGGTGACGTTGCTTCCTCTAGCCACGCCACGCGTCAGACGGCATCCCGCTCTCCCCCCTCGCTCGGCCGCCACTGGTTTCTGGCGACCGAGTGACCGCAGTGGCTCCCATAGCAGCATGTATACCAGAAGTAATTTTTTTAATGGTGTACGCGCTGCGATGGGAGCTGCTGCAGGTCACGCGATCTGAGGTCTACTACAAGCAGGGCAGGCAAGGGGAAACGGTGAGCCTGTCCTGCTGCAGGAGGCGGGTGCTGCTTTTTTTCAAAAAGGTAAACGGCGGCCAGGAAGGGGGGTTGGTACAGGGTCAGGGGACCCTACCTCGCTAACCTATACTGGGGCAACTATACTACCTATACAGGGGCAACTAAACTACCTATACTGGGAACAACTATACTAGCTACCTATACTGAGGCAATGATACAAGCTATACTGGGGGCAACTATACTGCCTATACTGGGGGCAAGTATACTAGCTACCTATACTGGGGCAACGATACAAGTTATACTGGGGCAACTATATTACCTATACTGGGGGCTACTATACTGCCTATACTGGGGCAATTATTCTGCCTATACTGGGGGCAGCTATACTACCTATACTGGGGGCAAGTGGCCACTATACTAGCTACCTATACTGGGGGCACCTGTACAACCTATACTGAGGGCAACTATACTAACTACCTATACTGGGTGTTATGCTGAACTATAGTGTACTGCCTGCCAACACAGATGAATGCCATATTTCACCAGAGCCTTCTTTGTGCTCCATAAGAAGGAATGAGTTTTGGGACCTCTGTTCGTTGATCTCTCAGTGCCAAAATGAACAACATTGAGGGTGCCCCTATCTCTATCGTGCTGATCTCCATCATGCAGCCCTACCCTTTGGATGCCGTGCCACACCCAATCAAGACAGCACCAACCTGAAATGTGTAAAAACAAAACTGAATAGCCACCTGTTTAGTCTGGCATTTATGATCACTTAATTCCCCCCCCCCCCCCCCTGTAACACATCATTACTTACTGATCTGCGAAAAGCTTACGTGATTTGTGTCCTACAGGAGAAAAGCACTTTACATATGTTTTGTTGTCATTGTTGTATTTCGGATTTGTAGGAAAAATAGATTGGAAAAGTTATGTGTCCATCAAAAGGTGTGAAGTAGGTGCCCAAAAATCATCAAACTAATAAAAACAATGTGAAACAAGGCAAGACAATCAGAGCTTCGTTTGATTGCTTAGTAGGCACTTTTATTGACCTGAGGAAGCGGGAGTAACACCCAAAAAAACGCGTTGCATGTTGTTCTGCAATAAATATTTTTTGAGTATTAGTTTCAATTTTTACCCAGAGAGAGTCACTTCAAGGGTGTTGCCCACATACCAAAATAGGTATGAGGGTGTTCCTCTCATGCAATTTTTAGCCTTGTTCGCATCTCAGTTTTGATAAGTTGTAGGATGTGAGGATGAGCACATGTAACTGAGTAGCTTCTGGGGGCGGGGATTGGCAAGAACAATGTGATTGGCTGTTGGCCATCACCACCAAAAAAAAATCCAGGTGACCATCAGCGCTGGGCAAAAGCTGCATCTTAGTCCATTTCTGCCTCCGCCCGCTACATAGCAACACAATGCACGTGTCTGGACAGGACTGAATTGAGGCATGAGGGATCATTTTCCAATTCTCAACAGGCAACAATTAACGCACATGTGTGTTTAGCCAAAATTCCTCACTTGTGTACATGTGTGTGCTTGTGTGTGTCTGTGTGCATGCTTGTATGCGTGTATATGGGTGGGTGGGTGGGTGTGTGTGCTTGCATGCTTCACTGTTGGCAGTATCTAAAGAAATTACTTTAAACTGCAGTATAGTAAATCAACCACAAGATGTCACGGTCTGTAAAATGATGTGATGATCTCTATGGTTTTATCTCTGCATATTTTTCTTCAGTAAAGAGATGTTGCTAGCTTGTTATACTGGGTGCTTATCTTCGTGTACAGAACACTCAGCTTCATCATTTACATGTGTGAGTGCGAGCATGAGCATATGTGTGTGTGTGCTCTTATGCGTGTATGTGGGTGGGTGGTTGTGTGTCTGCATGTGCAGTGGCATAACCAAGGATCTTGGTTATGGGTTGGGCACGGTGGCGTAGTGGTTAGGGCTCTTGCCTTGCAATGCTGGGTCCCTGGTTCGAATCCCAGCCAGGTCAACAGATGCAAGGAGTTTGTATGTTCTCCCCGTGTCTTTGTGGGTTTCCTCCGGGTACTCCGGTTTCCTCCCATATCCCAAAAACATACAGATAAGTTAATTGGCTTCCCCCTAAATTGGCCCTAGACTATGATACATACACTACACGATACAGACATAGGACTATGGTAGGGACTAGATTGTGAGCTCCTCTAAGGGACAGGCAAGTGACAAGACAATATATACTCTGTCCAGCGCTGCAGAAGATGTTGGTGCTATATAAATACTAAATAATAATTTTGGGGGCCCCAGTGCAAGTTTTACATGGGGCCCCAAGCACACTATTGATATGGAGCCCCAAAACCTACTAAAGACAGCTGCAGTGTCAGAGAGGGGTAATCAGAGTAAGAAAATAGTTTGTTAAAGGAATACTATCGATACCCAAGTGTTCTAAAATGACAATGTACAAATAATGTCTAAGTAGCTGTGTAAACATTTTCCTACTTTTCATGTTAAATATCAGAGGCAAAAGCTGTAATTTATTGAGGGTAGGATTTCAATTCAATTCAATTCACTTTATTGTCACTGTGTAACACAACGAAATTACTTTTCATGACAACCCCACGGTGCATTTAGGGAACATAGTGATAGTAACAAGGAAGAGAAGAAATTATACAAGTATGCCAGGTATTACAGATGTTTAAACAATTTGTGCACAGTGTTAATTATTTCAGACTCAGAGATTTACAGATTTACAGACAGATTTAGCTATATTGGGACAAATCAATTGCAGAAGGGGTGTCTGCTTCAATGCACAGCCAGAGTTGCATATCAGACTACAAAAAGCAAATATCAAACACTAGCTGATTGCCCGGCGTTGCCCGGATATGTATTTGGCTGGTGTTGGCTCCGCCTACTTTTTCTAACCCTAACACACAATTACTCACTGACCAAGTTTGTGAGCTTTGCGGTCTTTGGTATCAATAATCAGCATTGAAATGAAACAAATCTGATTGGGTGTGTGTGGCTCCACCCCCTTTCCTGAATTTGAACCCCAGTCACCCAATAACCAACTGTACCAGGTTTGAGGCCTGTGCCATTAACAGTTCAAGAATGGTAGCAATTAAATATTCCCCTTGAAAAACAACAGGTGAAGTTTGATTCACTTTTGTAGGCTCCACCCACTTTTCTGAATATTAATTTCAGTCACCCAGTGACCAACTGTGCAAAGTTTAAAAACCCTGCCATTAACACAATGGCTGCAGTTTACATTTTCTCAGTGAAATTTGTATTTGTCTTCACCCACTGATGACCCGGCGTTGCCCGGGTATGTATTTGACTGGTGTTGGCCCCGCCCACTTTCTAACCCTAACGCACAAACACTCAATGACCAAGTTTGTGAGCTTTGGGGTCCTTGGCATCAATAATTTGTATATTCCCATAGAAATTAAACAAATCAGATAGGCTGTTTGTGGCTCCACCCCTCTCCAGCATTTGAACCCCAGTCAACCAATGACCAACTGTAGCAGGTTTGAGGCATCTGCTATTAACAGTGTAAAAATGGCAGCAATTTAAATATTCCACTTGAAAATCAACAGGTGAATTTTGATTGGCTACTATAGGCTCCACCCACTTCCCTGAATATTAATCTCAGTCACTCAGTGACCATCTGGGCAAAGATTGGGGAACCCTGAAATAAACAGAAGGGCTGCAGTTTACACTTTTCCAGTGAAATTTGTTTTTGGCTCCGCCCACTTTTTGTAACCTGGACACAAAGTCACTACTCAATGCCCAAGTTTGTGAGTTTTGGGGTCCTTGGCATCAATAATTTGTATTTTCCCATTAAATGAAACAAATCTGATTCACTGTTTGTGGCTCTGTCCCCTTTTCTGAATTTGATACCCAATGACCAACTGTACCAGGTTTGAGGCTTGTGCCATTAACAGTGCAAAAATGGCAGCAATTTTAATATTCTCCTTGAAAAGTGACATGTGATTTTTGATTGGCATTTTTAGGCTCCACCCACTTTTCTGAATGTTAATCCCAGTCACCCGGTAACCAGCTATGCTAAGTTTGAGAACCCTGCCATTAACAGTGAAGACGGGCTGCAGTTTACAATTTCCCAGAAAAATCTGTTTTTAACTCCACCCACTTTTTGCAACCTTGACACACAGTCACTACTCAATGACCAAGTTTGTGAGCTTTTGGGTTCCTGGCATCAAAATTGTGCTAATATAAGCAGTTTATCCAGCAAAGAAATCTGGCTGTTTTTGGCTCCGCCCCTTTACTGAATTTGAACCCCAAACACTTAAAGGGAACCTGAAGTGAGTAAAATTATTTAATATAAACACATGACGTCGCTGCAAATGAATATTACATACTT
Organism: Hyperolius riggenbachi; assembly: GCF_040937935.1. NCBI lineage: Eukaryota > Metazoa > Chordata > Amphibia > Anura > Hyperoliidae > Hyperolius > Hyperolius riggenbachi. The sequence continues at coordinate 22,277,853 of NC_090654.1, read as the reverse complement.
ACCTCACTGTCAGTTCCTCTCAGAAGCTCACCATTTTCTCCTTACAGTGATCACTTCCAGTTCTGACAATATTTTGTCAGAACTGAAATATACCAGTTGCTGTCAGTTATATATCAGCAGCTGTCAGTTACAACTGAATGTACAAGGTAATGTCCATGTTTCCCTATGGCTCAAGTGAGCGATATTACAGTTTAACAGTGTGATGAGCAGGAAGCTGTTATGGGGTAATGGCCATTTTTTAAAATGGAGGACGGAGAATTCCATTGATCACAGTGGACAAATGGGACACGGGAGAGGAGAAAGAGATTGGGGAGTAGACTGCACGGGAGGTAAGTATGACCTGTGCATGTTTATTTTGACTTTTTATTTTCAGTTCAGGTTCTCTTTAACGACCGACTGTAGCAGGTTTGAGGCCTCTGCTATTAACAGTGTGAGAATGGCTGCAGTTTCAACATTCCCCTTGAAAAGCAATAGGTGAATTTTGATTGGCTCTTGTAGGCTCCACCTACTTTTCCGAATATTAATTCTAGTCACCCAGTGACCAACTGTGTGAAGTTTGAGAACCCTGCCATTAACAGTGTAAGAAAAGCTGCAGTTTACATTTCCCCATGTAAAAAGTTAGTTGTTTTTGGCTCTGCCCACTATTTCTAATCTTGACATACAGTCACTAAGGCCCGGTTCACATTAGCGGTTGCTATCCGGAATCGCCGTGCCGGAGCCGGACCGCATGCGGACCGGACGAAACGGACGCACGGCATAGCAATGAAAGTCTATGCGACCGTTCACATGCGTCCGTTTCGTCCGGACCGGAGCCGGACCGGATCCGGACTCCGGCGTCCATTCCAACATGCGCTATTTTTTGGTCCGGCTGGTCCAGCTGACGTATCCGGACCGGAGCCGGAATGTTGCATCCGGCCAATGGAAACCAATGAGAACCGGAGAGCGCACAACACACTGGCTATAAAAACCGGATGTTATACCACACTTCCTATGCTGACTCTATGGTATGGTGGCCATTTTGGATGGGGACCACATGGCACCAGCGTTCACAGAGTGGAGCAGCAGTGACTTCATGCTGGAGCTGTTTGGCAGCAACATGTCTGACGATATGTCTGATAACGAGGGGGTGAGGCCCTACACATCAGAAGACCTCATCCTACAGGTGCAGCAGGTACCAGCCCTGTGGGACAAGGGGGATGCGGACCACAGCAACATCAAAAAATGCAGAGGCCTGTGGAAAAAAATTGCCAAGCTGTATGTGGAGAACTTTGAGCACTTGAGCAAGAGACAGCAAGGCACAGAGGGTATGTTGACTAGAAGTTTTTGGGGGGGCTTGTGGTTTAGCTTGTGATGTATTCCACTTTTGCTATGGATTTGTGTCACCCACGTGTTGCCCACCCACCCGTGGCCCACCCACCTGTTCCCCACCCACCTGTACCCCACCTGTGATGTATCCCACCCACCTGTGATGTATCCCACACACCTGTACCCCACCTGTGATGTATCCCACCCACCTGTACCCCACCTGTGATGTATCCCACCCACCTGTGATGTATCCCACCCACCTGTACCCCACCTGTGCTGTATCCCACCCACCTGTACCCCACCTGTGATGTATCCCACCCACCTGTGATGTATCCCACCCACCTGTGATGTCTCCCACCCACCTGTGATGTATCCCACCCACCTGTACCCCACCTGTGATGTATCCCACCCACCTGTGATGTATCCCACCCACCTGTACCCCACCTGTGATGTATCCCACCCACCTGTGATGTCTCCCACCCACCTGTGATGTATCCCACCCACCTGTACCCCACCTGTGATGTATCCCACCCACCTGTACCCCACCTGTGATGTATCCCACCCACCTGTACCCCACCTGTGATGTATCCCACCCACCTGTACCCCACCTGTGCTGTATCCCACCCACCTGTACCCCACCTGTGATGTACCCCACCTGTGCTGTATCCCACCCACCTGTGATGTCTCCCACCCACCTGTGATGTATCCCACCCACCTGTACCCCACCTGTGATGTATCCCACCCACCTGTGATGTCTCCCACCCACCTGTGATGTATCCCACCCACCTGTACCCCACCTGTGATGTATCCCACCCACCTGTGATGTCTCCCACCCACCTGTGATGTATCCCACCCACCTGTACCCCACCTGTGATGTATCCCACCCACCTGTACCCCACCTGTGATGTATCCCACCCACCTGTACCCCACCTGTGATGTATCCCTCCCACCTGTACCCCACCTGTGCTGTATCCCACCCACCTGTACCCCACCTGTGATGTACCCCACCTGTGCTGTATCCCACCCACCTTTGATGTCTCCCACCCACCTGTGATGTCTCCCACCCACCTGCGATGTACCCCACCTGTGCACATAAAACATACACAATGACCAATTATTAAACATCAATTTATTGTAAAAAATTAAGACATTTAAAATCACTTAAAAACTTGAAACTCCAAAATAAACACATTTCAACAAAACATATTAAAAACCAAACATTCACCCTCGTCCTGGTGGTGTGGTAAAATAAAGTCTCAGTTGGTCCCTGTTCCGCAGTGACACTACCCTTGGCCTGGTTGCATACCTCCGCAGGGGCATTAGTGGAAGCACATTCGGGGGTTCCGGAGTCTCTCTTTCCTCCTGCCGCACAAAGTTGTGGAGGATGCATGCTGCCTTCACCACGACAACTGCGTTGCCCGGTTTCAGCAGCATGGGCGTGTGGAACACCCTCCACTTTGACACCAGGATCCCAAATGTGCACTCCACCATTCTCCTTGCACGGCTCAACCGAGCATTGAAGTGTAGCTGGCTGGCATCAAGTCCCCTTTCTGGGTACGGACGCATTACATGGTCGGACAGGGCGAAGGCCTCGTCCCCCACAAACACATAGGGGTAGGCCGGTGCCCTTGTCCCAGGCCAGGGTCTGTCACGGGGGAGACGCAGTCTGCCTTCCTCCATCAGCCGGCAAAGGGTCGTACGCTGGAAAATTCCAGAGTCATTGGAACTACCGTACGACCCCACGTCCACGTACACAAACTTGTGGATACAAAATATAGGTAAAAGGCTGCGCATCCCTGACCCAATACTGTACAATTGAATGGTTAATCGCTGTGGCGCACACCGCCCCCCCTGGACTAAAATGTACGCCCGCATCCAAACAATGCAATACTGGTCTATGGAGAAATTTTAGCTTCCATCATAGTTTTGCATGCAAAAATATAGATATACTGGACATCTGCACCAACGTTGAGGTAAATCTCCAGAGCAGATGTCCTAACACTAAACTGACCTAAGTTAAAAGCAAATGTCTTTACCCTGGCAGCTGCTATGCTAAAATGTGTAACTTACATTCAATACAGACAGCAGGAAACAAAGCAAGCGCTCACCAATATGGGCCGCATCTGAATGACTCACCACCTCATATGCACCGCTTTAATAGCTCAAATACACACTCAGCAATCAGATGGAAGCTAAAATTTCTCCATAGACCAGTATTGCATTGTTTGGATGCGGGCGTACATTTTAGTCCAGGGGGGGCGGTGTGCGCCACAGCGATTAACCATTCATTTGTACAGTATTGGGTCAGGGATGCGCAGCCTTTTACCTATATTTTGTATCCACAGTTCTGTAACTACCAGGCTAGCAGCACCCATTGTGCTATCCTGTTTTGCATGGTAAGTATTTAGTTTAGTTTTGCATATGTTTTGCATCTGTCTGATTGCTGAGTGTGTATTTGAGCTATTTAAGCGGTGCATATGAGGTGGTGAGTCATTCAGATGCGGCCCATATTGGTGAGCGCTTGCTTTGTTTCCTGCTGTACACAAACTTGTAGTCCGCATCTGCCACTGCCATTAGAACAATGCTGAAGTATTTTTTATAGTTGAAATAATGGCTGCCACTCCCCACGGGTTTCTGAATCCGGATGTGTTTCCCATCCAGTGCGCCAACACAATTAGGAAACTTGCACTCGGTCCAGAAGCCCTGGGCGATCTCCTCCCATTTCGTGGTGTCCGGCACAGGCATGTATCTGGCCCTCAGTCGCGTCCAAAGGATCCTCGAAGTCCTCACGACGATGCCTGCCACCGTGCTCTTCCCAATACGAAATGTGACATGTAGCGATGTATATGTTTGTCCAGTTGCGATGTACCTACAAGAGAAATAATCGAAATCAATTTTTCATGTCGTTACAGGAGAAAGGTTCAAGACAAGGTGGCGCAATATACGTGATGCATACGTGAAATGGCTACGGAAGAAAAAACTTGCCGAACGAAGTGGCAGTGGCGGGGGAAAGCGACAAAAAGACTACCAATTTGCCAAGCAATTGTCTTTCATCAATGCAAGCCTGGAACCTAGACTGTAAGTACCACTACTGTGGGCAGGAACTGAGAGCTCATTTTAGCAGACAACTACCATGACTTCGGCCATGTATTGCTATAAACTGGCCTCAATTCCCATGGCTAGCGAACTTTTCTCACAAGCTTTATCAAATGTTTGGTAGAAACGGTTGATAAAGTGTTTGCTAGTGTTTGCTAGCTCTGTGAATTGACGCCACATGCTGTTTGGCACACCAATAAATATTGTTTTTATCTACAGGACTGAAGACAATTTGGAGCAAGAGGAACCGACCCAGGAGGCACTGTTCAGCAGTGAGGAGAGCTTGGTGGATGATGACGTCGCCGATGTAACCTATGTCCCCGAGGAGAGGAGTAGGAGGAGGGAGTCCTTAGCTATCCCAGCTCTCTCCTTTGATGATGACTTGGGAGAAGAGAGCTTGGATGTTGAGGTTGCAGGACCGAGTGTTGATGAAGCTGCACCTCCACAATCGACCGCTATGGAAGCTCCCGGGGAACAAGAACAAAGTGAGGAGCACCGAGAGACTGCAGCACAACCAGCGCGCAGGGCAACCCCGACACAGGCCAGAGGACGGGAAGATGCTGCCACACCACCAGTGAGGACCACCACACCAGTGAGGCGTCGAGGTACCCTCCCCCCAACAAGGAGAGAGACAGAGTCCGAGATGTCCGGGGCTGTCTCCGGACTTCTCGGGATTCTTCAGAGCCACCAAACTCTCATAACCCGGCAGTTGCAAGATGAGGACAGGGGCCATATCATGGAGCAGTACAAGTCCCACATCACTTCACTGCAATGTGAGCTCGACGCTGTACATGGGCACTACAGGGACGAGCTTAAAATGATGCATGAGATGCACAGAGGAGAAATCGACCAACTGCGTGCGCAGCATCATCAGTCGGTGGGCCAGCTGCAGAACATGATGCAGCAAATGCATCAACAAAGCAAGGAACTACTGAAATTGCAGGCACACCCGTGTTTTCACACTGTGATGTCTCTAATACCATATTTGGAAAAGGTGCCTTCCCAAAACTTGATGGCGTGCCATTCCACTTTGCTGGAGGTGATCAAACAGCACATGGACACGCCATTATTGCAACCACCAATTTTTAGACCCCCACAACCAACAGCGGTGCCCACCTGGCAATCATCACAGATGTACACCGGCTACAGAGGCAGTCAATGTGGGCCACCGCTGTCAGGGTCCAGCTCATCCACGACCAGCACCCAAGAGAGTCCAGATTTCCAGGCAGCAACTCCCACCTTTTCTAGTAGTGGTGCCGATACAATTTGAAAAAAAAAGTCACATTGTTCCTGGACATGCTCCTCTGAATACCTCCGATCCTCGGAGGAAGGATACCATCACAGGGCTTTTTAGCCCAACCTTTTCCCTGCCCCATCTCCTTCAACCAAGGTTCAGAGGTGTTCAGATGACCATGTCAGGGAACTTTTGGTTTTGCTGGACTTGAACTTTAGGGCCTGGTGTCCCCGAAAGACACTACCTGGGTCACAACCTTGTGCCTGTTGCACTGCACCTGTAGTCCTGCACCTGTGCCTTTGATTCCTCTTGTTCCTTACTTTGTTGTTCCTAATCACTTGCACAAGACCCTTGGAGCCATGGGTGAAGGACACCTTCACTGGTCGGTGAGAGGCCTAGCCTTTTCACTGACCTGTGTCCTTCATCCATGGCTCAGAGGGTCCTGTGCCAGTGGTTAGGTTTTAGAAGCACTAATAATTTAGGGCCTGGTGTCCCCGAAAGACACTACCTGGGTCACAACCTTGTGCCTGTTGCACTGCACCTGTAGTCCTGCACCTGTGCCTTTGATTCCTCTTGTTCCTTACTTTGTTGTTCCTAATCACTTGCACAAGACCCTTGGAGCCATGGGTGAAGGACACCTTCACTGGTCGGTGAGAGGCCTAGCCTTTTCACTGACCTGTGTCCTTCATCCATGGCTCAGAGGGTCCTGTGCCAGTGGTTAGGTTTTAGAAGCACTAATAATTTAGGGCCTGGTGTCCCCGAAAGACACTACCTGGGTCACAACCTTGTGCCTGTTGCACTGCACCTGTAGTCCTGCACCTGTGCCTTTGATTCCTCTTGTTCCTTACTTTGTTGTTCCTAATCACTTGCACAAGACCCTTGGAGCCATGGGTGAAGGATACCTTCACTGGTCGGTGAGAGGCCTAGCCTTTTCACTGACCTGTGTCCTTCATCCATGGCTCAGAGGGTCCTGTGCCAGTGGTTAGGTTTTAGAAGCACTAATAATTTAGGGCCTGGTGTCCCCGAAAGACACTACCTGTAGTCCTGCTCCTCTGCCATCGGTTCCTCTTGCTCCTCACTTTGTTCTTGTTCCTAACCACTTGCACAAGACCCTTTGAACCATGGATGAAGGACACCTTGACTGGTCGGTGAGAGGCCTAGCCTTTTCACTGACCTGTGTCCTTCATCCATGGCTCAGAGGGTCCTGTGCCAGTGGTTAGGTTTTTGAAGCACTAATAATTTATGGCCTTTTGTCCCCAAAAGACACTACCTGTAGTCCTGCTCCTCTGCCATCGGTTCCTCTTGCTCCTCACTTTGTTCTTGTTCCTAATCACTTGCACAAGACCCTTGGAGCCATGGATGAAGGACACCTTGACTGGTCGGTGAGAGGCCTAGCCTTTTCACTGACCTGTGTCCTTCATCCATGGCTCAGAGGGTCATGTGCCAGTGGTTAGGTTTTTAAAGCACTTCAATTTTAGGGCCTGGTGTCCCCGAAAGACACTACCTGGGTCACAACCTTGTGCCTGTTGCACTGCACCTGTAGTCATGCACCTCTGCCATCGGTTCCTCTTGCTCCTCACTTTGTTCTTGTTCCTAACCACTTGCACAAGACCCTTGAAACCATGGATGAAGGACACCTACACTGGTCGGTGAGAGGCCTAGCCTTTTCACTGACCTGTGTCCTTCATCCATGGCTCAGAGGGTCCTGTGCCAGTGGTTAGGTTTTTGAAGCACTTCAATTTATTAGGGCCTGGTGTCCCCGAAAGACACTTGGGCAGCTATGCCCTGCAACTCTTCCAGCACAAAGTTGGTGGTTGGTGTTCCTTAAAACTGACCGGGCTATACCATAGATATGTTATTTTTTTGTCTTCCATGTTGGAAGAATGTTTCCATGTTGGAAAGTGGTTGTTTTTGCAATAAAAAAATTTGTTTTTACATACCTCAGTGTGATGAGTAGTTGTTCTTGTGGTGTGACTGCTCTCCTGAACGTGGTATCCTTCTTCCTAAGGTCATCCTTCACCATCTCCAAAAGGGTATCAAACCTGTCAGGAGATGTAAATGAAGAAGCTGTAAAGTATGTTGTGGGACAAGGTGTTGGGTGGAGGATGGGGGAGGTGTGTTTACAGAGGTTTGGGAGTGTTGTGGAGGGTGGGGGTGTAGTGTATAGCTAGGTATACAGGGGTGTGGGGGTCAGGGTGGTGTGTTTAGCTAGGTATACAGGGATGAGGTGTTGTGGGGGTGAGGGTGTGGTGTTTAGGAATGGTGGGGGTTGGTGTATTTAGGCCTATATACTTACAGGGGAATAGACATCCGAGTGTAGCTGTAGAACTTCTGTGGGTGTCGTCTGAGGTCCCGGTAGAGGGCCTGGAACTCTCCCTTCCTCTGCCTCCTGGCTAGTAGAGGGTGCACCCACCATCTCCTGCGAGGAGCACGCCTTCTCCCCACATAGTAGTAGGTAAACAACAGGAAGGAGAGAATTCCCAGGTAATAAGCGTAAAAAATGACTGGATCCATGGTCCCAACTGCTGTCTCTGTATCCAAGGATGGTCTCCACACGTCCAGCTGTCTCCAACAATGACCCCAGAGCTTCTGCTGACCTCCCAGAACCCCAGGTATTTATACAGGTTGTTATCTCTTTAAGAATCCGGATCCGGACCGCAACCGTGTTCATACCACACGGAAACCGTATGCAACCGGACCGGATCCGGACCGGAGCCGGACAGGAACCGTACGGTTCAGGTCTGATCCGGCTCCGGTGCGGTCCGGACATCCGGTGCGGTTTTCGCAAAACCGCAAGTGTGAACGGGGCCTTAATGACCAAGTTTATGAGCTTTGGCATCAATAAGTTGCATTTCACCATTGAAATTAAACAAATCTGATTGGCTGTTTTTGGCCCGCTCCTTTCAGAATTTAATCCCCAGTCTCCCAGTGACTGACTGTAGCAGATGTTAGGCCTCTGCCATTAAGAGTGCATGAATGTCAGCAATGTAAATATTCCCCTTGAAAATCAAAAGGTGAATTTTGATTGGCTGCTGTAGGCTCCACCCACTTTTCTGAATATTAGTCCCAGTCACCCAGTGGCCAACTGTGTCACGTTTGAGAACCCTGCCAATAACAGAATGGCTGAAATCAATCTAACAAATCTGATTGGCTGTTTGTGGCTCCACCCCTATAGTGAATTTGGACCCCAGTCACCCAATGACTGACTGTATCAGGTTTGAGGCCTCTGCCACTAACAGTGTAAGAATGGTAGCAATGTGAATATTCCCCTTGAAAATCAATAGGTTCATTTTGATTGGCTGTTGTAGGCTTCACCCACATTTCTGAATATTCATCCCAGTCACCCAGTGGCCAATTGTGTAAAGTTTGGGAACCCTGCAATGTAAAAAATGAAGTTGTTGGCACTGCCCACTTTTTCTAACCTTGACATACAGTCACTCAATTATCAAGTTTATCAGCTTTGGGGTCCTTGGTATCAATACTTTGTATATTCCCATTGAAAAATAAACAAATCTGGCTGTTTGTGGCTCCGCCCCCTTCCTGAATTTGGACCCTAGTCACCCAGTGTCCAACTGTACCAGGTTTGAGGCATCTGCTTTTACCAGTATAAGAGAATGGTAGCAGATGAAATATTCCCTTTGAAAATCAAAAGGTGAATTTTTATTGGCTGTTGTAGGCTCCACCCACCTTCCAAAATCTTAATCTGTCACCCAATGACCAACTGTGCAAAGTTTGAGAACCCTGCCATTAACGGTGTAAGAATGGTTGCAGTTTATATTTTCCCAGTAAAAGTTGTTTTGGCTCCACCCACTTTTTGTAACCTTGACACACAGTCACTCAATGACCAAGTTTGTGAGCTTTCAGGTTCCTGGCATCAAAAATGTGTGAATGGAAACAGTTTATCCACTAAGGAAATCTGATTGGCTGTATGTGGCCCCGCCCCTTTAGTGAATTTGGACCCCAGTTACCCAATGACCGACTGTAGGAAGTTTGAAGCCTCTGCCATTAACAGTGTAAGAATAGCAGCAGTTTAAATATTCCCCTTGAAAATCAATAGGTGAATTTTGATTGGCTGTTGTAGGCTCCACCCATTTTCTTAAATCTTAATCGCATTCACCCAGTGACCAAGTGTGGCAAGTTTGAGAACCCTGCGATTATCAGTCTAAGAATGGCTGCAGTTTACATTTTCCCATTTAAAATGAACGGCTGAAATTTGATTGGCTGTTTTATGCTCCGCCCACTTTTCCTGGATTTGTAACCTCGGTCACCAAGTGACCAACTGTGCCAAGTGTGGGGACTTTGGCTTGATTACTGTGAGAATGGCAGCCTTTTACATTTTTTCCATTGACTTGAATGGGTGGAATCTGATTGGCTGTTTGTAGCTCCGCCCACATGTGCAGGGGGGCCGCGAGACCCCCAGAACATATCATCCCAGGTAGTAAGGGATCTGTGTACCAAGTTTCGTTCAAATCGGTCAAGCGGTTTTCGCGTGATCGCGGCACATACACACACACATACACACACACACATACACACACACATACATACATACATCCGATTTTATATATATAGATATCAAACTCTGAAAGCAAAAACAGTATGAAAAGCTGTGACAATTAGTTTCATTTCCTCTGCTCTTTTCAGACAGGTCAGTCAGAAACACAGGACACAGGAGCTGCAGCTGTTGGGAGCTCTCTTCTCTGTCACACACAGAGCTACACATAGAGTTAACTGATCAAGTGTGAGGGGAATTTCCCTCTCCTCATGGCTCAGTCAGGAGTCAGTTTTGGCGTAAGTAAACTTTGAAAGTATTTTGCTAACAGTAAACAAAGAAGTTGCTACTAAAATGTATACACCAGTACTTAGCAGCACTTCCCAAACAATTCCTGTGTCAATTGAAAAAAATATGTGAATCGATAGTATTCCTTTAAAGGGATACTGTAGGGTGTCGGGGGAAAATGAGCTGAACTTACCCGGGGCTTCTAATGGTCCCCCACAGACATCCTGTGCCGGCGCAGCCACTCCCCAATGCTCCGGCCCTGCCTCCGGTTCACTTCTGGAATTTCTGACTTTAAAGTCAGAAAACCACTGCGCCTGCGTTGCCGTGTCCTCACTCCCGCTGATGGCCCCAGGAGTGTATAGCACAAGCCCAGTATGGTCTGAGCCTGTGCAGTACGCTCCTGGTGACATCAGCGGGAGCGAGGACACGGCAAAGCAGGCGCAGTGGTTTTTAGACTTTAAAGTCAGAAATTCCAGAAGTGAACCGGAGGCGGGGCTGGAGCATTGGGGAGTGGCTGCGCGGGCGCAGGATGTCTGCGGGGGACCATTAGAAGCCCCGGGTAAGTTCTGCTCATTTTCCCCCGACCCCCCTACAGTATCCCTTTAAGCCAGTGGTCCTCAAACTAAGGCCCGCGGGCCGAATGCGGCCCCCTGAGGCTTTTTTACCGGCCCCCCACACTCACAATGTATTACTTATAGATGTGGTCAGCTACATCTTTAAATATTGGTGGTCCACATATGGAATAGCAGTGCTGGCACCGCCAATCCACATGGAAGCCAGAAAGCAGTAATTTGCTGGTTTCCAATCAAATTCCACATCAGGTGACACTGCTGTCCAACTGGACTTCAGGTTGTCACCTGGGTATGCTTCACTGTATGGCCCGCAAAGACGACATTTTATGTATATTCCGGCCCTCCAGCAATCTGAAGTATGTTGACCCGGCCCTCGACCCAAAATGTTTGGGGACCCTTGCTTTAAGCATTACCACTATTCAATGCGCATATAGAGGTGTTCATTACCTGCATAGCATCAATGAAAAGCAAATAAGATCAGGACCAGATTTGTACTCTTTACCGCTCAAGGCCACTGTCACCAGCCGCCACCCCTTAAATATAGGTAGCCAGATGACCCCTTCCCACCAGTATAGTTAACCTGATGACCCCTCCCCCCTTTCCCTCCAGTATAGGTAGCCCGAGGAACCCTCCCCTCCAGTATAGGTAGCCAGATGATTCCCTTAATCCCTCCTTTTCCCTCTCCCCCAGCCCCCCCCTTCAGTATAGGTAGCCAGCTCACCTCCACACTGCAGCAGCCGTCAGTGTCACTCATTTCTCGGCTTGTCTCCAGTGTAGAAGCTTCCTCTTCCCTTCTGTCTCCAATGCTGACCAAATCCATAGCCGCCGGCCACAATGCAAACGTGCGCAGAGAGAAAGGTGGCTGCTGCACAGGCTGTTAGCAGCAGAGTATGCCGGTCAGACGCTCGACTGATCTCCCTGCATTGCAGCATTTGCAAGCTTGCAAATGCTGCACAAGTTTAGCCTGCTGCTTTGGTGCCTTTGCTCCTGTAGTGCCCTAGGCCTTGGCTTAAATCCAGCCCTGAATAAGATGGATGAAAGTGGGCCCCTAGTGGGCCGATCTCGCCCAAGGGCCTTGGTCCGGTCACAACCTCTGCATCCCCTATTGCTATGCCACTGTGCGTCTGCTTGTATGCCTGTATGTAGGTGAGTATGCTTGTATACCTGTATGTAGGTGAGTATGCTTGTATACCTGTATGTAGGTGAGTATGCTTGTATACCTGTATGTAGGTGAGTATGCTTGTATACCTGTATGTAGGTGAGTATGCTTGTATACCTGTATGTAGGTGAGTATGCTTGTATGCCTGTATGTAGGTGAGTATGCTTGTATGCCTGTATGTAGGTGAGTATGCTTGTATACCTGTATGTAGGTGAGTATGCTTGTATACCTGTATGTAGGTGAGTATGCTTGTATACCTGTATGTAGGTGAGTATGCTTGTATACCTGTATGTAGGTGAGTATGCTTGTATACCTGTATGTAGGTGAGTATGCTTGTATACCTGTATGTAGGTGAGTATGCTTGTATGCCTGTATGTAGGTGAGTATGCTTGTATGCCTGTATGTAGGTGAGTATGCTTGTATACCTGTATGTAGGTGAGTATGCTTGTATACCTGTATGTAGGTGAGCATGCTTGTATACCTGTATGTAGGTGAGCATGCTTGTATGCCTGTATGTAGGTGAGTATGCTTGTATGCCTGTATGTAGGTGAGTATGCTTGTATGCCTGTATGTTGGTGAGTATGCTTGTATACCTGTATGTAGGTGAGTATGCTTGTATACCTGTATGTAGGTGAGTATGCTTGTATACCTGTATGTAGGTGAGTATGCTTGTATGCCTGTATGTAGGTGAGTATGCTTGTATACCTGTATGTAGGTGAGTATGCTTGTATACCTGTATGTAGGTGAGTATGCTTGTATGCCTGTATGTAGGTGAGTATGCTTGCATACCTGTATGTAGGTGAGTATGCTTGTATACCTGTATGTAGGTGAGTATGCTTGTATACCTGTATGTAGGTGAGTATGCTTGTATGCCTGTATGTAGGTGAGTATGCTTGCATACCTGTATGTAGGTGAGTATGCTTGTATGCCTGTATGTAGGTGAGTATGCTTGTATACCTGAAAATGGGGGAGAAACCGAGAGCCCAATATGGTGCAGTATGTTAATATGGAGAGATCTGTTGTGAATAAATGAGATGATTATACTCACAAGGGTGGGTCGCCACAAAGGCAACCACTGGAAAGGCCGGCTAGGAGAATTGTAACCTGACCCCGCTCAGGTTAAAAAGTCGCTCTCTGTAGATAGGAGAAAATGGGGATACACCCCTCCACCCAGGGTGGACTAGATAATATTGAAATACGATAACAGAGGCGCCAAGCAGAATAAAATTAGTTAAAATTGTTAAAAAGGGGGAAGTGGGTGGACTCACCTCCCTACTGAAAAAAATGGCCGGACAATCTACAGGTTACTTACAGTCTAAAGTAACATTTATTAGTAACTTCAAAAGGGCAACGCGTTTCACGGGTAACAGTCCCGCTTCTTCAGGCAAACGATTATTTGGAGGGTGCAAAATTAGGTCATGAACCAGGTAGAGCGCCAGACAGAGGCGCTCTACCTGGTTCATGACCTGATTTTGCACCCTCCAAATAATCGTTTGCCTGAAGAAGCGGGACTGTTACCCGTGAAACGCGTTGCCCTTTTGAAGTTACTAATAAATGTTACTTTAGACTGTAAGTAACCTGTCCATTGTCCGGCCATTTTTTTCAGTAGAGAGGTGAGTCCACCCACTTCCCCCTTTTTAACAATTTTAAAGAGAAACTCCGACCAAGAATTGAACTTTATCCCAATCAGTAGCTGATACCCACTTTTACATGAAAAATATAATGATTTTCACAAACAGACCATCAGGGGGCGCTGTATGACTGATTTTGTGCTGAAACCCCTCCCACAAGAGGCTCTGGTACCGTACGGTACTCTGGGCAAACTGCCACAATGTAACAATGACACACACAGGAAATGGCTGTTTATAGCTGTCTGTTAAAGCCAGAACAGCTACATAATCTGCCCACAGTAACAATGTCACCATGTAATACATGTCAGAATGTGAATCTGGGAGAGGAAAGATTTTACAATGAGCAAACTCTAAATCATGTATACATAATTATTGTAAAAATTAAGCACCTTTTTTATATTAAATTATTTTCACTGGAGTTCCTCTTTAACTAATTTTATTCTGCTTGGCGCCTCTGTTATCGTATTTCAATGCTTGTATACCTGTATGCAGGTGAGTATGCTTGTATGTAGGTGAGTATGCTTGTATGTAGGTGAGTATGCTTGTATGCCTGTATGTAGGTGAGTATGCCTGTATGTAGGTGAGTATGCTTGTATACCTGTATGTAGGTGAGTATGCTTGTATACCTGTATGTAGGTGAGTATGCTTGTATGCCTGTATGTAGGTGAGTATGCTTGTATGTAGGTGAGTATGCTTGTATGCCTGTATGTAGGTGAGTATGCTTGTATACCTGTATGTAGGTGAGTATGCTTGTATGCCTGTATGTAGGTGAGTATGCTTGTATACCTGTATGTAGGTGAGTATGCCTGTATGCCTGTATGTAGGTGAGTATGCTTGTATGCCTGTATGCAGGTGAGTATGCTTGTATGCCTGTATGCAGGTGAGTATGCCTGTATGCCTGTATGTAGGTGAGTATGCTTGTATGCCTGTATGTAGGTGAGTATGCTTGTATACCTCTATGTAGGTGAGTATGCTTGTATGCCTGTATGTAGGTGAGTATGCCTGTATGTAGGTGAGTATGCTTGTATGCCTGTATGTAGGTGAGTATGCTTGTATGCCTGTATGTAGGTGAGTATGCTTGTATACCTCTATGTAGGTGAGTATGCTTGTATGCCTGTATGCAGGTGAGTATGTCTGTATGCCTGTATGTAGGTGAGTATGCTTGTATACCTGTATGTAGGTGAGTATGCTTGTATACCTGTATGTAGGTGAGTATGCTTGTATGCCTGTATGTAGGTGAGTATGCTTGTATGCCTGTATGTAGGTGAGTATGCTTGTATACCTGTATGTAGGTGAGTATGCTTGTATACCTGTATGTAGGTGAGTATGCTTGTATGCCTGTATGTAGGTGAGTATGCTTGTATGCCTGTATGTAGGTGAGTATGCTTGTATGCCTGTATGTAGGTGAGTATGCTTGTATACCTCTATGTAGGTGAGTATGCTTGTATACCTGTATGTAGGTGAGTATGCTTGTATACCGGTATGTAGGTGAGTATGCTTGTATGCCTGTATGTAGGTGAGTATGCTTGTATGCCTCTATGTAGGTGAGTATGCTTGTATGCCTGTATGTAGGTGAGTATGCTTGTATGCCTGTATGTAGGTGAGTATGCTTGTATGCCTGTATGTAGGTGAGTATGCTTGTATGCCTGTATGTAGGTGAGTATGCTTGTATACCTGTATGTAGGTGAGTATCCTTGTATGCCTGTATGTAGGTGAGTAGTGATTTTGTGCTGAAACCCCTCCCACAAGAGGCTCTGGTACCGTACGGTACTCTGGGCAAACTGCCACAATGTAACAATGACACACACAGGAAATGGCTGTTTATAGCTGTCTGTTAAAGCCAGAACAGCTACATAATCTGCCCACAGTAACAATGTCACCATGTAATACATGTCAGAATGTGAATCTGGGAGAGGAAAGATTTTACAATGAGCAAACTCTAAATCATGTATACATAATTATTGTAAAAATTAAGCACCTTTTTTATATTAAATTATTTTCACTGGAGTTCCTCTTTAACTAATTTTATTCTGCTTGGCGCCTCTGTTATCGTATTTCAATGCTTGTATACCTGTATGCAGGTGAGTATGCTTGTATGTAGGTGAGTATGCTTGTATGTAGGTGAGTATGCTTGTATGCCTGTATGTAGGTGAGTATGCCTGTATGTAGGTGAGTATGCTGTATGTAGGTGAGCTTGTATACCTGTATGTAGGTGAGTATGCTTGTATGCCTGTATGTAGGTGAGTATGCTTGTATGTAGGTGAGTATGCTTGTATGCCTGTATGTAGGTGAGTATGCTTGTATACCTCTATGTAGGTGAGTATGCTTGTATACCTGTATGTAGGTGAGCATGCTTGTATGCCTGTATGTAGGTGAGTATGCTTGTATGCCTGTATGTAGGTGAGTATGCTTGTATACCTGTATGTAGGTGAGTATGCTTGTATACCTGTATGTAGGTGAGTATGCTTGTATGCCTGTATGTAGGTGAGTATGCTTGTATACCTGTATGTAGGTGAGTATGCTTGTATACCTGTATGTAGGTGAGTATGCTTGTATACCTCTATGTAGGTGAGTATGCTTGTATAACTGTATGTAGGTGAGTATGCTTGTATACCTCTATGTAGGTGAGTATGCTTGTATACCTGTATGTAGGTGAGAATGCTTGTATACCTGTATGTAGGTGAGTATGCTTGTATACCTGTATGTAGGTGAGTATGCTTGTATACCTGTATGTAGGTGAGTATGCTTGTATACCTGTATGTAGGTGAGTATGCTTGTATGCCTGTATGTAGGTGAGTATGCTTGTATACCTGTATGTAGGTGAGTATGCCTGTATACTTGTATGTAGGTGAGTATGCTTGTATACCTGTATGTAGGTGAGTATGCTTGTATACCTGTATGTAGGTGAGTATGCTTGTATACCTGTATGTAGGTGAGTATGCTTGTATACCTGTATGTAGGTGAGTATGCTTGCATCCCTGTATGTAGGTGAGTATGCTTGTATACCTGTATGTAGGTGAGTATGCTTGTATGCCTGTATGTAGGTGAGTATGCTTGTATGCCTGTATGTAGGTGAGTATGCTTGTATACCTCTATGTAGGTGAGTATGCTTGTATAACTGTATGTAGGTGAGTATGCTTGTATGCCTGTATGTAGGTGAGTATGCTTGTATGCCTGTATGTAGGTGAGTATGCTTGTATACCTCTATGTAGGTGAGTATGCTTGTATAACTGTATGTAGGTGAGTATGCTTGTATACCTGTATGTAGGTGAGTATCCTTGTATGCCTGTATGTAGGTGAGTATGCTTGTATACCTCTATGTAGGTGAGTATCCTTGTATACCTGTATGTAGGTGAGTATGCTTGCATCCCTGTATGTAGGTGAGTATGCTTGTATACCTGTATGTAGGTGAGTATGCTTGTATGCCTGTATGTAGGTGAGTATGCTAGTATGCCTGTATGTAGGTGAGTATGCTTGTATACCTCTATGTAGGTGAGTATGCTTGTATAACTGTATGTAGGTGAGTATGCTTGTATACCTGTATGTAGGTGAGTATCCTTGTATGCCTGTATGGAGGTGAGTATGCTTGTATACCTCTATGTAGGTGAGTATGCTTGTATACCTGTATGTAGGTGAGTATGCTTGTATGCCTGTATGTAGGTGAGTATGCCTGTATGCCTGTATGTAGGTGAGTATGCTTGTATACCTGTATGTAGGTGAGTATGCTTGTATGGCTGTATGTAGGTGAGTATGCTTGTATGCCTGTATGTAGGTGAGTATGCTTGTATGCCTGTATGTAGGTGAGTATGCTTGTATGCCTGTATGTAGGTGAGTATGCTTGTATACCTGTATGTAGGTGAGTATGCTTGTATGCCTGTATGTAGGTGAGTATGCCTGTATGCCTGTATGTAGGTGAGTATGCTTGTATACCTGTATGTAGGTGAGTATGCTTGTATGGCTGTATGTAGGTGAGTATGCTTGTATGCCTGTATGTAGGTGAGTATGCTTGTATGCCTGTATGTAGGTGAGTATGCTTGTATACCTGTATGTAGGTGAGTATGCTTGTATACCTGTATGTAGGTGAGTATGCTTGTATACCTGTATGTAGGTGAGTATGCTTGTATACCTGTATGTAGGTGAGTATGCTTGTATACCTGTATGTAGGTGAGTATGCTTGTATGCCTGTATGTAGGTGAGTATGCTTGTATGCCTGTATGTAGGTGAGTATGCTTGTATACCTGTATGTAGGTGAGTATGCTTGTATGCCTGTATGTAGGTGAGTATGCTTGTATACATGTATGTAGGTGAGTATCCTTGTATACCTCTATGTAGGTGAGTATGCTTGTATGCCTGTATGTAGGTGAGTATGCTTGTATGTCTGTATGTAGGTGAGTATGCTAGTATGCCTGTATGTAGGTGAGTATGCTTGTATGCCTGTATGTAGGTGAGTATGCTTGTATACCTCTATGTAGGTGAGTATGCTTGTATACCTGTATGTAGGTGAGCATGCTTGTATACCTCTATGTAGGTGAGTATGCTTGTATACCTGTATGTAGGTGAGTATGCTTGTATAACTGTATGTAGGTGAGTATGCTTGTATACCTGTATGTAGGTGAGTATGCTTGTATACCTGTATGTAGGTGAGTATGCTTGTATACCTCTATGTAGGTGAGTATGCTTGTATACCTGTATGTAGGTGAGTATGCTTGTATACCTGTATGTAGGTGAGTATGCTTGTATACCTGTATGTAGGTGAGTATGCTTGTATGCCTGTATGTAGGTGAGTATGCTTGTATGCCTGTATGTAGGTGAGTATGCTTGTATACCTGTATGTAGGTGAGTATGCTTGTATACCTGTATGTAGGTGAGTATGCTTGTATACCTGTATGTAGGTGAGTATGCTTGTATACCTGTATGTAGGTGAGTATGCTTGTATACCTCTATGTAGGTGAGTATGCTTGTATAACTGTATGTAGGTGAGTATGCTTGTATACCTGTATGTAGGTGAGTATGCTTGTATACCTCTATGTAGGTGAGTATGCTTGTATACCTGTATGTAGGTGAGTATGCTTGTATGCCTGTATGTAGGTGAGCATGCTTGTATGCCTGTATGTAGGTGAGTATGCTTGTATACCTGTATGTAGGTGAGTATGCTTGTATGCCTGTATGTAGGTGAGTATGCTTGTATGCCTGTATGTAGGTGAGTATGCTTGTATACCTGTATGTAGGTGAGTATGCTTGTATACCTGTATGTAGGTGAGTATGCTTGTATACCTGTATGTAGGTGAGTATGCTTGTATACCTGTATGTAGGTGAGTATGCTTGTATACCTCTATGTAGGTGAGTATGCTTGTATAACTGTATGTAGGTGAGTATGCTTGTATACCTGTATGTAGGTGAGTATGCTTGTATACCTCTATGTAGGTGAGTATGCTTGTATACCTGTATGTAGGTGAGTATGCTTGTATGCCTGTATGTAGGTGAGCATGCTTGTATACCTGTATGTAGGTGAGTATGCTTGTATACCTGTATGTAGGTGAGTATCCTTGTATGCCTGTATGTAGGTGAGTATGCTTGTATACCTCTATGTAGGTGAGTATGCTTGTATACCTGTATGTAGGTGAGTATGCTTGTATGCCTGTATGTAGGTGAGTATGCCTGTATGCCTGTATGTAGGTGAGTATGCTTGTATACCTGTATGTAGGTGAGTATGCTTGTATGGCTGTATGTAGGTGAGTATGCTTGTATGCCTGTATGTAGGTGAGTATGCTTGTATGCCTGTATGTAGGTGAGTATGCTTGTATGCCTGTATGTAGGTGAGTATGCTTGTATACCTGTATGTAGGTGAGTATGCTTGTATGCCTGTATGTAGGTGAGTATGCTTGTATACATGTATGTAGGTGAGTATCCTTGTATACCTCTATGTAGGTGAGTATGCTTGTATGCCTGTATGTAGGTGAGTATTCTTGTATGTCTGTATGTAGGCGAGTATGCTAGTATGCCTGTATGTAGGTGAGTATGCTTGTATGCCTGTATGTAGGTGAGTATGCTTGTATACCTCTATGTAGGTGAGTATGCTTGTATACCTGTATGTAGGTGAGTATGCTTGTATGCCTGTATGTAGGTGAGTATGCTTGTATGTCTGTATGTAGGTGAGTATGCTTGTATGCCTGTATGTAGGTGAGTATGCTTGTATGCCTGTATGTAGGTGAGTATCCTTGTATACCTGTATGTAGGTGAGTATGCTTGTATACCTGTATGTAGGTGAGTATGCTTGTATGCCTGTATGTAGGTGAGTATGCTTGTATGCCTGTATGTAGGTGAGTATGCTTGTATACCTGTATGTAGGTGAGTATGCTTGTATACCTGTATGTAGGTGAGTATGCTTGTATACCTGTATGTAGGTGAGTATGCTTGTATACCTCTATGTAGGTGAGTATGCTTGTATAACTGTATGTAGGTGAGTATGCTTGTATACCTGTATGTAGGTGAGTATGCTTGTATACCTCTATGTTGGTGAGTATGCTTGTATACCTGTATGTAGGTGAGTATGCTTGTATGCCTGTATGTAGGTGAGCATGCTTGTATACCTGTATGTAGGTGAGTATGCTTGTATACCTGTATGTAGGTGAGTATCCTTGTATGCCCGTATGTAGGTGAGTATGCTTGTATACCTCTATGTAGGTGAGTATGCTTGTATACCTGTATGTAGGTGAGTATGCTTGTATGCCTGTATGTAGGTGAGTATGCCTGTATGCCTGTATGTAGGTGAGTATGCTTGTATACCTGTATGTAGGTGAGTATGCTTGTATGGCTGTATGTAGGTGAGTATGCTTGTATGCCTGTATGTAGGTGAGTATGCTTGTATGCCTGTATGTAGGTGAGTATGCTTGTATACCTGTATGTAGGTGAGTATGCTTGTATGCCTGTATGTAGGTGAGTATGCTTGTATACATGTATGTAGGTGAGTATCCTTGTATACCTCTATGTAGGTGAGTATGCTTGTATGCCTGTATGTAGGTGAGTATGCTTGTTGTATGTCTGTATGTAGGTGAGTATGCTAGTATGCCTGTATGTAGGTGAGTATGCTTGTATGCCTGTATGTAGGTGAGTATGCTTGTATACCTCTATGTAGGTGAGTATGCTTGTATACCTGTATGTAGGTGAGTATGCTTGTATACCTCTATGTAGGTGAGTATGCTTGTATAACTGTATGTAGGTGAGTATGCTTGTATACCTGTATGTAGGTGAGTATGCTTGTATACCTCTATGTAGGTGAGTATGCTTGTATACCTGTATGTAGGTGAGTATGCTTGTATACATGTATGTAGGTGAGTATCCTTGTATACCTGTATGTAGGTGAGTATGCTTGTATACCTGTATGTAGGTGAGTATGCTTGTATGCCTGTATGTAGGTGAGTATGCTTGTATGCCTGTATGTAGGTGAGTATGCTTGTATACCTGTATGTAGGTGAGTATGCTTGTATACCTGTATGTAGGTGAGTATGCTTGTATACCTGTATGTAGGTGAGTATGCTTGTATACCTGTATGTAGGTGAGTATGCTTGTATACCTCTATGTAGGTGAGTATGCTTGTATAACTGTATGTAGGTGAGTATGCTTGTATACCTGTATGTAGGTGAGTATGCTTGTATACCTCTATGTAGGTGAGTATGCTTGTATACCTGTATGTAGGTGAGTATGCTTGTATGCCTGTATGTAGGTGAGCATGCTTGTATACCTGTATGTAGGTGAGTATGCTTGTATGCCTGTATGTAGGTGAGTATGCTTGTATATCTGTATGTAGATGAGTATGCTTGTATGCCTGTATGTAGGTGAGTATGCTTGTATGCCTGTATGTAGGTGAGTATGCTTGTATGCATGTATGTGGTGAGTATGCTTGTATACCTGTATGTAGGTGAGTATGCTTGTATACCTGTATGTAGGTGAGTATGCTTGTATACCTCTATGTAGGTGAGTATGCTTGTATACCTGTATGTAGGTGAGCATGCTTGTATACCTGTATGTAGGTGAGTATGCTTGTATGCCTGTATGTAGGTGAGTATGCTTGTATACCTGTATGTAGATGAGTATGCTTGTATGCCTGTATGTAGGTGAGTATGCTTGTATGCCTGTATGTAGGTGAGTATGCTTGTATGCATGTATGTGGTGAGTATGCTTGTATACCTGTATGTAGGTGAGTAATATGTGTATGTGTGTGTGCATGTGGTGGATCAGACCCAACCATGTGAATTTGGATCAATACGCTAAACAGCAGATCTCTATCTATCTCTGGTAACCTTTTAACCTTTATAAATAAGTCCCAAAACAGAAGTTATTATTCGGTTGGAAGAATTTCTTTAATTTGAAAGCTCGCTTTTACGAGAATGATTTTATGTTCTTTCATTATATTGCTTTACTCCCAGGGATTTATAGACACGTATGCTAAAATGGGGTGATGAGCTGGATACGGGTATGAATGACGAAACTTAGAAGAGTTGGAAATAAAAATATATAAGTCTGCTTTAATTACAGATAAAATCAAAAGGTGCCAACCACTCCCTGTGAATGCAGCACATTGCAAAATTTGCAGATGGTAGATAAAATTATACAGCAGTATTACACCTTCACCTGTAACTCAGAGCACACGCCCATGCTGAATGATAGCACCGGGACTACGGGGCGGGCAAGGAACATAGAGCATTCTGGGAAAACAGGAAGCAATGGTTCACCATGGGCTTTCTGAGAACTCTGTAACTCTGGGTGTTTCAAGTCCTACCCCATAGACTAGGCCTGGATTTACATCACAAGAGCCTATAGGCACATATTTATTTATTATTTATTTATTGTATTTATAAAGCGCCAACATATTACGCAGCGCTGAACATTAATTTAGGTTACAGACAATATTTAGGGGTGACATACAGCAATATGACAATACAGGAATAATAGAAAACCAGATCACACACCATAGTATGATGAGTACCAGGTAATGCTTAGTCACTGGATGGGAGCATGGAGATTACACAGCACAGTATGAGTACAAGGTAATGCTCAGTCACTGGATGGGAGCATGGAGATCACACAGCATAGTATGAGTGCCAGGTAATGCTTAGTCATTGAATTGAGCATGCAGATTAGGCAAGTTAGGTTCACTCAGATGCATAGCATGGGTTCACACACAGTAATGGAGGTGCATGATCAGGTAGGGCACAAAAGGAGGAGGACCCTGCCCAAAGGCTTACAATCTAGAGGGAGAGGTAAGGACACGAACGGTAGGGGACCAGAGTTCAGCTGTAGGTTTAGAGCACTTGTGAGGGGTAGTAGGCCAGAGTAAAAAGGTGAGTTTTGAGGGCTTTCTTGAAGATGTTGAAGGAGGGGGCTGCCCTAATGGGTGGAGGTAAGGAGTTCCATAGTGTTGGAGCAGCTCTTGAGAAGTCCTGGAGGCGTGCATGGGACTGGGTGATGCATATGTCTTTGCACCCTAAACTATGCCCTCCATGAACCTACAAACCCCCACCCAAACTGCACCACAAGTGTTCTGGCTGGCTTAGCTGTCAATTCTCCTTTACTTCCCTTGCCCATCATAGGTAGCCACTTGTGCCCCTTAAAGGGAACCAGAGATGAACGTTTCACACAAAATAAACATATCAGTCTATAGCTTGTAAAGAATAAATGCTCTACCTGATAATTTCGCCACTCTGGTGTGCCTTTTTTAGTGTTTTTTATCCATTATTGCTCCAGGAAAAATAAAATATGGCCGCCGGCTCATATCCCTTCTGCTTCCGGGTTATGAGTTGTTCTGGATGTGCGGTCTAGGCTATATGAGACTAGGCTGCTATCTAGGCTAAATGAGAAAGGCTGCTGCAGCCTCTCATTTGTGTGCTTTCATTTTGGTATGATGTGCAGCTGCCTGTAGGAAGTGCTTGTCTGTTCAGAGCTTCTCTCTCAGCAGCAGCAGCCCCTCCCATGTTATCACAGCTCTCAGTATGCAAAGCAGGAAATCTGAGCCAGGAGGTGGCAGGCTTGGGCTTGAAAAGACTCCACAGAAGAGTGACTCAGCTCTAATGATTCCAGGTCAAACCTAGACTGAGCCAGTCGGGGATTCTTATCACTGCTACTAATTAAGCATAAGAATAAAACAAAAAGCAGTGGAGGTGTTTACTGTCATGTTCCCACTGATAAATGTAATAAAATACATGAGGGTGCTTCGTCTCTGGTTCTCTTTAATATTGATGGTACGAAGTAGCTAGAGGTGCCCCTGACTGAAGGGAAATCGCATCAGAGAGTCAGCTGCCTTTCCATCATCAGGCGCCTGTAGGCACCTGCCTACAGTGCCTTATTGTAATTCCGGCCCTGCCATAGAGCCAGAATTAATCCATGCCATGCCATAGCTCCCAACTGTCCCTCTTTTGGAGGGACAGTCCCTCTTTGGGAGACCTGTCCCCCTGTCCTCCTCATTTGTCCCTCCTTCAGGACTTTGTCCCTCTTTCTATGTAAATATAGGTATTTCTTTACTGAAAAATGTTTTTGCTTGACTCTAAACTTTAATCCCATCCTTTTAAATTGATATATTTCTTAAAGGGGTTCTGTAGAATGATAAAAAAACAAAAACAAACTGACACTTACCTGGGGCTTCCATCGGCCCCCTGTAGCTGTCATGTCCTGCGTCGTCCTCCTACGATCATCCATTCCCCGCCGCCAGTCCCGTTGTAAATATTCTTTTAGCGCGACTGCAGCCCCGTGTGTGCTCGCTACCACTCGCGTCTCTGGCAGCTAACTGCGCAGGCGCAGTGCGAGAAAACCTCGTACTGCGCTTGCACAGTAGGCTCCCGAAGATGCGAGCGGGAGCGCGCATTATTCGTCATTGACCGATGCCGGTGGCGGGGAACGGAGGATCGTCAGAGGACAGCGCAGGACATGACAGCTACAGGGGGCTGATAGAAGCTCTAGGTAAGTGTCAGTTTTTGGGTTTTTTTTTATCATTCCACAGAACTTTCATTTCAAATGTTAATATGCAGGAAAATGACCCAGGATAGAAAGGACCAGTGTGATTTGAGTTATAAAACAACATATTTTTCTTATGAAATCTTTATACGTGGCTTGGGGTGTGATGGGGGCGTGATCAGAGGTGTGGCAGGGGCATGGCTTAAGTGTCCCTCTTTCTCATCTCAAAAAGTTGGGAGGTATGTCATGCACTGATGAGGTTCAATCAATATGAAATAGTCTGTATGCATGTTGGATTATTGTGGCTCTGTAATATTAACAAGCTGATACATCATTGCATTCCAGCGGTTCTGGAGGTGTGGCTAGCTTCCAGGGACAACAATGGATAATTTGCATATTTCAGCAGTGATGAATTGTGGGAGACATCTCCGAGCTCACTCCAACCTGAATTATCGCAAATGCTTTCTGTGTTAAGAAAGCAAATGTTTGTTTTCCATAGTATTTTAGCAAGAGGGCTTTTTGGTCCATTGTAGCTCCTCACACACTCCTAGGAGTTCTGCTTCTGCTGTGTTACCGAAGTACTGTAAGTACCCCCAGGGCATGTTTTTATTTTTACAGATCCTCTTTTAAGCTTTTGCCTCTTACCCCACTCAGCTTATCACCCACTTTCCCCAGCCAAGCTGCAGTGCTCCCCCACCTTCCCCAGCCGGATGCAGGATACAGTACTCCTCATTGTTTGGATACTCTGCCTGCTTGCGTCAGAATGAGAAGTGTCTTAAAGGTTTTGTACGCATGCTAGATGTTTTTTTGTTGGAGGGAGCCCATTGGTCGGGGGCCACCTCTGGCGAGAATCTAGCATGAGTACGGTGGCCCCAATGTATGGGCGAAAGATCCGTCCTGCGGCATCATCTTGTCCCAGCACAGGTCGAGTAGGGCCTGATTTCTGGGAAGGCCACATAGGCCTTGGTCTTGGGGGGATACTACTCAAGGGCGTAGATGAACATGGAAGAAGGGCTGCTGGAAAAAGAAGGCTGCCAATGCAATAGTGAGTCTGCAAATGGAGAGAAACATGAGGGGAGTTACTTCCCAAGGGAGCTGTAAATAAACAAGAGGGGCTTCTGTACATGGATGTTACTCATAGAAGAGGGGGCTGCACATGGAATAGGAGGGGCTGCTGTACATGGATATTACACATGGAAGAGGGGGCTGCACATGGAATGGGAGGGGCTGCTGTATGTGGATGATATACATGGAAGAGGGGGCTGCACATGGAATGGGAGGGGCTGCTGCCTGTACATGGATGTTACACATGGCAGAGGAGGCTGCACATGGAATGGGAGGAGCTGTTGTACATGGATGTTACACATGGCAGAGGGGGCTGCACATGGAATGGGAGGGGCTGCTGTACATGGATATTACACATGGAGGAGGGTGCTGCACATGGAATGGGAAGGAGCTGCAGTACATGGATGATACACACGGAAGAAGGGGCTGCACATAGAAAGGGAGGGGCTGCTGTACATGAATGATACACATGTAAGATGGGGCTGTACATGGACTAGGAGGGGCTGCTGTACATGGATGATACACATGGAGGAGGGAGCTGCACATGGAATAGGAGGGGCTGCTGTACATGGATGTTACACATGGAACAGGGGGCTGCACATGGAATGTGAGGGGGGCTGCTGAACATGGATGATACACATGGAAGAGGGGCTGTACTTGGAATAGGAGGGGCTGCTGTACATGGATGTTACACATGGAGGATGGGGCTGCATATGGAATGGGAGGGGGGCTGCTGTACATGGATGATACACATGGAGGAGGGGGCTGCACATGGAATGGGAGGGGCTGCTGTACATGGATGATACACATGGAGGAGGGAGCTGCACATGGAATAGGAGGGGCTGCTGTACATGGATGTTACACATGGAACAGGGGGCTGCACATGGAATGTGAGGGGGGCTGCTGAACATGGATAATACACATGGAAGAGGGGCTGTACTTGGAATAGGAGGGGCTGCTGTACATGGATGTTACACATGGAAGAGGAGGCTGCACATGGAATGGGAGGGGGGCTGCTGTACATGGATGATACACATGGAGGAGGGGGCTGCACATGGAATGGGAGGGGCTGCTGTACATGGATGATACACATGGAAGATCAGGGTGCACATGGAATGGGAGGGGGGCTGCTGTACATGGATGATACACATGGAGGAGGGGGCTGCACATGGAATGGGAGGGGCTGCTGTACATGGATGATACACATGGAGGAGGGGGCTGCACATGGAATGGGAGGGTCTGCTGTACATGGATGATACACATGGAAGATCAGGGTGCACATGGAATGGGAGGGGGGCTGCTGTACATGGATGATACACATGGAGGAGGGGGCTGCACATGGAATGGGAGGGGCTGCTGTACATGGATGATACACATGGAGGAGGGGGCTGCACATGGAATGGGAGGGGCTGCTGTACATGGATGATACACATGGAAGATCAGGGTGCACATGGAATGGGAGGGGGGCTGCTGTACATGGATGATACACATGGAGGAGGGGGCTGCACATGGAATGGGAGGGGCTGCTGTACATGGATGATACACATGGAGGAGGGGGCTGCACATGGAATGGGAGGGGCTGCTGTACATGGATGATACACATGGAAGATCAGGGTGCACATGGAATGGGAGGGGGGCTGCTGTACATGGATGATACACATGGAAGAGGGGACTGCACATAGAAAAGAAGGGAGGTTGCTGCATATGAAAGGGGAGGCACAAGCACGTCGGGCGAGGGGCGGAAAAAGTATAAATCTGGCCTTAAGGCTGTGGCCATTGTTCTCCTCCTTAACCATCAATCCCCTTTGTGCCTTTGACCCCCTCCATAGAAACAGAACGCATTACTAGTCTGTACAGCACTCAGCTCAGAACTGCCCCCTTAGGGTTCGAGTCCGGAGCCCTGCGAGCAACAGACCTTATATGTGGATATGTGGCGTAAGACAAAATATCGTATATATACCCACTAGTCCCAGATAAAAAACCCCACTTGCTACCAATATAACCTTTCATAAAACAATATTAGTATTATTGATTTTTGAAGCACCAACAGATTCTGTGGCGCTGTACAAAGTAAGAAACGCACATGGGGTACATAATAATACAGACAATGATATACACTAATATACAAAATACAGAATCGATACAAAACACAGAATTGGTAAAGACAGTGACAAAAGTAACATGATGAATAAAATATATAACATATTTCAAGACACAAAAGGGATGAGAGCCCTGCCCTTGAGAGCTTACAACCTAAAGGAATCAGGGGGGTAAACAAGAGGTGGGGTAGTACCCAATAATCATACAGAGAGGCACTAAGTTTTTAGGATATCTAGTAGGAATGCAACTTGGCTTTAGGTGAAAGGGGGAATGGCCTAAGGCACAGCGTGTGCTTGTCGGAAAAAGTGAGTATTGAGGGAGCGTTTAAAGATATCAAAGGTTGGAGAGTGACAAATATGTTGTGGAAGGGCATTCCAGAGGAGGAGTGAAGCACGTGAGAAATCTTGTATACATGAATGCGAGGAGGTAATCCTAGAGGAGGACAAAAGAAGATCATGTACAGATCTGGGATTGCGATTGGGTTGGTATATGGAAACTAATGAGGAGATGTACAAAGGAGAGAGATTGTAAGTAAGTACAACCCCTATCTATCTATTATCGCAAGAAACATTAATTATCATTCAACCCTACCTTTACTATTAGCATACAGCAACACTTCTATAGTAATCTGCCAAGTAAACCATATTTAAACATGATTATTAAGACACACAGAAGATCTATATCAATATTGAAACCACCTATATTAAGAGTTATTATCATCTCTCTTTTAGTTACTTCACTTGTTTTATTACACCTCCTCCATGAAAAGTTAACCCTATCTGGTCTGCAAAGCCTCAGTCAGCAAGGGAGTCAAAATCCTTATACCCCATATCTCCAAGTCTATGGGTCATAATCATAAGGGTACTAGCTGATGGCCCGGCATTGCCCGGGGAAGTATTTGGCTGGTGTTAGCTCCACCCACTTTCTATCTCTAAACAAACACTCAGTGATCAAGTTTGTGAGCTTTAACATCAATAATTTGTATATTCCCATAGAAATTAAACAAATCAGATTGGCTGTTTGTGGCTCTGCCCCTCTCCAGCATGTGAACCCCAGTCACCCAACGGCCAACTGTAGCAGGTTTGAGACATCTGCTATTAACAGTGTAAAAATGGCAGCAATTTTAATATTCCCCTTGAAAATCAAACTGTGAATAGGCTCCATTATAGGATCCACCCACTTCCCTGAATATTAATCGCAGTCACCCAGTGACCATCTGGCCAAAGTTTGAGAGCCCTGCAATTTAACAGTGTAAGAAGGGCTTCAGTTTAGATTCTTCCAGTGAAATTTGTTTTTGGCTCTGCCCACTTTTTGTAACCTGGACACACAGTCACTCAATGACCAAGTTTTTGAGCTTTAAGATCCTTGGCATCAATAATTTGTATATTCCCTGTGTAATGAAACAAATCTGATTTGAATCTGATATCGCATTCGCCCTAGCGGTAGAGGCGGTGGCTCTCTCGGTACTCTGTCTTGGAGTGTAGCCAGAGCAGCGGTTGCTACTGGTTACTCCTTCTGTCTGTCTTGTCTCATCCGTGCGATGGTATTGTCGCCAGCGGTGGCTGACAGTGAATCATTCTGTCCTGTTCCTAGATCGCATTCGCCCTAGCGTTAGAGGCGGTGGATCTCTCTTGTCTGAACCTTGGAGTTTAACCTTAGCTGCGGTTGCTACTGTTTACTCCTTCTGTCTGTCTTGTCTGGAACGAACGCTTGCTGTTGTCTGGGTGAGGCAACCGATTAGCGTTCTCTGTTTGTTTTCATTTTTCGTGTTTCATTTGTTAGTCAGGGTTGGTACGCTTTGTCGCTGTTGCGCTTAACATGCGGTGACCGTGCCTTGCATGCGCTTTGTCGCTATTGCGCTTAACGTGTGGTGACCGTGTGTAGCTAGTCCTGTCTGTTCCTTCGTGTTGGATTACAGTTTGTTAATTGGTTCTGTCTTTATTCTTCCTATGATCTGTCTTTACTCAGTCTTGTGTCTCTATTAGCAATCGCCATTCTTGCGATTGCTTTCTCACTTGGTCTTCGCTGTTGTGTTTCCACCGTCGCCGGGTGGTGACTAGATTGTTGGACATACATACATTCTGTCTCTGTGCTCACTCTCTCTCTCGAGGCTATCTTGCCCTTTATTGCTTCACTTCGTACAATCTCCATCTGGCATCTGTGGTTGTACAGAGACCGAGTTCCTCTGTATTTCACAGCTCCATCTGCCGGTTGGAATTCCTCTCTACAGGTGCATTTTGCACCAAAGCTGGGCTCCCTTTTCCAAGCGCTTGTGGAGGGTTTCCGCAGTGTCAGCGCACATGTTGTGCGCTGACCTCGGAGATAATGCCACAATCGTTACATTAACTTTTCACAGAGAAGGTGTAACGACGAAATGAGGAAAGTATCTCAAACAGCGGCCCGTGGATGTTCCAGATGGGTGGTTTCAATATTGATACAGATCTATATTGTTTCCTAATGGATGATTATTATATATTATTTGAAGGCTTACTGTGTGGAACAATGAATGTATGGGGATGTTGTAGTTAGAGTTGATGACTAATGTTCCTCAGAGTGTTTATTTCAGATGTTGTTACTAAGGGAGGATATTTTTATTATTTCTATTTGTATACGGACTGTTTTTGTTTTATACAATGATTAGAGAACACTGAGAAGGTGGGGTGCACACTACTGAGGGCTACAGAAGTGCTTGGAATATGGAATATGCACTGTAGTTGTGGACACTAGCAGTGGCATAACTACAATGTAAGCCCCCCCTCCCCCAGCAAAACTTTGATTAAACTCCCCAATGTCCACCCCTTCCCTTGCCTCCCCTTGGTGCCCTTCATGGCCTTGAGGCTCATCTCAGAAGGGTCACAAAACAAGTGTGGTCATCATGATCTTCACACTCATACAGGGGCGTAACCAGAAATCCCTTGGCTCCCCTGCAAAAAAAAATCCAGGCCCCCCTAGGGCCCACTCAGGGACTTTTTGGGGGCAGGAGGGGTCGCAACATAAGAGGAGAGCTTGGCCGCAGATCGGTGGGGAGGGGGGACATTCCCCCCCTCCTCCCTCACCTCGGGCTCTCCTCTCAGCGCGCCCCCTCCTGCAATCAAATAGGGGCAGCGGGTGGGCGGCGGCAGACTGGACACATACCTCCTTAGCGCTGGAGGTCTCTCATCAGTAAGTGCTTTATGCTACTTCCTGTGTAAACAGGAAGTAACATGAAGCTCTTAGAGATCGGAGACCTCCAGCGCTAAGGAGGTATGTGTCCAGTCTGCCGCCGCCGCCCGCCCGCTGCCCCTATTGATTGCAGGAGGGGGCGCACTGAGAGGAGAGCCCGAGGTGAGCAGGGGGCAGGGGACGCATCAAGTGTAGCCGCAAAATACCTGATTTGAAGTATAGTTCCCTGTATCGGAGGAAGGGAAGGTTAGTAGTTGGGGACCCCCACTGCTTGGGGCCCCTCTCTATTTACGCCCCTGGACACTACATTACTATAAAGAAAGTGTGTAAGGAAACGCGGAAAGGCCGCCGTCTCTCAAGGTGAGGCGGCTGTTTCCGCGTCTAGCATGGTGTCACAACGCGGAAAAAAAGCAGCATGCCGCATAGGCAGTGCGGCGGAATCCGCATTGGTAACGGCAGGATCCGCATTGGTAACGGCGGGATTCGCATTGGTAATGGCGGAATCCGCATCAGAGGCGGCCCCCGCACTAGATACATTGCATGACAGTACTAGTGTGGCTGGGACTGATAGTCCACCAGGATTCAGACTTACACGCGCGCTAGCACAGAGGCAGAGTTTAAATAGCAGTTAGAAGGGAGTCGGCTGACCAGCTGGGTTAGCTGACAAATTCCACTGCTCTCATTGGACCAGCAATTAGGGAGGTCCTGGAAAGGTCCTAGAGTATATATACTGCTGGTTGTTCACTTGCTCTTTGTCTGGCGTTGCGATCACATATGTGGGAGCACCCAGATCCGTAGTCAGATCCGCAAGTGTGCCGGGACCAGCTGGAGCTGTAATCCTACACTTAGCTAGATTCTGTTGATAGCTAAAGTACTAGTTTGATTGTGATTATCTGTTATGACTTTTACCTGCTTTGACTACTCTTCTGAACTCTGATCTTGTACCTCGATATTTCTGATACTCTGTTGCCGACCCCCGGCTCGTTTCTAGACTCCGCCTTAGCCTCCTGATTCTGTACCTCGATATTTCTGATACCCTGTTGCCGAACCCTGCCTGTACTTAGACTCCGCCTTTGTCTCCTGATCTTGTACTTTATCTGTCCGTGTGTGTACGACCTGGCTTGTCCGACCTCGAGAACCGACCTTACCGTTAGAGGCGGTTCCTCGCTCTGTTAGCGACCCTTCCTCCTGAGGGTCACTTTCAGACATCCTTCCCACTGTCAGTCTGACTCCTCCCGCCTTGGAGAGCTCAGGTCTGCGGAAGGAATCTGTGCAGTACTCCTTGCTGCACTGAGGCCTAGTCCTCAAAGTGTTACTGTTACACCAAACACTACACTCTACTCAGGTGAACAGAGGTTAGTTAGTATATCGGATTATCGGTGAGACTGCAGATCACTTATAATCTGGTATATATCTGTATTTCCGGTGATACTGCAGATCACCAGTAATCAGACACTCTCTGTGCCCACCGATCGTTACAGAACGCCAGACTAAAAGACAGAGGGAACGCGCTGATCCTCTGACTGCGCTTGCCACTTCGGTGGACAGTATCCATCAAGCACTGGGCCAGCACAAAGCCTTAATCGATGCTCTATCAGGCTCAGTGCGTACCCTCCAGACGTCAGTTGATTCAGTGCGATCCCCTCCTAGTGACGACATTCGCATGCCTGTACCTGATAAATTTTCCGGCCACAAGTCTGACTTCCGGAATTTTAGGAGTGGAGTGTTATCGTACTTCGAGTTGAGACCCCGATCCTCGGGGACTGAGACCCAACGGGTCACCTTTATCAAAACTTTGCTGACTGGTGACTCCCAGTCATGGGCATATAACCTGCCTCCTACCGATACTGCTCTGACCTCGGTAGAGGAATTCTTTAGGGCCATGGCCGTAATTTATGATGACCCTGACCTTGCTGCGTCCTCGGAGCGGAAGCTCAAACTTTTGCGGCAAGGCAGAGGTTCGGTCGAGGATTATGCGGCAGAGTTCCGTAGGTGGTCAGTCACCGCTAGATTTGACAACTTTGCCCTGATGGATTACTTCTTGTCTGGGTTGTCGGAGGAGGTCTCCGACCTAATGTTAACCATACCCGAGCCCAAGACAGTTGATGAGGCCATATCATCGGCCATTCGAGTTGATCGCAGGCTACGCCATCAGAGGCAGGCTAGGGGCAGTCACCGTGTCAGAGTGGCTTCGTACGCAGCAGCATCCGCTGCATCCTCAGTAACAGCATCTCCGCCTGTCTCGCCCTCTCCGGCCTTGCCTCCACCTGAGCCAATGCAAATTGGTCGATCAAGACTGACCCAGGTGGAGCGAAGGCGGAGGATGACGGAACGACTGTGCCTATACTGTGCAGAGGCAGGGCATAGGGTGCGTAACTGCCCTAACAAGTCGTGAAACGACTTTGCCTAGGAGTAGTGGGGGGTGACACCCTAGGCACACAATTTTCGCCCCTCAAAGAGAAGAAATTGCTTCTCCCCTGTACCATTACATGGGAGAATAAGTCAGTAGCCACTGAAGCATTTATTGATTCTGGCTCAGCGGCTAACTTTATGAATCTTGAATTTGCTCAGGAGTTGGGTATTCCCCTCACTCCAGTAAGTCCCCCCATTCTGGTCACAGCGGTGGACGATTCTCCTTTGCAACGAGAGCACCCACTGTCACAGACCCCGGAGGTGAAAGTCGCCATAGGGGTATTACATGGGGAACAGTTACGTTTTTTTGTGTTACAGATGTCCACCTCCACTATTATCCTAGGTATGCCGTGGTTGCAAACTCATTCACCTCAAATAGACTGGGCCACGGGTCAGCTAACTTCCTGGTCACCTCATTGTTCTCTATGGTGTTTGGGAAAGGTAACATTGGGGCAAACTAGAATACAGGTGGGAGGTGTGCCAGACCAGTACTCAGAATTTTCCGATGTATTTTGTCCCAAGGCAGCTGACAAACTGCCCCCACATCGCCCTTTCGACTGTCCCATCGATCTCCGTTCAGGTTGTGTACCCCCTCGGGGCCATTTGTATAATTTGTCGGGACCCGAGAAATTGGCCATGCAGGATTATATCCGTGAAAATTTGGCCAAAGGTTTCATTCGCCCGTCTCGGTCTCCTGCTGGAGCCGGGTTCTTTTTTGTTAAAAAGAAAGATGGAGGCCTGCGACCCTGCATTGATTATCGCGGCCTCAACAAAATTACAGTGAAAAATCGCTATCCGCTGCCTCTGATAGACGATTTATTCACTCAAATCACTGGTGCCAAGATCTTTTCCAAACTGGATTTGCGGGGCGCGTACAACCTCATACGCATAAGAAAGGGCGATGAGTGGAAAACGGCCTTTAATACTCCAGATGGGCATTATGAGTACCTGGTAATGCCCTTCGGGCTTTGTAATGCCCCGGCCGTTTTCCAGGAACTCATCAATGAGGTCTTCAGAGAGGTGTTGGGGAGATTCGTTCTAGTCTACCTTGACGACATCCTTATCTTCTCCAACAACCTCTCCGAACATAGAACCCATGTGAGGTTTGTGTTAAATCAGCTTAGGCAGAACTCTTTGTATGCCAAACTTGAAAAATGTATTTTTGAGGTAACTTCTGTCTCCTTCCTGGGGTACATAATTTCCACCACGGGCCTGGCTATGGATCCCGCCAAGGTCTCCGCAGTTCTAGAGTGGCCTCAGCCGGTTGGGTTAAAGTCCCTCCAACGTTTCCTCGGTTTTGCCAATTATTATAGGAGATTTATTAAGGGGTACTCCACGGTCATCTCTCCCCTTACCAGTCTTACTAAAAAAGGAGCAGATACCACTCACTGGTCTCCTGAGGCTGTACGGGCGTTTGCCACCCTGAAGAGCCTATTCTGTTCAGCACCCATCCTCAGACATGTGGATACATCCTTTCCGTTTATTGTTGAGGTGGATGCTTCGGAGGTTGGGGTGGGGGCTGTGCTGTCTCAGCGGTCAGGTTTGCAGGGTAGAATGCATCCGTGTGCTTACTTTTCTCGGAGGTTCTCCCCTGCAGAAAGGAACTATGATATTGACAACAGGGAGCTTTTGGCTATTAAATTGGCTTTCGAGGAATGGGACATTGGTTAGAGGGAGCTGAGCATACCATCACGGTTTACACCGATCACAAAAACTTAGAGTACATCGAGGGGGCTAAGAGGTTGAGCCCTCGTCAGGCTCGATGGTCGCTATTTTTCTCTAGGTTTAGTTTCATTATTACGTACACTCCAGGTAGCAAGAACGTTAAGGCGGATGCGTTATCCAGGTGTTTTGAGGCAGAGACAGCACAGCCCTCCGTTCCCGAGACCATTGTTCCCCAGAGGTTCATATTGGCAACAACTGGAACTTGGGAGGATTGGAAGGAGACTTTGATCCCCTTTCAGCAGGACATCCCGGAAGGGAAGCCCGCAGGGGTTCTATTTATCCCTCTGCCTTTTCATCTCCAGGTACTGGAGATGTTTCATATGCATAAGAACGCTGGGCATCCAGGGGCATCCAGAACACAGGATCTGGTGGCCAGATGTGCCTGGTGGCCCTCTCTGGCAGCAGATTGTAAGGAGTATGTGAGGGAGTGTGCGATATGTGCCAGGAGCAAACCCTCCCGGCTGGCACCTGTCGGCACTCTGCAGCCTTTGCCCACCCCGAGTGAGCCATGGACCCACCTGTCTATGGATTTTGTGGGTGAACTTCCCAGATCCGAAGGCATGGCGGTCATTTGGGTCATAGTTGACCGCTTTAGCAAAATGGCCCACTTTGTGCCATTGAAAGGACTCCCCTCGGCTCAGGAATTGGCCGAGTTATTCATTACGCATGTCTTTCGGTTGCACGGCATTCCTGAAGACATAGTCTCTGATAGGGGAGTCCAATTTGTCTCCCGATTTTGGAAGGCTTTTTGTCAGCTTATGGGAATAAAGCTATCATTTTCATCAGGATATCATCCTCAGACTAATGGCCAGACCGAGAGGATAAACCAGTCCTTAGAGCAGTTCTTGAGGTGCTATGTTGCAGAGGCACAAGACGATTGGGTCAGGTTCTTGCCCTTCGCAGAGTTTGCTCAGAACAATTTAAAAAACTCATCCTCTGGATTTTCTCCCTTCCAGGTAGTAACGGGGAGATCACCTAAGTTCTCCCCACTTCCTGTGGCCTCCACTCCGTTCCCAGCCCTGGAGGTCTGGCAAAAGTCATTTAGGGACCTTTGGGGGACGGTAAAAAGTAACCTAGAAAAGGCATTTCTGAGTCAGAAGGGTCAAGCTGACAAAAAACGCTCAGTGGAGTGGAGGTTCCGACCAGGGGACTTGGTCTGGTTATCCACAGGTCACTTGACCCTGAGACAACCTTCTGACAAACTTGTTCCCAGGTTCGTGGGTCCATTCCCGGTTGCTAGGAAGATCAACGAGGTCACATATACCGTTGATCTTCCCACCAGCATGCGGGGAGTGAGGTCCTTCCACGTATCACTTCTTAAACCCGCAGTCCAGGTGGGTCCTCCTCCTCCTCCTCCTGTGTTAGTAGATGCCCAACCTGAATATGAAGTGGAAAAGATTTTAGATTCCCGCACGGTACAAAACTCGGTTCAGTACCTCGTACATTGGAAAGGGTATGGCATTGAGGAGAGACAATGGGTACACCCCAAGAAACCTGGTGGGAGTTGTCCGGAGTCCACTCCTCGGGGGGGGGTACTGTAAGGAAACGCGGAAAGGCCACTGTCTCTCGAGGTGAGGCGGCTGTTTCCGCGTCTAGCATGGCGTCACAACGCGGAAAAAACGCCGCATGCCGCATAGGCAGTGCGGCGGAATCCGCATTGGTAACGGCGGAATCCGCATTGGTAACGGCGGAATCCGCATCAGAGGCGGCCCCCGCACTAGATACATTGCATGACAGTACTGGTGTGGCT
This sequence comes from Hyperolius riggenbachi, assembly GCF_040937935.1. Lineage (NCBI taxonomy): Eukaryota > Metazoa > Chordata > Amphibia > Anura > Hyperoliidae > Hyperolius > Hyperolius riggenbachi. The sequence goes on along the minus strand of NC_090654.1, from coordinate 22,240,915 downwards.
GGGTCTGATAGTCCACCAAGATTCAGACTTACACGCGCGCGAGCACAGAGGCAGAGTTTAAATAGCAGTTAGAAGGGAGTCGGCTGACCAGCTGGGTCAGCTGACAAATTCCACTGCTCTCATTGGACCAGCAATTAGGGAGGTCCTGGAAAGGTCCTAGAGTATATATACTGCTGGTTGTTCACTTGCTCTTTGTCTGGCGTGCGATCACATATGTGGGAGCACCCAGATCCGTAGTCAGATCCGCAAGTGTGCCGGGACCAGCTGGAGCTGTAATCCTACACTTAGCTAGATTCTGTTGATAGCTAAAGTACTAGTTTGATTGTGATTATCTGTTATGACTTTTACCTGCTTTGACTACTCTTCTGAACTCTGATCTTGTACCTCGATATTTCTGATACTCTGTTGCCGACCCCGGCTCGTTTCTAGACTCCGCCTTAGCCTCCTGATTCTGTACCTCGATATTCCTGATACCCTGTTGCCGAACCCTGCCTGTACTTAGACTCCGCCTTTGTCTCCTGATCTTGTACTTTATCTGTCCGTGTGTTTACGACCTGGCTTGTCCGACCTCGAGAACCGACCTTACCGTTAGAGGCGGTTCCTCGCTCTGTTAGCGACCCTTCCTCCTGAGGGTCACTTTCAGACATCCTTCCCACTGTCAGTCTGACTCCTCCCGCCTTGGAGAGTTCAGGTCTGCGGAAGGAATCTGTGCAGTACTCCCCACTGCACTGAGGCCTAGTCCTCAAAGTGTTACTGTTACACCAAACACTACACTCTACTCAGGTGAACAGAGGTTAGTTAGTATATCGGATTATTGGTGAGACTGCAGATCACTTATAATCTGGTATATATCTGTATTTCCGGTGATACTGCAGATCACCGGTAATCAGACACTCTCTGTGCCCACCGATCGTTACAAAGTGAAACTAAATTGGATGGAAGGTTGTTATCAGCAGTAGAGTGTTGTACGGGGCCAGCCATCAGTAAAACCAATACGTTTTGAATCAGGATGATACCATTTATTGGCTAACTTAAAATAATAAGAGTAAGCTTTTGTCTGATAAGCCTTCTTGTTCGGACTCGAATCCGGTGTCAGGTTTTAAATCTGAGGAAGGCTGAATAGCTGAATGCTTATGCTATGTACACACCATACAATTTTCTGACAGATTTACCTGCCACATTGATTATTTTCCAAAACACAAAAGAATGTCCACAGGCCTCAGGTCTTGCTTCATGTCTCGTCATGGGGAGTCACAGATCACAGTAGGAGGTATATCAACAGGGGCGTAGCAATAGAGGGTGCAGAGGTAGCGACCGCATCGGGGCCCTTGGGCCAGAGGGGCCCCAAAGGGCCCTCCCTCAAATACAATATTAGCTCTCTATTGGTCCTGTGCTCATAATAATCACTTCTATAGATGCATTGAATAGTGGTAATCATTAACAAACTGTTCCCCATCCCCTTATTGCACCTCTGACACTGTAGTTGCCATTGGCAGGTTTTGATGCGCAGTAGCAATTGTTATGTATAGAGCGCTTGGGGGCCCCCATTGTAAAACTTGCATCGGGGCCCACAGCTCCTTAGCTACGCCACTGTATATCAAGTTTCCAAAGCAAATCATGACCATACACAAACAATCAAATCCGGACTCAAAGCTTGAAGAGGTCATCTGGATTTATTTTCATATTTATGCAGTTATACAGCAAACAGAGAGCACAACGTTTTGGGGTATCTGCCCTTTCTCAAGTGCTTAAAGAGAACCAGAGACGAAGCACCCTCATATATTTTACCTTATAAATCAGTGGGAACATGACAGTAAACACCTAATCTGCTCTTTGTTTCATTGTTCTCTGTTTAATCTGACTGTTATCACCTCTGATAAGATTCCCCGACTGAGCATTCAGTCTGGCTTTGCTACGGAATGATTATAGCTGAGTCTGTCTTCTCTGGTGTCTTTTCAAGCCCAAGCCTGCCCCCTTGTGGCTCTGCTATAATGACTCAGCTATAATCATTCCCGGCAAAGCCAGACTGAATGCTCAGTCGGGATTCTTATCACAGCTGATAACAGACACTTTTAGCAGTGAGGATGAAACAGAGAGCAGGGTAGGTGTTTTCTCTAATGTTCTTACTGATATATATATGGTAAAATACATGAGGGTGCTTCGTCTCTGGTTCACTTTAACCATCTGAACATACTGAAACCCTCATATAGACAAACCAACATAAACACACCCCTCCAAGGAATTGGGGGCGGGTACAAAACTTTTCAAATATATTAACCCTAGATGTTGAAAGGACAAGGACCAATTATAAGAAGCACTTTAAACTGAAGTCCTCACTAAAGCCGGCGGTGGACTATTTTTGGGTACCCCCAGGAAAGGCACTTTCCCATGTCTGAATGGTCAGCATTGTAATGGTATTATAAGGGGACCTAATGTTCAGAGTACTAGATTGGATAAGCCCGTTCCCATCAGAGATTTTGCCACATGGGATTCAAGGGGTGTTGTGTATCTCATTAAATGTCCTTGCGGTCTGTCCTATGTGGGCCAGACCTCAAGGGACATTAAAACCAGGCTCAACGAGCATAAAAGCAACATACGCCACCCTGAATCCTTAAAAAAAGAAAGGGGAAAAGGATGAAGAAAAAAAGAGGGACTACCCCCTTGTAGTCACAATGTGAGCCAGATTCGATGGCAGGTACTTGAGGTGGTTCAACACCATGAGATTAGAGAATTCAGAAAGGCGTTACTTAGGCGTGAGGCTTGGGGGATGGACAGGCTGGGGACGCAGTCCCCTGGCGGCCTTAAGGAGGACTTCAGTTTAAAGTGCTTCTTATAATTGGTCCTTGTCCTTTCAGCATCTAGGGTTAATATATTAAAAAAAGTTTTGTACCCGCCCCCCAATTCCTTGGAGGGGTGTGTCTATGTTGGTTTCTCTATATGAGGGTTTCAGTATGTTCAGATGGTTAAGCACTTGAGAAAGGGCAGGTAGCCCAAAACGTTGTGCTTTCTGTTTGCTGTATAATCGCATATATATGAAAATAAATTCAGAAGATTACCTCTTCAAGGGTTGAGTCCGGATTCGATTGTTTGTGTATGGAGAAGATCGATTATTTCCAACATGTCGGATGTCCGATCTAAATCGATTTTTCAATCGTTTTTATTTGTTTTGTCAAGACAGAGGCGCTTGGCCAGGGCACAGACCCTTTTTGTTTTGTCCAATTAATTGCCTGATGAAGCAGGATTGAGACCTGCGAAACGTGTTGCACTTTGGAGTATCTAATAAATGTTACCGTGAATTACAGTAACGCTTTGCAGTCTGTTTTTCCACGAGGGAGGTAAGTCCCCCAAACTTCCCCATTTTAAATGTTTTTTTAGACATTTTTAACCTTATTGGCTCCTCTGTTCACAAATTTGCTATCAGTCTAGTCCACCGTTGGTGGAGGGGTGTATCCCCATTTCTTTCTATCTACAGAGAGCGATTTCTTAAACCTGAGTGGGGTCAGGTTCTAATTCTCCCCACTGGCCTATCCAGTGGTTGCCTTTGTGGTGACCCTTGTTTGTGAGTATAATAACCATTGATACTTTCATATGAATCTACCAAATCGACATAAATACTACACTATATTTGTTAAATACTACACTATATTTGGGCTCTCGGTTTTGTACTTCGTTTCAAGCTACACATTCAGAATGCGTTTGTCTCACTAGCCCTCATGAAGGTGGCGCTAGTCTAGTGGACCCTGCAGGAAACCTTGTAAGAAAATTTTGCTAATGTGATTGGGTGGACGGCACCCTGCTGGATTTCAGATAGGTTGTAGTAACCTACGCCCACTCTATTCAGCCAATGACAATGCTTCATGCTGTAGAGAGTGCTGTAATTGCAGAACTGATCCCTATGAGGTTTCCTGAGACAAGACAGATAACATTTATATTGCAATTTTCTCACAGCCCCAGATTTGCAGCCTCTAGGATGCGCTCTGTAGGCAGTAGCAGTGTTAGGGAGTCTTGCCCAAGGTCTCCTACCAAATAGGTGCTGGATATACTGAACAGGAAGAGCCGAGATTCAAACCCTGGTCTCCTGTGTCAGAGGCGGAACCATTAACCAGTACACTATCCAGACTTGCGGCGTGTAGGCTATGGTGGATAAACATGTAATAAAACTAGAAATAAACCATTGCGATCTTGGACACGTTTTATTGCGATCTTGGACACGTTTGCGGTCTTTTTCCTAATGAGCAACGGGATCAGGATTTTTCCCAGATCACTGATCGTTGCTGCTTATGCGATATGTGCATATCAGGAACACTCAAAGCATTTTTTTATTATTTTTTTGCAGCATGGGTGTCATCCAAAATAGCTCGCTAGTCTAACTTGTTTCAAACCTGTTTTGGGTTTTTGCAAATTTACGAAAGATTTAATTAAAATGCTTTTATTCACACATAGGCCTTAAAGTGTACCAGAGCTGAATGTAATTAAAAGATTTATACATTCCTGAGGCTTCCTCCAGCCCCAGGGCCGGCGCTACCATAGAGGCAAAAGAGGGCAATCGCCCCAGGGCCCCAGAGCCTGTAGGGGCCCCCAAGGTGTCCCCCCATCTTAACTGTTGCTCCCCGGGGCCTCTGCAGAGTCTTTGGCAGAGCAGCATCTCACCTGTACTGGTGGGCAGACAGAGCAGCATCTCACCTGTACTGGTGGGCAAACTGAGCAACATCTCACCTGTACTGGTGGGCAGGCTGAGCAGCATCTCTGCAAAACTTGCTGTGTATTAAGCGAACAAACACTACATGTTACGGATCAGCGATCCTTCATCAGGTTATACACCTGATGAAGGATCGCTGATCCGTAACATGTAGTGTTTGTTCGCTTAATACACAGCAAGTTTTGCAGAGCCAGTGGTGTGCCGTCTCCTTTTTTTGATTTTGATCTTGCACGAGCTGTATGAGCAGTCCAGCTGAGGCTAGGCACCGGCCAGTGTACAGGTAATCATAGACCTGAGATACCGTTTTTTCCATATACCTTTTTTCACAATGAGCAGCATCTCACCTGTACTGGTGGGCAGACTGAGCAGCATCTCACCTGTACTGGTGGGCAGACTGAGCAGCATCTCACCTGTACTGGTGGGCAGACAGAGCAGCATCTCACCTGTACTGGTGGGCAAACTGAGCAACATCTCACCTGTACTGGTGGGCAGGCTGAGCAGCATCTCACCTGTACTGGTGGGCAGACTGAGCAGCATCTCATCTGTACTGGTGGGCAGTCTGAGCAGCATCTCACCTGAACTGGTGGGCAGACTGAGCAGCATCTCACCTGTACTGGTGGGCAGACTGAGCAGCATCTCACCTTTACTGGTGGGCAGACTGAGTAGCATCTCACCTGTACTGGTGGGCAGTCTGAGCAGCATCTCACCTGTACTGGTGGGCAGACTGAGCAGCATCTCACCTGTACTGGTTGGCAGACTGAGCAGCATCTCACCTGTACTGGTGGGCAGACTGAGCAGCATCTCACCTGTACTGGTGGGCAGACTGAGCAGCATCTCACCTTTACTGGTGGGCAGACTGAGCAGCATCTCACCTGTACTGGTGGGCAGGTGAGACACTACACTGCCAAAGACTCTGCAGGGGCAACAGGGTGCTCAGATAAGTTGTGAGGATCAGCAGCCAGCTCAGGGGCCCAGGAGGGAATATGACTGGCCCCTAATGCCGCTTTTTGGTTGGGGGTGTCTGTTCATGGGCCCCTGGGCTAATTTTGCCCTGGGGCCCCACTGTTACTAGAACCGGCCCTGTCCAGCCCCATCCACTCAGATCGCTCCCACTCCGCCGTCCGCCGCTGTCTGCAGCTTCAGGAACTGGGTCAGTCGGCTCCAGTCTATGCAGGAGAAGTGCGCTCTTTGCGTATCCCTCCAGCAGCCGCTACATAGAGGGTGCACTTTTCCTGGCTCCATCTTCATTTATAAGCCAGGTTCAAATTTTTTTTACAGCCGTGGTACCAACACTAGGTGCCATGGTTATTATCTGAACACAATTGCTGTGTAATTTTTTTGGAGGTGTCTGTGCTGTCCAAGTTGTGGGGAGGCCCCAACTGCGGCAGTACGACCGCTTCCTGGAACCTCTACTTTGTAATGTTTTACCTGTGCCGTGCAGTGCTGGTCGTAATGGAGAAAGCTACGCTTACGGATCATTACGCGTAATTTTACGCTATTACGCATTACGAAATTACGCTTACGGCATAGACATTCAATTTCGGAACATGTCTGTAATTACGCATAGCGCTTACGCAATTACGCGTAAGTATACCGTAATTCAGGTTATTACGTTATAGGCTTACGCGTAAAATCCTACTAGCAATTAATGCGTAAGGTCATGCTGCCAAGCGGAAAAGTTGACGCATGGATCAATGTTAGGTAGCCGCCGACTTTAAGGGTTAATAGCAAAGCCCCCTTAAGTGCTAAGAGCCTCAAATTTGGAGAATATATTAAGGAGATCAGAAGGAATAAGAGGAAAATTTTTTTTTCAAAAAGACCTTATAGTTTTTGAGAACATCGATGTTAAAGTTTCAAAGGAAAAATATATACATTTAAAAACCCGCCGACTTTAACGGTTAATAGCAAAGCCTGCTTAAAATTTAGGAACACCAAATTCACAGGGTATATTAAGGGGATCAGTGGGAATAAGAGGAAAAATTTTTTTTTCAAAAAGACCTTATAGTTTTTGAGAAAATCGATTTTTAAGTTTCAAGGGCGAAAATGTCTTTTAAATGCGGAAAATGTCAGATTTTTTTGCACAGGTAACAATAGTGTTTTATTTTCATAGATTCCCCCAAGTGGGAAGAGTTTTACTTACTTCGTTCTGAGTGTGGGAAATATATAAAAAAAAACGACGTGGGGTCCCCCCTCCCAGACCTCTTTAACCCCTTGTCCCCCATGCAGACTGGGATAGCCAGAATGCGGAGCACTGGCCGCGTGGGGCTCCGCACCCTGACTATACCAGCCCGCATGGTCCATGGATTGGGGGGTCTCGGAAGGTGAGGGGCAGCCAAGCTTTCCCCTCCCCCTCCGAGCCCTTGTCCAATCCAAGGACAAGGGGCTCTTCTCCACCTCCGATGGGCGGTGGAGGTGGAGGCCGCGATTTCCTGGGGAGGGGTTCATGGTGGCATCTGGGAGTCCCCTTTAAAAAGGGGTCCCCCAGATGCCCACCCCCCTCCCAGGAGAAATGAGTATAGAGGTACTTGTACCCCTTACCCATTTCCTTTAAGAGTTAAAAGTAAATAAACACACAAACACATAGAAAAAGTATTTTAATTGAACAAAAAACATAACCATGAAAAAAGTCCTTTAATATATATATAAATATACTAATCAGTTACAATGTAACAAAGTTATTACAATGTAACAACTTTGTTACTTTGTAACACCACCGCACCCGACGTCACTCGCCGCTCACCCGCCGGCCGCCGCATACACGCTAGTCCCCGCCGGCTCCCGCCGTCCACTCCGCCCACACCTGTCACCCATATACATGCTGGCACCCATGGGTGCCAGCATGTATATAGGTGACATGTGGGAGAGGCGGGGAGGGCAGCGGAGCCGGCGGGGACTTAGCGTCCCTTCACCCGACAGAGCTCCGAGAGCATCTTTGTATTTGGGCTCCAAGGAGCCCCATTGGTCCTTAGCAGACCAATGGGGTTCCTTCTGATTTGAAGGAAAGCCATTGGTCTGCTAAGGACCAATGGGGCTCCTTGGAGCCCAAATACAAAGATGCTTTCGAGAGCTCTGAGCTAATATAGCTCAGAGCTCTGTCGGGTTTAGGACGCTAAGTCCCCGCCGGCTCCGCTGCCCTCCCCGCCTCTCCCACATGTCACCTATATACATGCTGGCACCGATGGGTGCCAGCATGTATATGGGTGACAGGTGTGGGCGGAGTGGACGGCGGGAGCCGGCGGGGACTAGCGTGTATGCGGCGGCCGGCGGGTGAGCGGCGAGTGACGTCGGGTGCGGTGGTGTTACAAAGTAACAAAGTTGTTACATTGTAATAACTTTGTTACATTGTAACTGATTAGTATATTTCCGAGGATATTGCGTGGGAACTGGCTTTTAAAGGGACAGGTAAGTATTAATGGTTAATTAAGAATATTAAAGGACTTTTTTCGTGGTTATGTTTTTTGTTCAATTAAAATACTTTTTCTATGTGTTTGTGTGTTTATTTACTTTTAACTCTTAAAGGAAATGGGTAAGGGGTACAAGTACCTCTATACTCATTTCTCCTGGGAGGGGGGTGGGCATCTGGGGGACCCCTTTTTAAAGGGGACTCCCAGATTCCACCATGAACCCCTCCCCAGGAAATCGCGGCCTCCACCTCCACCGCCCATCGGAGGTGGAGAAGAGCCCCTTGTCCTTGGATTGGACAAGGGCTCGGAGGGGGAGGGGAAAGCTTGGCTGCCCCTCCCCTTCCGAGACTCCCCAATCCATGGACCATGCGGGCTGATATAGTCAGGGTGCGGAGCCCCACGCGGCCGGTGCTCCGCATTCTGGCTATCCCAGTCTGCATGGGGGACAAGGGGTTAAAGAGGTCTGGGAGGGGGGACCCCACGTCGTTTTTTTTTTATATTTCCCACACTCAGAACGAAGTAAGTAAAACTCTTCCCACTTAGGGGAATCTATGAAAATAAAACACTATTGTTACCTGTGCAAAAAAAACTGACATTTTCCGCATTTAAAAGACATTTTCGCCCTTGAAACTTAAAAATCGATTTTCTCAAAAACTATAAGGTCTTTTTGAAAAAAAAATTTTTCCTCTTATTCCCACTGATCCCCTTAATATACCCTGTGAATTTGGTGTTCCTAAATTTTAAGCAGGCTTTGCTATTAACCGTTAAAGTCGGCGGGTTTTTAAATGTATATATTTTTCCTTTGAAACTTTAACATCGATGTTCTCAAAAACTATAAGGTCTTTTTGAAAAAAAAATTTTCCTCTTATTCCTTCTGATCTCCTTAATATATTCTCAAAATTTGAGGCTCTTAGCACTTAAGGGGGCTTTGCTATTAACCCTTAAAGTCGGCGGCTTTTTTATATTATACGGGAGCGTAATATTACGCGATTACGGCAGACTGTGTAATTTCAATGGGAGTTTACTGTCTTACGCGTAATTTGTTACGCGTAAAACGTAACCCCACGGTCTACGCGTAATTCATTACGCGTAATACCGTAACCTTACACGTAACGCTTACGGTGCATTTGTAGTGAATTACGATGCGTAATTACGCTAATGCGTAATTTCGGCCCAGCACTGGTGCCGTGGTACCAACACTAGGTGCCATGGTGATTATCCGGATATCTGAATCCGCCGGATACTAGGGTCGGATATCCGATTCGGATCAGAGATTTTTGAACTCGGTTAGCCGACCCAGATCGGATATCGGGGTATCCGGATTTTGAAAAGGGGTATCCGAGCAGCACTGGTGGAGACCTCTGGAGAACAGGAATGGTTCACCAGGCTCGCACCGAATTTATTTAAAATAAAAAATTGTCTATAAGAGACCAGTTGCCAATAAAAAAAACGATAATTTTCACCGTGCAAGTTTTTCTGCGAAAATTCAATATTTTTACAGCGAAAATTCATGGAAAAAATTACAAAACTCGTTCTCCATGGCATTTTCGCCCGAAAATCAAATTTGATATCATTTTTTTTTTTTTTTGCGAAAATGAATGCAAAAAGAATATTTCACTCATCTCTGCTCTAGACATAACAATTGATATGGAGCGCTAAAACCTGCCAAGAACACCTGCAGTGTCAGCTAATTTTTTGTCAAGGAGCTCTCTTAGGGCCCATTGACACTTAAAAGCGCTACCGTATTGCGCGGGTGATTTTTCCAGGATTTAACGTGGAAACATCACTGGACAAATACGCGTTCTTGGAGGGATCGTGATTAGCTTCTATAACATGGTAATTGCGATTGCTCCCGAATCGCCAAAAAACACTGCAGGTAACACGTTTGGCGATTGTTGCTAATCACGAATCGCCAATGATCATCGGCAATCGCGGCAGGGAGATCACTGCCATATACTTACTATTGTACTAGTGCTAGCACTTTGGCGATTAGCGGAAAATACCCGCTAATCGCCCTAGTGCAGTGTTCTGTCATCGGCTCACCTCCTTCTCTGCTGTAAGTAGAGTTGTACAGAGAAGCTCCACCCGGCTACTTTTTCATGCCACCCAGCTGCAAAAAATTTCTGGGAAGAACACTGTAATGGGACGGGGCCCTTATGGTTCTGTAGCTCATTCTGGGGTTGATGCAGAAGCTGTGGTAATACTGCTCTGCGCAGACATCGCACGGCAATATTACTGTTACCACCAGCAGCAGTGTACCACAACTTATGTTATTAGCATGACCCATAGCACTCGAGTAACGTGTACATTGCTATGGTAACGGCGTTACTAACTTGTGTTACCATAGCTATGCCCGAGTCACAACTAAAATTCACGGTAACCTACTACCGGTGGAAATGGTAATATTGCCATTCGCTGTCTGTGCACAGCAATATTACTGCAGTTTCGCACATTCCTCTTTGTATAGATGTTTCCCAAATCTTGGTCTATGGTCCACTGCTCTCCTTTATCTACCTCTGTTCTCTTGGTAGACATAGGGGTCGATTCATAAAGCATGCGGTATTGCAGAAAACAGCTGATTTTACCAAACCTTTAGTAAAATGTCAATTCGTAAAGGCTGTTACCACATGGAAAGCTGAAATTACCGAGTAGTGAGGTAAATTACCGACTTGTGCGGTAATTACCCCAACAAATGTCAGTAAATGTCAATTCATAAAGCCCACAACAACATGCGGTAAAGCCTCAAAATAATACCGCCTGCTTTGAAGTGGTGAAAAGAGGGCGGAGTCTGTGCGGGGAGACTGTGCTGGGAGGCGTGACCCACAAGCAGAAGCAGTGAGAACTGTGACTGACAGGAGCAGGGAGCCAATAGAAACAGCCCCTGTCTTCCTGCAAGTCCCGGCTGATTGATCTGATAGGACCCACAGGCTTCTCTGGACGGACAAGGTTTTATACCCCCCAGGCAGAGAGCAGAGCGATGGGAACAAAACAGGCTTCCCCTAAATACTTTCCGCTGTTTAACCTCTTGGGTTCCTGTTTGAAAATGTGTAGGAGCTAGTGGGGAAAATCACCTAAGCCGGGCATGTGTAAAGTTTCTTGAAGTTCTTCTAAGCTGTCGCAATTAAATGGAATGTTAAGAAAGACTAACAGACAGATTCACAGGGAGCAGAGGCAGTATAGCAAACATGTACATCTAAAGCATACATGTCAAACTCCAGCCCGGGGGCCAAATCTGGCCCTCAGAGCAATTACATTTGACCCTCAATTGGTTTCCCCACTTTGCATTATGTTTGGCACACTCTAGACCACCAGGGATGCTATATTGGAGGTTAAGACCTAGAACACCAGGGAAACCATATGGGTGAGGGAGGGGGAAAGCACTAGACACCAGGAAACTGTATAGGGGAGGGAGGGAGCCACTAGACACCAGGGAACTGTATAGGAGAGGGTGGGGGCTCTAGACACCAGGGAACTGTATAGGGGAAGGAGGACCACTAGACACCAGGGGCTAAAGGGACTGCATTAGACACCTGGAAACATTATAAGGGAGACAGGTGGCCAGTAGACATTGAGGTTGGCCTAAGAGTAGGTCCCAGTGTACGATTTTGGACTACTTTGTATTTGAATTTGACATCCCTGATCTAAAGGGATTCGGGGGGACAAGCTGCCAGACTGTTATTTGGGAAATATGTACAGGCTGAACTACTGTCCGATGACGTCAGTGCGCCCCCGTGAGGCGCAGTATGGAGCGCAGAAGAGCCCGACCTAGAAGCTGGGCCTGGCCAGGTCGGGTCGGCCACCGGAGACGCCCGGGAGCCCCGGAGCGGCGGCGAGGGCACCTCCTGCCTTCCACGGGCTGGAGGAAGCCCCAGGTAAGTGGATATGGATTTTTATTTTTTTCCCCACTCCCTGAACCTTCCCTTTAAAGGAAAGGTTCAGGGAGGGTGGGCAAAAAATAAAAATCAAATTCCACTTACCTGGGGCTTCCTCCAGCCCGTGGCAGGCAGGAGGTGCCCTCGCCGCCGCTCCGCAGGCTCCCGGTGGTCTCCGGTGGCGCGCCCGACCTGGCCAGGCCGGCTGCCAGGTCGGGCTCTTCTGCGCTCCAAGGCCCGGAACTTCTGCGTCCCACGCCGGCGCTCTGACGTCATCGGACGTCCTCCGTGCTCTACTGCGCATGCGCAGTAGTTCTGCGCATGCGCAGTAGAGCCCGGAGGACGTCCGATGACGTCAGAGCGCCGGCGTGGGACGCAGAAGTTCCGGGCCTTGGAGCGCAGAAGAGCCCGACCTGGCAGCCGGCCTGGCCAGGTCGGGCGCGCCACCGGAGACCACCGGGAGCCTGCGGAGCGGCGGCGAGGGCACCTCCTGCCTGCCACGGGCTGGAGGAAGCCCCAGGTAAGTGGAATTTGATTTTTATTTTTTACCCACCCTCCCTGAACCTTCCCTTTAAGGACAAATGGAGAATGTTGACATCTGCAGTATTCTCTAAACCAGCTTTTCTGGTTGCTCAGCCCCACCTGATTCTGTTGCAGTGGTTGGTGAGAGCCACACGTTCAGTTCTTCATCATTGAGCTCAGTTCCATCAGCGTGTCGGTGTTTGTTTCAAAGCCATGTGGCCCGGTTGAGAGCTGTCCTTATCATGTCCCCAATGTCATTCAGGGCTGAACTTCTGCCAAGGCCACGGAGTATGGGTGGCTTCTGAGTCACAGCAGTAAATACAATATGCAGGGCAGGTTCTAGACTTTTTGCCGTCTGACGCAAATATTGTGAGGCTGCCCCCCCCCCCCCCCTGCTAGAGGACCAGGGCCGGATTTGTACTTTTTACCCCCCACCAACCGCCCCCTGACCGGCAGCGTCATAATATTCCCCCCTGCAACACGTCAGGGATTAAAGTGTAGGCTCCTCTATGGACAGTTAGTGAAGTGATGACAGGGTTTACACTACAAACTCCTATGAGGACGGTTAGCAACATGACGGCAGGGATTGGATTGTAAACTCCTTGATAGTGATGAGCAGAAATTATGCCCACGCATAATTACGCATCGTAATACGGAATTACGCATCAAAATCGTAATGCAAAATTTTGGGGGAATAGTGTAATTAATGGAATAATGTCATTAATTTTGTACCGTAGTTATTTGTTTCCATTTATGCGTAATTTCATGCCGACTTTGGCAGTAAATAGCATAGCCTCCATACAAGCTATTGCTACCAAAATTGCTACATATGTTAAGAAGAATAGTGGGTACTAGTTACAAAAAGAATTGTTCAAAGTAGTTTTTGAGAAAATATAACTGACAGAAACTGATATAGTGGAAAAGGGCCCTAAGGCTTTCAGCTTCTGGAGAGACGAGTCTGACAAGATCTTGTCAGAAGTGGAAGGAATAATCGTTAGAGGAAAATGGTGAGCGAATTAGAGGAACATACAGCGATGTAAGTATTTAAAGAGACTCTGTAACAAAATTTTGAGCCTTATTGCTTCTATCCTATAAGTTCCTATACCTGTTCTAATGTGCTCTGGCTTACTGCAGCCTTTCCTAGTTGCACAGTGGCTGTGTTATCTCTGTTATATGATCTAATCTTCTCTCCTCTGTTGGGCTCAGGCAGTCAGGCTGGAATGTGCTGGGCTGTGTGAGGAATAGCGGAGACGCCGCCGCCGCGCGGGGCAACATGGCGGCGATCTCCGCTTCCCAGCCGGCGGTTTCCGCTCCACATACGGAGCCGCCGGCGCAGAGCAGGGGGGACACCGCCGCGGTTAGTTATATGGCGGCGGGTCCCGCGATGCAGCCGGCGGACTTCGGTGCGCGTTCGTGCACTGACCTGGGGCCTGGCCTCTCTGGTATTCAGAGGCAGAGGGTCATGCACACGCGCGCGAGGCGGCAGGACTCTTACCTCCTACGAAGGAGGGTCAGCTGACTCTCCAGTCAGCTGACCTCAGGAGGCCTCCAGATTGGCTGGGCTTCTGGGCGGGCTGGCTGAGTGATTCTCAGCATATAAGGAGCTGGATGTCAGTTGCTCCTTGTCTGCTGTCGTGATACACGTAGTCCAGTTTCCCAGGTGTTGTCACCAAGGACGTCACACCTTATGCTAGGTACACACCATACAATTTTCTGTTAGATTCTTCTGTTAGATTTACCTACAACATGGAAAAAAAGCTATCTGGCAGGTAAATCTAAGAGAAAATCTAACAGAAAATTGTATGGTGTGTACCTAGCATTAGATTAGAATTGTATTTGTATATTTACCTGTGTTTTGACCTTGGCTTTCCCTGACTTCTCTGTACTCTTGCCGTTCTTGTACTTCTGCTTATCTGATTCAAGTTGCCGACTCTGCCTGTTTAAACGACTCTGAATCAGCCTTCTGTTTCTGTACTGCTGCCGTCTCTCTGGTACCGAACCTCTGCTTGTCTGACCTTTCTCCCTTCAGTGGAACGTCTCCCACTGAAGGGTTATCTCTGAGGCTTGACTCTCCGAGACGCTTGCCCTAGCAGACGATTACTGCCAGAGGCCGAGATTCCTCTATTTGCCTGGACTGAGGATCTCACACACGGGGTTCCCATTCAGAGGTAACCACACCTCTGAGGACTCGCCGTGTGGTGGATATTTCCACAATCTTGTGATATATTATTGCTGTTATTATTGTTATCCACTGTGCTAGGTGTCGAGAGGTTAGTCGCACTTGTATTATTGGTGATTCTGCAGATCATCAATAATCAGGTGACATCTGTATTGTTGGTGATACTGCAGATCACCAATAATCAGATTCTCTCTGTTTGCGGACACCAATCCTTACATGCTGCTTGTGATTGGATAGAAGCTATACACACCCTCTCCAGGCCCCCTGCACACTCTGTATGACTCACACACTGAGCTACTCTCAGCCTATCACTTGCTATGCCTTTTGTTTGTAAACACTGCATAAAAATAGCAATTACAAGCCAGGATTGCAGCAGGGAGTGGCAGAAACAGCACAGAGGGGCCCAGGAGAACATAATGAATAGAATGGTATGCTTTTTATTGTAAGAATTTTACAGTACAGATTCTCTTTAATATTCATTTGCAGGTACATCATGTGTTTATTTTAACTACTTCTCTACTGAGGGGACCAGAGCAATTTTTACATTTCAGCGTTTCAGTGCATTTCAGCGCTCCTCCCTATCATTCACCAATAACTTTATCACTACTTATCACAGCTACATGATCTATCTTATTTTTTTTGCCACCAATTAGGCTTTCTTTTGGTGGTACATTTTGCTAAGAATTATTTTATTCTAAATGCATTTTAACAGGAACAATAAGAAAAAATGGGAAAAAAAATCATTATTTCTCATTTTTCGGCCATTATAGTTTTAAAATAAAACGTTCTACTGTGGATAAAAGCCACACATTTCATTTGCCCATTTGTCCCGATTATGACAAGGTGTAAATTATGTCCCTAGTACAATGTATGGCGACAATATTTTGTTTGGAAATAAAGGTGTATTTTTTTTTTGTTTTGTGCCTGTCACTTACAAGCCCTTACTTGCAAACATAACAGTAATATACCCTCATGACATACATATTAAGGAAGCTATTTATGTATTTTTTATGTGATTTTTTAATATATGCAAATGTTTTATTTTTGTAACTATGGGAGATTGGGGGAGGTAAGAGGTTAGTTTTATTGGGGAATTTTTATTGCATTTAATGTTAAGGTGTAATTTACTATTTGGCCTCTAGATGTCCCCCCAGTTTATTCCTCCTGTGTAAACTGCATACACAGGAGGAAGTAATGTGTGTATGTTTTACTTTCACTTTAGTCAATGACCATTGGCATCTCATTGATGTTGGTGGTCACTTATCACAGGCACTAAGATTAGTGTCTACTAATGGGCGTCGTTGAGAACGCACGTATGAGCGCGTACAAGCATGCGCTGTGAGTGATCGAGGCAGCAGAGGAGTATCTACTTCCCTGGGCAGAAACTAAAGTCCTACATGGCATAGGTATACTACCTCGAATTGCAGAAACTGGTTAAATACTTTTACTCGTTTCAGGTACACTTTAAAGAGAATCCGTACAGTCTGATTTGTACAATAAAAAACATACCAATCAAGTCACTGTGATCTCCTGGGTCCGTATTTGTTGTTTTCTCCGCTGCCCGCCGCGATCCTGGCTTTTAATCGCCAGTTTTAGGCAGTGTTTACAAACAAAAAACATGACCGCTAACCAGGAAGTGATGTATGTGTGTATATAGATATATACATATATACACACACACACACACACACAGACACACACTAATATGTGTTTATGTATGTATATGTGTGTTTACTGTATATATATATATATATATATGTGTGTTTACTGTATATATATATATATATATATATATATATATATATATATATATATATATATATATCTCATGTTACAGTATACTACAAGTTTGAATTATCTGCACTCCAGTCTGGATACAGTCACAGTTTGCATGTGACAGGCAGCAGCTCCCTTCCCCCTCGGTCTCACAAACTGCAATGAACAGAGCACACTTACACAGCCTGCAGGGGGCGTGCATAACTGGTCCCTGTCACAGCAGAGGCAGCACATTCCTCCATGGGTCGACAAAGCTTGACAAAGAAAAGAAGATTAGATATATTACAGAGACAGTGCAACTAGAAAAGGCTGCAGTAATCCAGACCACATTAGAACAGGTGTAGGAACTTATAGGATAGAAGAAATAAGGCAGAACATTTTGTTACAGAGTCTCTAATGTTTAGCTTCATTTCACATAGGACTATATTGATTTGACAGGGACGGATCTAGACCAAGTTGCGCCTGGGGCAAGGTCAGGTTTTGGCGCCTAAACTGCCATTCCCCATCCAAATTTGCCGCCTTTTTAAGAATTCAACAAACTGCGCCTGGGGCAAGATACCCGTCTGCCCCCCTCTAGTCTAGTAGATTCTTTGGCTTTTCATCCTGGATTTTAAACTACACAAATGTTATGTGTTACTGAACAAGTTTTATCACACTGGAACAGTGATACGCCTAATGTCACAGTCTCACAGACATAAAACGTATCATTTCACACAAATCTGCGATCTGAGTAGTACATTTGTTCTAATAATATAAATAATAAATTACCATACAATTATTTCAAGTGTACTTTCTAATGCCAGATATTTTAGTACTGTATACAAAACTAGAATTTTTATTCATCTTTATCTTTTTTTTTCTTCTTTTAATTAATGTTATTACACAGAGACCTTAAAGGAAAACAGAACTGTTCTAAATAAAACGATTTATACCTACCTGGGGCTAGTGTTGGGCCGAACGGTTCGCCTGCGAACGGTTCCCTGCGAACTTCCGTGGTTTGCGTTCGCGTCCCGCAGGCGAACGTTTGCGGAAGTTCGGTTCACCCCATAATGCACCATGGAGGGTCAACTTTGACCCTCTACATCACAGTCAGCAGGCCCAGTGTAGCCAATTAGGCTACACTAGCCCCTGGAGCCACTCCCCCCCTACTAAAAGGCAGGCAGCGGCGACCATTACGGTCACTCGTGTGCCTGCATTAGTTAGAGTAGGGCGAGCTGCTGCACACTCTCTCATAGGGAAAGATTAGTTAGGCTTAGCTTGTCCCTGGCTGCATACCTGTTCTGTGAACCCACCACTGCATACCTGTTCTGTGAACCCACCACTGCATACCTGTACTGTGAACCCACCACTGCATACCTGTTCTGTGAACCCACCACTGCATACCTGTTCTGTGAACCCACCACTGCATACCTGTACTGTGAATTCACCACTGCATACCTGTTCTGTGAACCCACCACTGCATACCTGTTCTGTGAACCCACCACTGCATACCTGTTCTGTGAACCCACCACTGCATACCTGTTCTGTGAACCCACCACTGCATACCTGTACTGTGAACCCACCACTGCATACCTGTTCTGTGAACCCACCACTGCATACCTGTTCTGTGAACCCACCACTGCATACCTGTTCAGTGAACCCACCATTGCATACCTGTACGGTTCAGTGAACCCGCCACTGCATACCTGTTCTGTTCAGTGAACCCGCCACTGTATACCTGTTCTGTTCAGTGAACCCGCCACTGTATACCTGTTCTGTTCAGTGAACCCGCCACTGCATACCTGTTCTGTTCAGTGAACCCGCCACTGTATACCTGTTCTGTTCAGTGAACCCGCCACTGTATACCTGTTCTGTTCAGTGAACCTGCCACTGCATACCTGTTCTGTTCAGTGAACCCGCCACTGTATACCTGTTCTGTTCAGTGAACCCGCCACTGTATACCTGTTCTGTTCAGTGAACCCGCCACTGCATACCTGTTTTGTTCAGTGAACCCGCCACTGTATACCTGTTCTGTTCAGTGAACCCGCCACTGCATACCTGTTCTGTTCAGTGAACAGTTTGGTGTGTCAGTGTGAAGCAGTACCTTAATTATACTACCTGATTGATGTATACACATGCAAGATGTTTTAAAGCACTTTAGGCCTGTCATTTAGCATTCAATGTGATTTCTGCCCTTAAAACGCTGCTTTGCGTCAAATCCAGATTTTTCCCGGGGACTTTTGGCGTGTATCCCACTCCGCCATGCCCCCCTCCAGGTGTTAGACCCCTTGAAACATCTTTTCCATCACTTTTGTGGCTAGCATAATTTTTTTTTTTCAAAGTTCGCATCCCCATTGAAGTCTATTGCGGTTCGCGAACTTTAACGCGAACCGAACCTTCCGCGAAAGTTCGCGAACCCGGTTCGCGAACCTAAAATCGGAGGTTCGGCCCAACTCTACCTGGGGCTTCCTCCTGATTTTTCAGTTCTGGGCACAGGGAATAGGGTCTGGGACCCCTAGGAATGCCTGAGGCCCTAGGCGATAGACCTCTCTGACCTTTCCTGTTACAGTCCCTCTTTGAACCACCTACAGTGCTGTTTGACAGTTTGTGAACCCTTTTGAATTACCCTTATTTCTGCGTGAATGTGACATAAAACATAATACGTTTTTCTATCAAGTCTTAAAGGACAACTGTAGTGAGAGGTATATGGAGGCTGCCTGTCATATTTATTTCCTTTTTATGCAATACCAGTTGCCTGACTGTCCTACTTATCCTCTGCTTCTAATACTTTCAGCCATAGCCCCTGAACAAGCATGCAGCAGATCAGGTGTTTCTGGCATTGTTGTCAGATCTAACAAAATTAGCTGGATGCTTGTTTCAAGTGTGAGTCAGACACTACTGCAGCCAAAGAGATCAGCAGGGCAGCCAGGCAACTGGCATTGTTTAAAAGGAAATAAATATGGCAGCCTCCATATACCTCTTGCTTCAGGCGTCCTTTAAAACTTGATAAGAAGAACCCAGTTAACAAATGAACAAACTGATGCTTGTTCATTTGTTTTCAAGAACAATAGCAGCGCTGTATGTGTGGTTGCATCATGTGACTGTTCAGTTCTTTTGAGGGGTAAACTAGTGTCAGGTATGTCAGTCAATGTCATAATAGCAAGGTGTGAGTTTGGGAGGTTCTACTTCATTTAAAAATGAAGATTAAAGTGGGTGTTCCACGTTCCGGGTCTGATCTTCACAAAACAGGTTTGTGGAAGTGCATCAAACAAAGCAGCTTTCTGATGACCTCAATTACTGGTGCTTAACTTTCTGGAAACGGTTACGAAACTGTCCCTGTAATGTTGGGACTCCACCAGTCCAATTGTCAAGTGGATTATGCAGAATTGGAGGCAATTCAACACCCTCACTACCCTCTCCAAAAGTTAGATGACTAGCAAAGATCACATAAATAGGCCACCATTGGCCAATCAAAATTGTTTGTGTGTTCCAGGTTTTAGTGTTACCATTTTGAAAAACTTAAAGGAATACTGCAGGAGGAGTCAAGGGAAAAAGAGTTGAACTTACCCGGGGCTTCTAATAGTCCCCTGCAGACATCCTGTGCCTGCGCAGCCATTCACCGATGCTCCGGCCCCGCCTCCGGTTCACTTCTGGAATTTCAGACTTTAAAGTCTGAAAACCACTGTGCCCTTGCTCCCGATGACGTCACCGGGAATGTATTACGCAGGACCAGTACGGTCTATGCCTGCGCAGTATGCTCCTGGTGACGTCAGCGGGAGCGAGGACACGGCTGCACAGGCGCAGTGATTTTCCGACTTTAAAGTCTGAAATTCCAGAAGTGAACCAGAGGCGGGGCCGGAGCATCGGTGAGCGGCTGCGCGGGCGCAGGATGTCTGCGGGGGACCATTAGAAGCCCCTGGTAAGTTCAACTCTTTTTCCCCTGACCCTCCTACAGTAGTCCTCTAAGCCTGGTACACACTTTCAATTATGATTGGCCAATCACTCTCTAAGCCTGGTACACACTTTCAATTATGATTGGCCAATCACTGACCAATTTTACCACTTCCATGTAGTATTGGAGTCAACAGATATTGACTATTATGAGCAGATTGTGTAGGTGAACCCTCATACTACATGGAGGTGGTAACATTGGTCAATGATTGGCCAATCATAATTGAACGTGTGTACCAGGCTTTCGTTTCTGCCACTTGGCATAAAACAACCTCTTTCAGGCCACATTGCATTGCGTTCTGTCCGCGAGTCCCTCCACGTTGGGCGGTTTTTTACCCGTATTTTTTTTTCGATTACCGGTGCTTGGGTGGGCAATTTGTTTTTGTGCTTAGCGGTCTTCTAAGCGTTTTTTTCCAAGCGGTTTTGTAATTCACTCCCTGATGCAAGTCAGGAAGTGAACTCTTTGACCCCGGAAAACAATAAATACAATGTATTTATTCTTAAAAACGTGAGCGCAATTGCCTTATTGCGTGTTTTTGTATGCGTCTCCGATTTTCCTATATCTTCCATTGAGGCGGAATAGCCCAAAAATGGAACACGCACTGCTTTGCTAGCCGCACTGCGCACGACCCACGCTGATATGAACCTTCTCATAGACATTCACTGGCCACGCGATCGGGAGGCATTTTTAAAACCGCACCCAGCCGAAAAAACCCAGAAACTGCCTGCAGTGTGAAAAAGCCCTCAGTCACTGTTGTAAAAAAAACAAAGTGCCAAAACGAAAAAAGAAAAACTGGAAACTGAGGTGAGAGGGATAGGGTGGCATCCATATTTATTTATTTTTAACTGGTTCGCGTTGTACGGTTTTTAAACAATACCAGTTGCCTGGCAGTCCTGCTGATCCCTTTGGTGGCAGTAGTGTCTGACTCACACATCTGAAACAACCATGTTACTAATCTAGTCAGACTTCAGTCAGAAACACCTGATCTGCATGCTTGTTTAGGGTCCATGGCTAACTGTATTAGAGGCAGAGGATCAGCAGGACAGCCAGGCAATGTGCATTCTTTTAAAAGAAAATAATGATGCTAGCCTCCGTAATAATCTCACCTCAGATTCCCTTTAAGAACAATGCTCTTCAATTGTGTTGACATACAGGAGGAATGTCAGTCAGGTCACATTATCATACAAGTATTTCAACACTCGGTTGCATCAATCAACCTGGGGATGGTTTAAAAAATGCTGATTCAGCTCCAAGTCCAGTTATGCAATATGTGCCTCAGAAAGGCTGAATATAAATGATGCCGCCACATTTATAGGCTTATAAGTAAAAATGACACATACTACATCAGAGGCGTAACTAGAAATCACTGGACCCCCCTGCGAAAATGTGGATGTCCCCTACCATGGGGTCCAGGAGGGGTAAGGAGGGGTCGCAGCATGAGGGGAGAGCTTTAGCCCCCACATCAGCGGGCAGGGGGGTGCATGGATGTGGGGTCCAATGCTCTCCCCTCCTGCTGCGACCCCTCCTGCCCCTATTGTTACGCCACCCCCTATTGCAGCTCCTATTGTTACACCACTGTAATACATATTGCAACCAGCTATAGTGTTATCAAATTCTAATCAACCAAAAGACTAATAAGCAATGAGTGGTCATGCTAGTACAATATATGTACAGTACAAAAACATATCCTCCTGTAGTCATAGTGGTCCTTATTCAACTCACTATTTCTCCTAGGAGATATTTCAAACCTTCTCAATAAAATAATTCTTTAACCTACAAAGCTCTCCACAATCTCTCTCCCCTGTACATCTCCTCACTAGTCTCCAGATACCAACCCAACCGCAATCTCAGATCTGCACACAAGCTTCTTCTATCCTCTTCTACAATTACCTCCTCACATTCACGTGTACAAGACTTCTCACGTGCCTCACCCCTCCTCTGGAATGCCCTTCCACAGCACATCCGCCACTCTCCCACCTTTGAAATCTTTAAGCGCTCCCTCAAAACCCACCTTTTTTTACGACAAGCATATTCTCTAGCTTAGGACATGCAGCCACTAAATAACCTAATTACGCACTGCCTGTACATATACTGTATACTTCCCCACCTCTCGTTTCCACCCCATTCCTTTAGATTGTAAGCTCGCAAGGGCAGGGCTCTAAACCTTATGTGTCATGGAATGTTATTAATGTAGTTGCTTGCACACTGTTAGACATTTATACGTTTTAGTCATCATGTTAAATTTGCTATTGTAATCAGCAGTTCTGTATCTTGTACCAGTGTCCATATTTGATGTATATCATATCATTGTCTGTATCATTATGTATCCCTTGTTTGTTTTCTTATGTTGTACAGCGCCACGGAATATGTTGGCGCTTTATAAATAAATAATAATAATAATAATCACTTAAGTGCCAGCGGTCTCTGCCCTCTTAAGGACCAGAGACCGCTGGTACAGAAACGACAGAATCCTGACGAATCGCCGTACATACCCAGGGCCGGCCCGCTCATGAGGCGGGGTGAAACTTTTGTTTCAGGCGGCAAACTTCTAGGGGCGGCACCCGCCCGTCCGTGGGTGCGAGGGGGCCGGCCGCCGATCTGCGCTCCCCTCCATCTGTAAATAGTTAGGAAGCAGCCGATAGTAAGAGGCACGGGCGGGGAGGACTCACCTTTTCCGCGTTCCAGCGTGCGCTCCACTGACGTCACTTCCTCCACTTACAATACAGTGGGCGGCGTTGCAGGAAGTGACGTCAGTGGAGCGCACACTGGAACGTGGAAGAGGTGAGTCCTCCCCGCCCGTACCTCTTACGATCGGCTGCTTCCTAACTATTTACAGCTGGAGGGGATCGCAGATCGGGGGACCCAGGCGAGGGATGTGGGGGTCCGACCCCCCTCCCCACCGCTAGGCCCAATACCCCTGTCCTGCCCGCTACCCCTCCAGCTCGGCGGCCCCCCACGGGGAAGGGGGGGGGGGCGTCAATTTTTTCTAAATTTGCCTCAGGCGGCAAAAAGCCTAGGGCTGGCCCTGTACATACCTGTAGCAACCACCACACGTCGAGAACCTGGGTCACCCAATCTGCCATCCCTATGATGGCAGAGTTCCTGTGAGCCGGTCAGGAGGGGCCTACACATTTATGCTTCTCTCAGTGTGCACCCAGAAGAGACGTGGGTTGGAGCCTGGTGCTTCTGGCTAGGCCAGTGATCTGCAAACTTGGCTCTCCAGCTGTTAAGGAACTACAAGTTCCACAATGCATTGCAGGAGTCAGGATTGATAAAAGCAAATGCATTGTAGGACATGTAGTTCCTTAACAGCTGGAGAGCCAAGTTTGCAGATCACTGGGCTAGGCTGGTCGCTGTGCATTACAGGCAGGTGGTGGAAGGACAATATAGTTTTTGAGTACCCTGTGGAGGGGCTTGGTGCTTTTTACCAAAAGGTGAAATACCACCTACAGGGATCCAACAAACTCCGTAAATGTTGCTGTCACTTACAGTAGGTTGTAAAACTCTGGTACATCTGACAGGTTCTGGACTAGTCCATCTCCTCATGGGGGCTTCTCAGTATTTCCTATCTGTCCAGCCTCTCTGCTGACCTGCACACTATTTTGGCAGTTGGACTGAGCAACTAACATTTAGTAAAGGCTTTTGAAAATAAAGAAAATTCCTCCCATGGGGAGATTAACTAGTCCAAAATCTGTCAGATTTTGATAACCTATTGTAAGTGACAGAGACAAAGGAAAAAAGGTAATTTATAACACACTAGCTGATTGCCCGGCGTTGCCCGGGAATGTATTTGGCTGGTGTTGGCTCCGCCCACTTTTTCTAACCCTAACATACAATTACTCAATGACCAAGTTTGTGAGCTTTTGGGGTCTTTGGCATCAGTAATTTGCATTGAAATGAAACAAATCTGATTGGCTGTTTGTGGCTCCACCCCATTTCTGAATTTGAACCCCAGTGACCCAATAACCAACTGTACCAGGTTTGAGGCCCGTGCCCTTGAAAAGCAATAGGTGAAGTTTGATTCACTTTTGTAGGCTCCACCCACTTTTCTGAATATTAATCCCAGTCACCCAGTGACCAACTGCGCAAAGTTTAAAAACCCTGCCATTAACAGTGTAAGAATGGCTGCAGTTTACATTTTCCCAGTGAAATTTGTATTTGTCTCCATCCACTGATGACCCGGCGTTGCCCGGATATGTATTTGACTGGTGTTGGCTCCGCCCACTTTCTAACACTAACGCTCACTCAATGACCAAGTTTGTGAGCTTTGGGGTCCTTGGCATCAATAATTTGTATATTCCCATAGAAATTAAATCAGATACGCTGTTTGTGGCTCTGCCCCTCTCCAGCATTTGAACCCCAGTGACCCAATAACTAACTGTACCAGGTTTGAGGCCCGTGCCCTTGAAAAGCAATAGGTGAAGTTTGATTCACTTTTGTAGGCTCCACCCACTTTTCTGAATATTAATCCCAGTCACCCAGTGACCAACTGCGCAAAGTTTAAAAACCCTGCCATTAACAGTGTAAGAATGGCTGCAGTTTACATTTTCCCAGTGAAATTTGTATTTGTCTCCACCCACTGATGACCCGGCGTTGCCCGGATATGTATTTGACTGGTGTTGGCTCCGCCCACCTTCTAACACTAACGCACACTCAATGACCAAGTTTGTGAGCTTTGGGGTCCTTGGCATCAATAATTTGTATATTCCCATAGAAATTAAATCAGATACGCTGTTTGTGGCTCCACCCCTCTCCAGCATTTGAACCCCAGTCACCCAATGACCAACTGTAGCAGGTTTGAGGCATCTGCTATTAACAGTGTAAAAATGGCAGCAATTTAAATATTCCACTTGAAAATCAACAGGTGAATTTTGATTGGCTATTATAGGCTCCACCCACTTCCCTGAATATTAATCTCAGTCACTCAGTGACCATCTGGGCAACGTTTGAGAACCCTGCCATAAACAGTGTAAGAAGGGCTGCAGTTTACACTTTCCCAGTGAAATTTGTTTTTGGCTCCGCCCACTTTTTGCAACCTGGACACAAAGTCACTACTCAATGCCCAAGTTTGTGAGCTTTGGGGTCCTTGGCAACAATAATTTGTATTTTCCCATGAAATGAAACAAATCTGATTCACTGTTTGTGGCTCTGTCCCCTTTTCTGAATTTGAACGCCAGTGACCCAATGACCAACTGTACCAGGTTTGAGGCTTGTGCCATTAACAGTGCAAGAATGGCAGCAATTTTAATATTCTCCTTGAAAAGTGACATGTGATTTTTAATTGGCATTTTTAGGCTCCACACACTTTTCTGAATATTAATCCCAGTCACCCAGTAACCAGCTAAGTTTGAGAACCCTGCCATTAACAGTGAAGAAGGGCTGCAGTTTACAATTTCCCAGAAAAATCTGTTTTTAACTCCACCCACTTTTTGTAACCTGGACACACAGTCACTACTCAATGACCAAGTTTGTGAGCTGTTGGGTTCCTGGCATCAAAATTGTGCTAATGGAAGCAGTTTATACAGCAAATAAATCTGGCTGGTTTTGGCTCCGCCCCTTTTCTGAATTTGAACCCCAGACACTTAACGACCGACTGTAGCAGGTTTGATGCCTCTGCTATTAACAGTGTGAGAATGGCTGCAGTTTCAATATTCCCCTTGAAAATCAATAGGTGAATTTTGATTGGCTCTTGTAGGCTCCACCTACTTTTCCAAATATTAATCCTAGTCACCTAGTGACCAACTGTGTGAAGTTTGAGAACCCTGCCATTAACAGTGTAAAAAAAAGCTGCAGTTTACATTTTCCCATGTAAAAAGTTAGTTGTTTTTGGCTCCGCCCACTATTTCTAATCTTGACATACAGTCACTTAATGACCAACTTTATGAGCTTTGGTGTCCTTGGCATCAATAAGTTGCATTTTACCACTGAAATTAAACAAATCTGATTGGCTGTTTTTGGCCCGCTTCCTTCAGAATTTAAACCCCAGTCTCCCAGTGACTGACTGTAGCAGATTTTAGGCCTCTGCCATTAAGAGTGCATGAATGGCAGCAATGTAAATATTCCCCTTGAAAATCAAAAGGTGAATTTTGATTGGCTGCTGTAGGCTCCACCCACTTTTCTAAATATTAGTCCCAGTCACCCAGTGGCCAACTGTGTCACGTTTGAGAACCCTGCCAATAACAGAATGGCTGAAATCAATCTAACAAATCTGATTGGCTGTTTGTGGCTCCACCCCTTTAGTGGATTTGGACCCCAGTTACCCAGTGACTGACTGTATCAGGTTTGAGGCCTCTGACACTAACAGTGTAAAAATGGTAGCAGTGTGAATATTCCCCTTGCAAATCAATAGGTACATTTTGATTGGCTGTTGTAGGCTCAACCCACATTTCTGAATATTCATCCCAGTCATCCAGTGGCCAATTGTGTAAAGTATGGGAACCCTGCCATGTTAAAAATGTAGTTGTTGGCACCGCCCACTTTTTCAAACCTTGACATACAGTCACTCAATTATCAAGTTTATCAGCTTTGGGGTCCTTGGTATCAATACTTTGTATATTCCCATTGAAAAATAAACAAATCTGGCTGTTTGTGGCTCCACCCCTTTCTGAATTTGGACCCTAATCACCCAGTGACCAACTGTACCCGGTTTGAGGAATCTGCTTTTAACAGTATAAGAGAATGGTAGCAGATGAAATATTCCCTTTGAAAATCAAAAGGTGAATTTTTATTGGCTGTTGTAGGCTCCACCCACCTTCCAAAATCTTAATCTCAGTCACCCAATGACCAACTGTGCAAAGTTTGAGAACCCTGCCATTAACGGTGTAAGAATGGCTGCAGTTTATATTTTCCCAGTAAAAGTTGTTTTGGCTCCGCCCACTTTTTGTAACATTGACACACAGTCACCCAGTGACCAAGTTTGTGAGCTTTCAGGTTCCTGGCATCAAAAATGTGTGAATGGAAGCAGTTTATCCACCAAGGAAATCTGATTGGCTGTATGTGGCCCCGCCCCTTTAGTGAATTTGAACTCCAGTCACCCAATGACCGACTGTAGCAAGTTTGAAGCCTCTGCCTTTAAAAGTGTAAGAATAGCAGCAGTTTAAATATTCCCCTTGAAAATCAATAGGTGAATTTTGATTGGCTGTTGTAGGCTCCACCCATTTTCTTGAATCTTAATCACATTCACCCAGTGACCAAATGTGCCAAGTTTGAGAACCCTGCGATTAACAGTGTAAGAATGGCTGCAGTTTACATTTTCCCATTTAAAATGAACGGCTGAAATTTGAGTGGCT
The DNA here is from genome assembly GCF_040937935.1 of Hyperolius riggenbachi. NCBI lineage: Eukaryota > Metazoa > Chordata > Amphibia > Anura > Hyperoliidae > Hyperolius > Hyperolius riggenbachi. The sequence goes on along the minus strand of NC_090654.1, from coordinate 22,213,243 downwards.
GTTTTATGCCCCGCCCACTTTTCCTGGATTTGTAACCTCGGTCACCAAGTGACCAACTGTGCCAAGTGTGGGGACTCTGGCTTGATTACTGTGAGAATGGCAGCCTTTTACATTTTTTTCCATTGACTTGAATGGATGAAATTTGATATGCTGTTTGTAGCTCCGCCCAGGTGTGCAGGGGGGCCGCGAGACCCCCAGAACATATCATCCCAGGTAGTAAGGGATCTGTGTACCAAGTTTCGTTCAAATCGGTCAAGCCGTTTTCGAGTGATCGCGGCACATACATACACACACACACACACACACACACACATCCGATTTTATATATATAGATTTTACTTTGGATCAAATATACGTTTTATACATATGCATTTTCTAATTTAATATTTTTCACAATAGTGGTCCTATAATAAATTATTTCACATACACTAATTTGCAGAATACAACAACGAAACATTTGAAAACATTTTCTCCCAAAGTACCCAAAGCGCATAAGCTTGTCCCAGATCAGTACATAGTAATGTGTACAGGGGAAATATTCTGTGGTCATAAATGCCAGACTAAACAGGTGGCTTTCAGTTTTGATTTAAATGTGTCCAGGGTTGGAGCTGTCTTGATTAAGCTTGGCAAGGCATTCCACAGAGTAGGGGCAGCATGACAGAAAGCAGTGGCTCCAAAGATTTTTAGTTGGGGGTGGCGGTCAAGTTATTAGATGCTTTTGATCTGAGGTTGTAGCAGGTGTGAGTGACGCAGTTGCAACAAATCCTTCAAGTATCCAGGGCCTAGGTCATGGATAACAAATAACACCATTCCAATATGGTAGTGGCAACACTAGTGCTGTGTGGGCACCTTTACACTGGCAAAAATGAGTAACCCTGGTCCGGGCCGAAATAACGATGAGTTTGTTCACAGGTTACTGAATCTTGCAGGTGCTAGGACCAGGGTCGGATTTACCATAAGGCTCTGTGGGCATGTGCCTACAGGCACCTTATATGGCAGAGGCGGCTCCCCTCCCTTCTCAAATGTCACCTCTCTCTGCAGAGCCGGAGGGGGATGTCACTTACCACCTGGCTCCATTCCGGCAGCTGCAGACTCGTAATAAGGGGTGGAGATCCGTGGCTTAATCAGTGCCTCCTGTAAAAATGAGAGTAGCGTGGTGGGCGGTTCGGGTATTGCATCCTCCTCCCTCTTTCCCTGCACCGCACCAGCTGCAGTGCAGACCAGCTAAGCACTCTGGCCACATATGCTAGGGGTAGGGGTTGGGAGTGAGACAATGTGGTGACTTAAGGGGCCCATACACTTAACGATTTTCCCACCGGTATACAGCAGGTTCGATCACGGTGATCGAATCTGCTGTGAACTAGTTGCGCAAACGCTTACCGTCCGAAATCGATCGTTCCCGTTGATCCGTCCGTGTGGAAGATTTCGCTCGATCGCCGGCTGGTCAGGAGTGCGTCGATAGCGGCGTTCGAATGTCCGACGACCGACGCTAGCGCCAATACATTACCTGTTCCGCCGGCGTGTGTCCCCGCTCTCTCCTCTGTCCCTTTTCCGTTGGGCTCCGGCTGGCTTCACTTACTTCCTGTCCCGACAGGAAGTTTAAACAGTAGAGCACTCTCTACTGTTTAAACTTCCCCCGGCAGGAAGTACAGTGAAGCTGTAGCCCTGGAGCCCAGAGCGGAAAAGAGACAGCGTAGACCGGGGGGACTCGCGCCGGTCAGATCAGGTAATGTATGCGGGGGGGGGGGGGGGGGGCAGCGGCAGCCATACGATCACTCTCTGATCAGATTCGATCAGAAAGGGATCTGTTGGTTGATCTGATGGCAAATCGGCCAGTGTATGGCCACCTTCGTGTCTAGCCCCACCCCAGCTGGTGTGTAGCCCATTTTGTAAGGTAACTAGGGCCAAGTAGAGGGGGCCTTATATAAGATTTGGTCGGCATGCCCACTCTTCTCTTGAATTACACCGCTGCTAGATTCATGTACATACTTTGTGTGATGTAAGAAAATAAGTGTGGGGACTGGGGGTGTGGCTTGTTGAGAGGCAGAGTTTAGGGCGCTAGAATCTCTGTGCCTACAAGCTCCTGTGGTGTAAATCTGGCCTTGGCTAGGACAGCTATTTGTACCCAGTGGAAGCTAAATGTTATTTATTCAGTAACTTTACAGACAAGTTTAGACAGGAATCCTCATTGTCCATTTTGTTATTCATGTGTAATTTAATTGTGAGTAATGAAAAACAAGATCATTGTCAAGTTGTGCTGATTAGCATATATGCAAATTGAACCGGCAACCCAGAGCAATTTGCAGTCACTAAATTGCAATTCAGCGTTTTCAACCTATCATTTCATCTCACCAGAACTGGTTTACCTGATTTACCCGACTGAGGGGTTGCCAAAAATAATGCTTTGGTTTACTAAAGCCATGTGAACACCAATTACCACCCCTGCCCAAGTAAATAAAAGAAGGGGTCTATTTGAACCCCCTTATTTTTTCACGGAGAGTTAAAGGACAACTGTATCGAAAGTGAAATGGAGGCTGCCATATTTATTTCCTTTTAAGCAATGCCAGTTGCCTGGCAGCCTTGGTTTAAAAGGAAATAAATATGGCAGCTTCCATAGGTCTCATACCTCGGGTTTCTATTAAAGGATACCAAAAGTGACATGTGACATGAGATAGACATGGGTATGTACAGTGCCAAGCACACAAATCACTAGGCTGTGTTCCTTTTTTTCTTTCTCTGCCTGAAAGAGATAAACATCAGGTGTGCAAATCAGTGGCAGACACAGCCAGCAGTGGGCCCCTATGACCTGCGGCGCACAGGTAGGTAGCCTTTAGGTAGGTAGCCTAGTGGGTAGGTAGCCGGGTGGGTGGGTAGGTAGGTAGCTGGGTGGGTAGGTAGCCTGGTGGGTGGGTAGGTAGCCGGGTGGGTGGGTAGGTAGCCTGGTGGGTGGGTAGGTAGCCGGGTGGGTAGGTAGGTAGCCTGGTGGGTGGGTAGGTAGGTAGCCTGGTGGGTCTTTAGGTAGGTAGCCTGGTGGGTGGGTAGGTAGCCTGGTGGGTGGGTAGGTAGCCGGGTGGTTGGGTAGGTAGGTAGCCGGGTGGGTGGGTAGGTAGCCTGGTGGGTGGGTAGGTAGGTAGCCTGGTGGGTCTTTAGGTAGGTAGCCTGGTGGGTGGGTAGGTAGCCGGGTGGGTGGGTAGGTAGGTAGCCGGGTGGGTAGGTAGGTAGCCGGGTGGGTGGGTAGCTATCTGGGTGGGGGGCCCGACTCCTATTCTCCCTCCCTCACCTCAGGGGGCTCCCCTCCCGGTATGCGTGGCGGGAGAGCGGCAAATACAGGAAGTCTCTGGGGCTCCAGCAGGCGCTAGAGGCTCAGCTGCTTTGTCTCCGATGTCTCCAACTCTGTATACTGCTTGCTACTTCCTGGTTTAGTAGCGAGCAGTATACAAAGTTGGAGACATCGGAGACCAAGCGCTGAACCTCTAGCGCCTGCTGGAGCCCCGAAGACTTCCTGTATTTGCTGCTCTTCCGCTGCATGAGGGGGGGGCCCGAGGTGAGGGGGGAGGATAGGAGTCGGGGCCCCCCCAGGAAAAAAATAAAAATAAATAATAAAAAAACAGCAATACTTAATGGGCCCCTGAAGCAACTTCAGGGGCCCTCGTGCGGCGGCACGGCCTGCACGGCCGTATGTCCGCCACTGGTGCAAGTGACAGTTTCTGTCCGGGTCGGGACCGGGTCGGACTAGGTCAGACTATTGCATAACCCTCGCTAATAAGTAATTACAGCGATAAAACACTTCCCAGTAAATGGCTTCTGAAAGCAGGAAAGAGATAAAAAAGGGTCAATAATTCATAGATTTGAGCTCTGGCATACTTCAATGAAGGTGTTCATGAGCAGAGACAATGAAACAGTATAACCTTAGAAACTAGATGTAAATATAAAATTTAACCGTGGGATAGCTAAAAAAGTCATTTTTAGGAGAAGGAGGATAGATACAATTGTTTTTCTCATCAGTTTATTTTCACCTCAGATGTCCTTTAAAGAGACTCCGTAACAAAAATTGCATCCTGTTTTCTTATCATCCTACAAGTTCCAAAAGCTATTCTAATGTGTTCTGGCTTACTGCAGCACGTTCTACTATTACCATCTCTGTAATAAATCAATGTATCTTTCCCCTGTCAGACTTGTCGGCCTGTGTCTGGAAGGCTGCCAAGTTCTTCAGTGTTGTGGTTCTGCTATGAACTCACCCTTCCTGGCCCCTCTATGCACACTGCCTGTGTGTTATTTAGATAAGAGAGAAGAGAGAAGCTGCTCTAATCAGCTGGATAAATCGTCCTCTGAGCTGGCTGGGCTTTCACATACTGAGGAATTACAAACAAGGGCAAAGCTGTTTGCAGGAAGAAAAGAGCAGCCTGAAACTTCAGTGCATGGGGGAAAGAAACACACCAATTATCTCTTGAGATTCAAAAGGAATGCTGTATACAGCCTGCTTATGTATGGATGTATTTTCTATGTGTGGACATACTGTACATCAACCTACTTCCTGTTTTGGTGGCCATTTTGTTTGTTTACAAACAAACTTTTGAAAACTGTTTTTAACCACTTTTAATGCGGCGAGGAGCGGCGAAATTGTGACAGAGGGTAATAGGAGATGTCCCCTAATGCACTGGTATGTTTACTTTTGAGCGATTTTAACAATACAGATTCTCTTTAAGGTGGGCACAAACTACACATTTTTGGATAGATGGTAGATTCGATGCAAGCATAAAATCTTGCAAAACTTAAAATTATGCTGTTTATATCAAAGTATTGTCAGAATATGGAAAGGACATGGCTGTTCTTTCGCTAAATGATGCGGGTGGGTCTGCCGGTAAGGGGCAGGATGGGGTAGATTTCTGAGTAGCTTTATACTAAATTGTACAGTACCAAAGCTAGCGGTTGCAGTTGTGTGATTGATATTTTCAGAAACTTTTCTTACTTGAACTACTACAAACTGCATACTGTGTTTTCCCAAAAATAAGATGGTCGTATAGACATTTTTGCTCCAAAAAATGGATTTATTTTCAGGGGATGTCTCATTTTTCCATGAACAACAATCTAAATTTTATTTTTGATTCTAAGATAGTCATGTCATCGTCTTCTGGAACATCATAACTTCCCATCATTCATTTCCTGTGACTCTATTTCCACTTGTGACCTGATGAAATGGAGGGAGAACCTCCACGAAACGCGTTGTCCGTAACAATAAAATACGCTATTTGCACCTTTCATTGCCTAGCAACCGTGTGTTGGGGAACGGCATCCCATCTTAGCTGCTATAGATACACGCGGCATCGCTTCTCTCCTTCCTGTGAGAGCTCTCCTTTTCCCTCAGATATTGATGGGCTATATACCATCGGTGATGGTTGGGGGTGTCGGTTGGAGGGTGGTAAGAAGTGACCTGCTGGTCCTAGAAGCTTGTATGTGATTGTTATTGTAATATTTGATTTAATAGGTAATTACCACGGTAATCAACATATGCCACTTGTTTATCAGGTTATCTATGGGTAGACATGTATATGTAGTGCCTTTTTGAGTACCCCAAGGGGTGCAATAAACTTTGGTCACTGGTCCGCTGACCAGGAAGAGGTGTTCTTAAACTGGCTGTGGTGCACATACTAATGTATCCATTCATTGTGGTTCTCTTGATGCATGTACACCTGATGGAGGGTCACCTCGAAACATGTTGTGTAACTGCTGAGATTTGAGTGCCTCCTTCTTAGCCGTATACATGGAAAGATGTGTGGAGTGGTGACCCACAGCGGGAGCGTGCACTGGCTACATGGGCTTGACCAGGATCAAGGCATAAAGTTCTCACAGTCACGGCTGTTTGATCCCAAATGATAAGGGGCTTTGCTAAGAAGTTTTAAAAAATTCCCTTGCTGGCTTTTAGTTAATTTCTTACTGATGTAGGGCCCTGCCAATAAAGGGTTCTCTTGCAAAAAAACAACCCAATATGCCTGTTTTCAGCTGTTGCTGCCTAAAATGTTAGAAAGGCTGAACCCTAATAATAAGGACATCTGCTAACAATTTTAGCCACTTCCCAACTGAGGGGTTTTACCCCTTGACCACTAGAGCAATTTTCACCTTTCAGCGCTCCTTCCATTCATTCGTCTATAACTTTATCATTATTTATCGCAATGAAATGAACTATATCTTGTTTTTTTCGCCACCAATTAGGCTTTCTTTAGGTGGGACATTATGCCAAGAATTATTTTATTCTAAATGTGTTTTAATGGGAAAATAGGAAAAAATGTGGGAAAAAATGTATTATTTTTCAGTTTTCGGCCTTTATAGTTTTTAAATAATGCATGCTACTGTAATTAAAACCCATTAAATGTATTTGCCTATTTGTCCCGGTTATAAAACCGTTTAGTTTATGTCCCTATCACAATGTTTGGCGCCAATATTTTAATTGGAAATAAAGGTGCATTTTTTCAGTTTTGCGTCCATCCCTTATTACAAACCCATAGTTTATAAAGTAACAGTGTTATACCCTCCTGACATAAATATTTAAAAAGTTCAGTCCCTAAGGTAACTATTTTTTTTTTTTTAATTGTAAATTTTTTTTATTTTTTTTTAATTACAAAAAAAAATAAAAATTGGAGAGTGTGGGAGGTAAGGAGTTAATTTTTTGTGTAACACTAATTTATTTCTATGTAAATGTGAGAAAACGCGGAAAAGCCGCCGCAAGTACTCAGAGTAAGGCGGCTGATTTCGCGTTCAACATGGCAGCTTGCGCGCAGGGACCTGCATTCACTGGCCTGACGGAACGCGGAGAAACCGCGGCATGCCCAGAGAACAGGGCAGCGGATTCCGCGTCCGACGCGGCGGTTTGCACGCATAGGTCTACCTCTCTCAGTACTGCTGAATGCGGAGAAAACGCCGCACGCTCGGACAGCGGTGCGGCGGATTCCGCATCCAAAACAGCAGAGGCATTACAACACATGTCTGGTGTAGCTGGGACTGATAATCCACACTGGTTCAGAAGGACGCGTGCGCGCGCGGAGAGGCAGAGCATTTATGACAGCCAGAGGGGTGTCAGCTGACCAGGCCGGTCAGCTGACAATTCTTTCAGTTCTCATTGGTCCAGCACTTAAGGGAGGCGCAGGAGAGCGCTGGTGTATATATACTGGGTGCTGGTCATTCCTCTGGTGTCTGGCGTTGCGATCACTACGTGGTAGCACTCAGACCCTGTCAGTATCTGTGTTACTTTAGACCAGTTTCTTAGGTGTTGATGATCAAGGAGCTCACACCTTAGTCTAGGAATTCTGTATTATTTGTGTTATTATCTAGACCAGTTTCCAAGGTGTTGATGATCAAGGAACTCACACCTTAGTCTAGGAATTGTTGATTATTTGTTATGACCTTCTGCTTTCCTGACCATTCTTCTGATCTCTGATTTTGTACCTTTGTCATTCTGATACTCTGTTGCTGAACTCGGCTAGTCTCAAGATTCTACATCTGTCTCCTGTTTCTGTACTTTATCTGTCCATGTGTTGACGACCTGGCCTGCCCGACCTCGAGAACTATCTCACCTGTTGAGAGATAGTTCACAGATCTGTCAGTGACACTCCCTCATTTGTGTCACTCACGTTCTGTCCTTCCCACTCTCGGCCTGACTCCTCCCTGCGGGGAGTTCAGACCAACGGAGGGAACTTGCTGCAGAGCAATACTCCTTATTGCTCTAGCACCTGATATCCAGGTGCGGTCCTAAAAAGTATTACTGTTGCACCAAAACACTCTCATCCCTCAGGTGTCCAGAGGTTATAGATATATCTGATTATCGGTGATACTGCAGATCATCAATAATCGGGTATATATCTGCATTCTCGGTGATACTGCAGATCACCGGTAATCAGATCCTCTCTGTGTTACACCGATCGTTACAGTAAAAAATGCTTTAGGGTGTAATTTACTATTTGGCCACAAGAAGGCAACAGTAACTTTTTGTTTAATACAACCTGCAAGCGTCCTTCCGGACCCTTGCAGGAAGTACTAGGAGGCTGAGAGTTTTTTTTTTTTAAAAATGATCGCAAGCGGATCATTGCGGGGCTTAGATCAACGAACGGGAATGGATTTTCCCGTTCATTGATCTCCGGGCGAGCGGCGGGTGGCGTGTTTACCAGCGGGAGTGCGCGCTAGAGCGAGCGGGAGCGCGAGCAGCAGCGGGAGCGCGGAAAGTACGGATTTCTCCGTCCCTGGGGGTTAAAGGATGGAATAAGGGACGGAGAAATTCGTACGCGTGGGGGTAAAGTGGTTAAATCAATGGTAATTTATAATTTATTATCTAGGGCCATGGCTTAAGGTGGCCACACACGATACAATAAAATGATCCGATTTACAGTAATACGATAAAAACGATCATATCTCTCGAAAAAATTAAAAGCTTTTTTTTCATTCGACTGAAAAATCTGATCGGATTTCTTTTTTTCCGATTTAAATCGATCCGGAATGCCAGATATTTCTCTTTAATTTCTACTAAAGATTCTATGGTGTGTGTTGGATTGTTAATTTATTAATATACACACCCTAGCGATTTTCTCTTGAGTTTCCAATCATTTTTATCGTAATTGAGGAAAAAATTGAACATAGGTGTGTGGTACATTTTTGAAATGTTACAATCAGTCAGAAAAATTGATTGAAATTGTATGGTGTGTGGCCACCTTAAAAGAGATCTTGCTTGAAAGTTAAAAAAAAATTACTCAATGACCAAGTTTGTGTGCTTTGCTGCCTTTGACATCAATAATGTGCATTGAAATGAAACAAATTTGATTGGCTGTTTGTAGCTCCACCCCCTCTTCTGAATTTGAACCCCAGTCACCCAATGACCAACTGGTCCGGGTTTGAAGCTTGTGCCATTAACATCCATTGGGCTGCAATAGACCAATGGGAATCCTCAGCAACAGAGAGAATTCTCATTGGTTCATGTTGAACCAATGAAAATTCTCCCTGTTGCTAGGCAGAATTGACCTGTTGCAGCCTATGGAGAGCCACTCTTCTGCTGGCCTCCAGGCTGTTGAAGGGACCAAGCGGTGGGACCAAAGGCGAAGCAAGCGGTGGCAGTGAGACAGGTGAGCGGCCAACGCGTACGTAATGACGCGATCGATACGCGGCCACGGAACGTGCGTTGACATCCAGATCACATCTGTGTCAAACGGATCAGTTTTTCAGAAAAACGGATTCGATCTGAAACCAGACAAGTGTGGACCGGCCCTAAGTGGGCCCTTATAAATATAAGGTCATCCAATCCCTTGTTCTGCAATATTAGATCTCCATTATGATGACACTGCACAATGAAATAACTGGGCACAACAGGTTCTATCAGCGGGTGTAATACAAATTCAAATCCCATAATTAGCCTGTTAATTCCTTCTTCTAGATAAGGTGGGGCCCCGGCTCAATAAGGCCCTGTCAAAGCTTGTTCTATGAAGTCCTCCGGCAAGAAGGAGTATTCTCCTGGATATATTTACAGGATGAAGCGTGGCCTTGTTCTAAATATAGGGCCCTGACAAACCTTGTTCTGCAAAACTGTATGGCAGAAAGCAAGTACCGTAGTTCTCCTGCCGAAGAAGTACATGGCTCCGTAAAGGCTTGTTCTGCAACATTCTACTGCAAGGAGACTTCATCCGGAAAAATTTGACTGGATGGAGCTAAACAATTGCTGCACATAAAGGGCCTTGCTAACACTCGTACAAAATTCTTCTGAAAAAGGTGAACTGTGTTTTTTCCACTGGATGAACTGGAGCCTTGCTTTAAATATCGGGCCCTACCAATATTTGTTTTAAGCCTAGTTCAAACTTGCGATGAAGTGGTAAACGGACCTGTGAAAACGGATCTAATCACCGGTCGATCGGATCCGTTTTTATTCCGTTTCCGTTCCCCTGCTTCTATTCCGTTTCCCTACACCTCCCCCCCCCCCACACACACACCCAAACAGGGCCGTATTTACCATAAGGCACTGTAGGCACGTGCCTACAGGCGCCTGATGATGTAAAGGTGGCTCCCTCCCCTCCCCCAGTGCCTTCCTCTCCCTTCCCTATACCGAGTCCTGATGGGAGTGTAAATGAGAGGTTACTCACCTGGCTCTTGGCATTTCAGTGACAAGATCTTTCTTCGGTCAGACTAACCTCTAGGTACTCAATATTGAGGATACTTCTGGCTACCTAATACTAAGGGGCACCTGTGGTTACCTGTATTGGGAAGGGAAGAAGTGAAGAAGTGACAGCCAGCACACTTGTGGTGTGGTTTGGTGGGGGTTTGTAGGTTCATGGAGGGCGGAGTCTAGGGTGCCAGGACATCTGTGCCTAATAGGCTCCAGTGATGTAAATCTAGGTTTGCACCCAAAGTTGATTTTGCTCCTTAGCATGGTCCGTTTCTTCATCAGTGCGAATAAATGTTCAGTTTCTCATTTCCCCCAATGCAGGGCTTCAGCTTCCATTTCTGTTCCGCTGGGCTCATCGGTCCGGAAAAATTAGTGCTGCAGCAAACTTGTGGTCTGTTCAGTGGATCGTGCAGAACGGATCCATTTGAATGGACAAATGTGAACGGATCTATAGGTTAGCATTGGATCCATTCGCATCCGTTGGGATCCGTTCCATTCTGCGAACGGACTGTTTTTTAACGCCAGTGTGAACCGATCCTTACTGTATTATCCCGCAAAAAAAAAATGGCTTGACTTAAGGCCCATACCCACTAAACCATTTTTTCCTTATGACTTTTTGTGACATCGCGCAACATCGTTTAGCGAAAAATTAAATAAATGATGTTTACCGAAGCACACCACCCGTGGCGATCGACATGTCCGATTAAATCGTGATCGACCATTCCGCAGGGACTGTCGGAAATGACTATTTCCAATTCTGCAGAAATTCCGATTTTCTGTTTTTACAATATCCAATTATCCAATTTTCCGTTTTCCTATTTCTGATTTTCCTTTTTTCCGATTTCCGTTTTTCAAGGAGTATTTTATTGATCATTTTTTGCAGCAGAGAATAGAGGATTGGAAAAACGGAAATTATAAAAAACGGAAATCAGATTGTAATTGGTGTGAAATTAAAATTTTGCAGGAACATTCTGCCTTCTCTGATTAGCCCAATGCCTCTAAGTTCTGTGATTGGGCTAAAATTACCAAGTTGCAGTAAGTCAGATTTCCACAAAATTCCGTTTTCTGAATTCCGATCGGAAATATGGATTTCCCATCCGAAATGCGTAAATTTCAAATCTGCAGAATCCGAAGGAACATCTCCACCGTACTGATCCGTGTAAACAATCTTCCCTTGCACTTCTTGAAATTTTGAAAACAAAAGCTCTCCAGTGTGTCTCTGGTCACAGATCGAGAACACAATTCCTTTCTCTGTGGCTATAATAAGGGTGAGATCCAATTGCCCATTATTAGAACTTGATCTCAAGACTAGCACAGCATATGCAGCAGTCTGCCCCTAAGGGCTCTGTGAGATGGGTAGACCTCGAGGCTGAACTAGTTTCTCCATTCCGCATTGAATGCTTATTATGGTCCAGTCCCCCAGCAATGCTGATCCTGCCTATGGCTCACACGCTGCACGAATCCTTAAGTTTGGAAGTCCCTCACCCTAACGCTTGATCAATTATTTAGAGCAGGTGTGTCAAACACAAATACAAAGTGGGCTGAAATTGTACACTGGGGCATAGTCGCAGGCCAATCTCAATGTCTATTTGCCACCCCCCTTCCTTATAAAGTTCCCTCTAACCCCTATACAGTTCCTTGGTGTCTAGTTGTCCTTCCTTCCCTATACAGTTTCCTGGTGTCTAGTGTCCCCCCTCCCTCCCCTATACAGTTCCCTGGTGTCTAGAGGCCCCCTCTCTCCCCTATACAGTTTCCTAGTGGATAGTGCTTTCCCCCACCCTCCCCCACATGGCTTCCCTGGTGTTCTAGGGCTTCACCTCCAATATAGCTCCCCTGGTGGTCTAGAGTGGGCCAAACATAATGCAAAGTGGGGAAACCACTTGAGGGCCACAGTTAATGGCACCAAGGGCCAGATTTGGCCCGCGGGCTGGAGTTAAACATATAGGAATTAGAGAGAGTCTGTATTTTGCCACTTGGCCTTCCCTTAGGATGTGAATTAACAAGGTGCTTGTCATGGTTCTCCAATGGGGTGAGATCTATTAGAGATGCATTCCAACTACCAGATAGTGAAATCTTTTGTCATCTCCAGCTCAGAGGGTTTGTTCTTAAAGTATTAACCACTTCACCACTATGGAGCTTTTACCCTTATTTTTACCAGAACAATTTTCACCTCTTTGCGCTCCTCCCTTTCATTCACCAATAACTTTATCACTACTTACTAGCTGATTGCCCGGCGTTGCCCGGGTATGTATTTGGCTGGTGTTAGCTCCGCCTACTTTTTCTAACCCTAACACACAATTACTCACTGACCAAGTTTGTGAGCTTTGTGGTCTTTGGTATCAATAATCTGCATTGAAATGAAACAAATCTGATAGGCTGTTTTCTGAATTTGAACCCCAGTCACCCAGTAACCAACTGTACCAGGTTTGAGGTTTGTGCCATTAACAGTTCAAATATGGTAGCAATTAAATATTCCCCTTGAAAAGCAACAGGTGAAGTTTGATTCACTTTTGTAGGCTCCACCCACTTTTCTGAATATTAATCTCAGTCATCCAGTGAGCAATTGTGCAAAGTTTAAAAGCCTTGCCATTAACAGTGTAAGAATGGCTGCAGTTTACATATTTCCAGTGAAATTTGTATTTGTCTCCACCCACTGATGACCCGGCGTTGCCCGGGTATGTATTTGACTGGTGTTGGCTCCGCCCACTTTCTAACCCCAACACACAAACACTCAATGACCAAGTTTGTGAGCTTTGGGGTCCTTGGCATCAATAATTTGTATATTCCCATAGAAATTAAACAAATCAGATAGGCTGTTTGTGGCTCTGCCCCTCTCCAGCATTTGAACCCCAGTCACCCAATGACCAACTGTAGCAGGTTTGAGGCATCTGCTATTAACAGTGTAAAAATGGCAGCAATGTAAATATTCCACTTGAAAATCAACAGGTGAATTTTGATTGGTTATTATAGGCTCCACCCACTTCCCTGAATATTAATCTCAGTCACTCAGTGACCATCTGGGCAAAGTTTGGGAACCCTGAAATAAACAGTGTAAGACGGGCTGCAGTTTACACTTTCCCAGTGAAATTTGTTTTTGGCTCCGCCCACTTTTTGTAACCTGGACACAAAGTCACTACTCAATGCCCAAGTTTGTGAGTTTTGGGATCCTTAGCATCAATAATTTGTATTTTCCCATGAAATGAAACAAATCTGATTCACTGTTTGTGGCTCTGTCCCCTTTTCTGAATTTGAACCTCAGTGACCCAATGACCAACTGTACCAGGTTTGAGGCTTGTGCCATTAACAGTGAAAGAATGGCAGCAATTTTAATATTCTCCTTGAAAAGTGACATGTGGTTTTTGATTGGCATTTTTAGGCTCCACCCACTTTTCTGAATATTAAAGAGAACCAAAGGTGGGATTTAATTATGCTAGTGGGGCACAGAGGCTGGTTGTGCGCACTAACACCAGCCTCTGTTGCCCCATGGTGTGCCTCCAGGACCCCCCTGTGCGCCGCTATACCCCCCGCAGTGCTGGCGACACGCAGCGTGTCGCCAGCACAATGTTTACCTCTGCCTGTCTGTTAGCGCCGCTCCCCCGCCTCCTCAGTATCAGCGCTACCCCCCCGCGCCCGCGTCACTTCCCTCCAATCAGCGGGCCTCTGCCATTAAGAGTGCATGAATGGCAGCAATGTAAACATTCCCCTTGAAAATCAAAAGGTGAATTTTGATTGGCTGCTGTAGGCTCCACCCACTTTTCTGAATATTAGTCCCAGTCACCCAGTGGCCAACTGTGTCACGTTTGAGAACCCTGCCAATAACAGAATGGCTGAAATCAATCTAACAAATCTGATTGGCTGTTTGTGGCTCCAACCCTTTAGTGAATTTGGACCCCGTCACCCAATGACTGACTGTATCAGGTTTGAGGACTCTGCCACTAACAGTGTGAGAATGGTAGCAATGTGAATATTCCCTTTGAAAATCAATAGGTACATTTTGATTGGCTGTTGTAGGCTCCACCCACATTTCTGAATATTCATCCCAGTCAACCAGTGGCCAATTGTGTAAAGTATGGAAACCCTGCAATGTAAAAAATGAAGTTGTTGGCACCGCCCACTTTTTCAAACCTTGACATACAGTCACTCAGTTATCAAGTTTATCAGCTTTGGGGTCCTTGGTATCAATACTTTGTATATTCCCATTGAAAAATAAACAAATCTGGCTGTTTTTGGCTCCGCCCCCTTTCTGAATTTGGACCCTAGTCACCCAGTGACCAACTGTACCAGGTTTGAGGCATCTGCTTTTACCAGTATAAGAGAATGGTAGCAGATGAAATATTCCCTTTGAAAATCAAAAGGTGAATTTTTATTGGCTGTTGTAGGCTCCACCAACCTTCCAAAATTTTAATCTGTCACCCAGTGACCAACTGTGCAAAGTTTGAGAACCCTGCCATTAACGGTGTAAGAAAGGCTGCAGTTTATATTTTCCCAGTAAAAGCTGTTTTGGCTCCGCCCACTTTTTGTGACCTTGACACACAGTCACTCAATGACCAAGTTTGTGAGCTGTCAGGTTCCTGGCATCAAAAATGTGTGAATGGAAGCAGTTTATCCACCAAGGAAATCTGATAGGCTGTATGTGGCCCCGCCCCTTTAGTGAATTTGGACCCCAGTCACCCAATGACTGACTGTAGCAAGTTTGAAGCCTCTGCCATTAAAAGTGTAAGAATAGCAGCAGTTTAAATATTCCCCTTGAAAATCAATAGGTGAATTTTGATTGGCTGTTGTAGGCTCCACCCATTTTCTTGAATGTTAATCCAAGTCACCCAGTGACCAAGTGTACCAAGTTTGAGAACCCTGCGATTAACAGTCTAAGAATGGCTGCAGTTTACATTTTCCCATTTAAAATGAACGGCTGAAATTTGAGTGGCTGTTTTATGCCCCGCCCACTTTTCCTGGATTTGTAACCTCGGTCACCAAGTGACCAACTGTGCCATGTGTGGGGACTCTGGCTTGATTACTGTGAGAATGGCAGCCTTTTACAATTTTTCCATTGACTTGAATGGGTGGAATCTGATTTGCTGTTTGTAGCTCCGCCCACGTGTGCAGGGGGGCCGCGAGACCCCCAGAACATATCATCCCAGGTAGTAAGGGATCTGTGTACCAAGTTTCGTTCAAATCGGTCAAGCCGTTTTCGTGTGATCGCGGCACGCACGCACGCACGCACACGCACACGCACACGCACACACACACACACACACACACACACACACATACACACACACACACGCACACGCACACACACACACACACACACACACACACACACACACACGATTTTATATATATAGATTACAGCAAAATGATCTATACCTTGCTTTTATCGCCACCGATCAGGCTTTTTGGGGGTGATATTTGTTTTCAGTAATTACTTTCTATTTATTCTAAAGGTAAAACAAGGGAAAAATGCTAAAAAAAGTTCATCACCTATAGTTAAAATAAGCAATGCTACTGTAAATAAAACCCACACATTTTATTTGCCCATTTGTCCCTCCTTCAAGCCTGAAAGTGGAAGGGTGGTAGTGAGACATGGAACGTGCCAAACACTTTGCATATGATGCGATTGCAATTTTCCCATTTAAAATGAACGGCTGAAATTTGATTGGCTGTTTTATGCTCCGCCCACTTTTCCTGTTTCAAGTGACCACCTGTGCCAAGTGTGGGGACTCTGGCTTGATTACTGTGAGAATGGCAGCCTTTTACATTTTTTCCATTGACTTGAATGGGTGGAATCTGATTTGCTGTTTGTAGCTCCGCCCAGGTGTGCAGGGGGGACCCGAGACCCCCAGAACATATCATCCCAGGTAGTAAGGGATCTGTGTACCAAGTTTCGTTCAAATCGGTCAAGCCGTTTTCATGTGAATTGCCCTAAAGGCCTCAACCTCCGGAACCTGAAAGGTTGTACGCAGCTGAGAGAGGGAGGGTATTTTGCCATCAATTAGGACATTTTGCAAGGAATTTAAGCCATGGGAGGCCCACTAGTGAAAAGCTGACGATGCCAGACCGCTAGGAAAGTCCGGATTACCCCAAAAATGCAAAAGTGGAGGTGTGGATGACTGGAACGAAAATTTAAAGAGTACCCGAGACAGGTATTTTAAATTTTAAGAAGACACAGAGGCATGTTCTGTGCATAATGACATGCCTCTGTGTCTCTCTACAGCCGCCTCTAGTCCCCCCGGGGTCTGCTGTGCCCCCTGAAATAATCGTCATACTAGCGACAATCTGCTTGTCGCAAGCCTTCTATTTACCTACAGGCTGTCAAGCCAAGACTTGCCAAGAGTATGGAGCTAAGATCTCATTTTCAAGGTTTGTCCAAATAGGAGCTTGGGGTTTGTTCCATTTGTTAAAACGGTTATTGTCAAACTAGTTTGTCTTTTTCATTCTTGGCTGTTTGTGTTTCATCTAAGACTGCAAACTAAAAGTGTCATGTGGGCAAGGCATGCCTTCTGCGGTGACATCTACAAATACACCATCACCACCTACTGGCCTTGGAATGTATTCATTACCTCTGCATGTAAAATACAATCATTTAGAATGTGTCCATTCCTGAATCAGCATTCACCCCTCTCACCGCTAAGAATTCCTTCAACTAAATGAAATGTTTAACTAAATAAATAAAACACAAATAATCATACATAAAATTGCATAAAAATATCAAGCAAACCAGAGGCTGCCATATTTATTTCCTTTTAAGTAATACCGGTTGCATGGCTGTCCTGCCGATCCTCTGCCTCTAATACTTTTAGCCATAAACCCTGAACATGCATGCAGGAGATTAGGCATTTCCGACATTGTTGTCAGATCTGACAAGATTAACTGCGGGCTGGTGCACACCAAAACCCGCTAGCAGATCCGCAAAATGCTAGCAGATTTTTAAACGCTTTTTTTTATTTTTATGAGGCGTTTTGCTAGCGTTTTGCGGATTGCTGCTGCGGTTTTCAGTATAGTAGATTTCATATATTGTTACAGTAAAGCTGTTACTGAACAGCTTCTGTAACAAAAACGCCTGCAAAACCGCTCTGATCTGGCGTTTTTCAGAGCGGTTTGCGTTTTTCCTATACTTAACATTGAGGCAGAAACGCATCCGAAATCCAAAAAATGCCTCACCCAGGCATTTTTCGTTTCTGCAAAACGCCTGCCGCTCTGGTGTGCACCACCCCATTGAGATACATTGACCAAGCAGATCCGCAGCCGCAAGCGGATCTGAAAACGCCCAAAAAGCCGCTCGGTGTGCACCAGCCCTGCATGCTTGTTTCTGGTGTGATTCAGACACTATTGCAGCCATAAAGACCAGCAGGGCTGCCAGGCAACTGGTATAGTCTAAAAGGAAATAAATATGTCAGCCTCCATAACACTCTCACCTCGGGTTCACTTTCATTGCATTGAAGTCCATAATTGCAGAGGACTTCCACAAAACAGAATCCCCACTAAATTAGAGAGGTCCTTTTGAGTAATAAACATGTATATGTCTATATTTACAACAGTGCACTTTTAAAGGGAAGGTTCAGGGAGTGGGAAAAAAAAATAAAAATCCGTATCCACTTACCTGGGGCTTCCTCCAGACCGTGGCAGGCAGGAGGTGCCCTCGCCGCTGCTCCCGGTGGCCGACCTGGCCAGGCCGGCTGCCAGGTCGGGCTCTTCTGCGCTCCAACAACGGGCTCTTCTGTGTTCCACGTGGGCGCGCTGACATCATCGGACGTCCGTACAGCCCGGAGGACGTCCGATGACGTCAGCGCGCCCGCGTGGAACGCAGATTGGAGCGTAGAAGAGCCCGACCTGGCCGCCGGCCTGGCCAGGTCGGGTCGGCCACCGGAGACGACCGGGAGCCTCCGGAGAGGCGGCGAGGGCACCTCCTGCCTGCCACGGGCTGGAGGAAGCCCCAGGTAAGTGGATATGGATTTTTAATTTTTTTCCCCACTCCCTGAACCTTCCCTTTAATCAAAAAAATGTACAAGTGTCAATGAACGTCATCTTTGTAACAAAAAAAAGGAAAAAATAAATAGACAATTTTTTTACTTCCCTTACTTTGTTTTCAAACAGAAAAATGCCCATAATATTCTTTATAATGTCTAATGTGTGCAATAGAAAATGTGCCCAATCCAATTCACCTTTTTCTCCTAAGTTTTCTAAGTGACATTTTCACATCCTCTTTAGTAAAACTCTACTGTTTCTGCATCCCGTGTCCCTGTGTGTGTCTCACATGCGCTCTGCGCATGTGCAGGGACGCAGAGACATGGAGGGAGAGTGACGTGCGGCGAGCGATAAGGGGCGGACGGGCCAGCGGGCAAAGGGGCGCGTCGTGCGGCGGAAATGTGCGTGCGCGGCGGGCGCATGCGCAGTGACAGACCTAGCTCGTTTTTAAACGGGTTTCGGCCCACTAGTCATAAATAAAACGCCTTTTATGCTACCAGCAAGCAAGAAAACAGTAATTTTGACAGGACTGTTTCACCTTTTTATTACTTTTGCAAAAGTGCAAAATTTATTTTAAACAGAAGATGAAAAATTATCTCCTAGGAGAAAACATAAGAGAAAAAATAAATTGGACATTTTCATACTTCCTTTATCCCACTGACACATATGGAGATGTTATGAGTTAGCTTTATTTATTTATTTTATTCATTTTATTCAAGTTTCTAAATGTTGCTTTTACACTGCCACTAGAGGGCGCTAGAGGGCATGCTTGCTCGCCTATAGCTACCATGCTACCATGAGTAATAAGACTTTTTTCTTAGGAGACAGCTGAACAAAATGTGACCTTTAAGGACTTCAGTGCAGAGCCGAGACAAGGTCCTTCAGCATCCAAGGCTGAGACACCAAAGTGCGCCCCTCCATTCCTCCCCCCACCCCAGCCGTTACACACTGATTGCTATTAGACTAAGAGGCGCGCCACAGGGCCCACAACCTCCCCAACACCTTAATCTCTAGTTATCTGGCTTGCAGTCACCGTCATGTATCCCCTTTTCTTATTTCTTTCTGCTCCAAACACAATTGGGAATGACAGCTGAATGAATTGTGCACCCCCTCCTACACTGCGCCCTGAGGCTGGAGCCTCTCCAGCCTCTGCCTCGGCCCGGCCCTGCAGTGTGATCAGTAGGGGGTCCAGAGACACAATCCCTCCTCCCCTTGAAGCTCTACAAGAACCATCCAGTACCCTTAAAGGATACCGGATGTGACATGATGAGATAAACAGTGTGTATGTACGGCGCCTAGCACACAAATAACTATGCTGTGTTCCTTTTTCTCTTTCTCTGCCTGAAAGAGTTAAATATCAGGTATGTAAGTGGCTGACTCAGTCCTCACTCAGACAGGAAGTGACTACAGTGTGACCTTCGCTGATAAGAAATTCCAACTATAAAACACTTTCCTAGCAGAAAATGGCTTCTGAGAGCAAGAAAGAGATACAAAGGAGAATTTCCTATCAGTGAGGGTCACGCTGTAGTCCCTTCCTGTCTGAGTCAGGACTGAGTCAGCCACTTACATACCTGATATTTATCTCTTTCAGGCAGAGAAAGAAAAAAAAGGAACACAGCATAGTTATTTGTGTGCTAGGCGCCGTACATACACACTGTTTATCTCATCATGTCACATGTCACCTTGGGTATTCTTTAACAAATCATCCTCCTGTGATATATAATGTAAAAGCAGAAAGCTACAAAATAAACAAAAAATAAAATGATTTTGTAGTATTTGCATATTCCTGTGAAATATATTCCAATGGACATAAACGCACATAAATATAAGATAAGTTTTAAAAAAATCTACCCTGAGGGCCCTTTTCCACCCGCGCTGAATCGCAAAAACGCAAACCGCTAGCGATTTTACAATCGCTACGGTTTGCTTTTTAACATAGGAATCGCGGTAGGTCATTTCCACTACCGCGATTCGCTTTTGACGGGAAAGCGAACGCGCAGCGGAGCGATATTTGCCGCGATTTTGCTATGCAGTGCATAGCATAGCAAAATCGCGGCCGCGAACATCGGGGAATCGCCGGTTTTGCGATTCAGCAATCGCTAGCGTTCAGCGTGAACGCTAGCGACTGCAGGTGGAAAAGGGCCCTGAGTGACACAGATAAGCCTTTACTGTGTAATAAATATACCTAGATTTAAAATTGAGCATTTTGAGGCTCCCTGCACACTACATGCGATTCCGATTTTTAATCGGTTTTTGCATCCGATTCCGATTTTTAATCGTTACTGCATGCTGCGTCTTTTCCTCCGTTTTTCTGTTGATTGCATTCAGGGAAAATCGGAATTGCAAATCGAAATCGCAAAACGGATTTGCAGTGTGCAAGGAGCCTGAAGAGCCATACTCACCGCCAGACAGGTCCTGCGACGTCCCGTTGACAACGGTCGTCAAGGGACGCTTCTTCCTGCCGGCGGGTATGCATGACGTAACGCAACGCTACACGTCGGGAGCGAACAAGACTTCAAGCGATCGTGGGATACTTTGCGCGGGAGTAGTCGTGGATCTTAGCAATCCGCTGTGACAGTCGTGATTGCGACACGAGGCTAAGCAACATTCCCGTGGTTGTGTGGCTGTACCCCTATCGCAATATCGCGGAGACTACCGCACGACGCTCAATCGTCGGTCGTAAGGAAAATAGTCGGGAAAATCGCAACGTGGGTACATAGGTTTAACCTCCCCGGCGTTTAACTGATGTACAATTTTTGTACCAAAAGAGGTAAAAATGTTTAACTTTTCCTTATACTGTAAGCATTTTTGCGGAGCGCTTGCAAGTTGCATTCATGCATGCTGTCCGCAAGCAATATAAAACACTTTTTAGTTTAATGTTTGATGCTATGGGCTTTTTTTTACACTTCAAATGTTTTATATTGGATCCAATACAGATGTTTGTATTGCATACAATACAAAAAAATTGAATTTGTCGCCTGATGTCATGACGCTGCATCAGAGGGACATGCCGGGGGACGTGATTGCCGAGGGACAGGGAGAGATGAAGGAGAAAGAACAGAGATCGCCAAGAAGACATCAGGAATGCGTTAGCAGGAAGGCTGCGAGGTCATGGCGAGGGATCCCACATGCCAGCAACACCGCAGGTGAGTATTTGTAATAACTGGATGAGCCTGACTTGTCCATACCATTCCTAGCTAGTTTTTTATGGACAAGTCAGGCTCATCCTTAACGCTAACGCTTCTCTGCTTTCCACTTCCGCATACAGTATATGTGTGTTATGTATGGAGAGGGTGAGGATAGAGTTAGATTTATTTATTTTTATTAGGCTAGGCGCAGAAATAACAGAGCGGGAAAGGGCGTGTTTTATGTACTGTGCAGGGTTTTTGTGTGCGTTTGTTGTGCATTTGCGTTTTTTCCCGCAACGGCACTTTCTAGAGTTTTGGGTGCGTTTTTATGAATTTGTGGTTTGCTCATACAAAACGCATGCGCTTTGTATGCGTTTTCCATGCGTTTTTACATTGCGTTTTATGCAAATCATTAAGAAGACAACAGGAAGTGGAAATACATCACAAAACAATTTTTTGCGGAAAAAATGCATAGAAAAACGCATACAAAATGCAATACATTGCGTTCCCACTGACTTTCATTATGTGCGTTTTTGGAAAAAAAAACAGCGTTTTTCAAAACGCATAAAAACGCATTTCCTATTTTATATGCGCCTTTTCATGCAGACCATAAACTACCATTAGTGGCAAAAACACTGCGTTTTCCGCGACGCTAGCATTTCTGCTAAGTGTGTTCCTAGCCTCTTTTTTTTTTTTTACACTGCCACTAGAGGGCATACATGCTCCCATATAACTCTACGTGTGACAATTCTAATGCCTGCAAGCAAAGTCTTTATCTGAAATTCCAATGTGACCTGTGATGACCCCAGTGTGATCTGTGGGGGGTGGTAGTGGAGCAGCAGACACAATGTCCTCCTACCCCTGCAGTGCCCACAACAGCAGCTAGAACCTTGTGCTCTCAATAAATTACCCCCAACCCATATATTAGTTGACCTAAAATAAATAAATAAGTGATTTCTAATGCCTAGACATGTTTGAGCACATCTGTTGCAAAAATATTTCTGTAAACGATATTCTAATTTAACCTCCCTGGCATTATGATTATTTCCAGATTTAGGGTCTAAAAGACGTGCATTTTTTTCCACAAGCCTTTAGACCCTAAAAACAAGAAAAAAAACAAAACATACCACAGAGAGATCTGCAGCAGATCCTGCATATAACTCACTCAGGTTCGGGATTACCGCTCTGAGCTGCAGGCTTCCCTCCCGAGCCTGACTCGGGATTACCGGGAGGTTTAAGTGTACCTCTTGGGGGAAAAAAATACTTGCCTCAGTAGAGGGAAGTCTCTGGATAATCCTCTGCTCCTTGCCGTTTCCACACTGGGACCCCACAAACCTCCTCAACAAGGGCGTGCCGACAGAGCGCACGGTGCAGGTGCAATACAGCTTGCGCATGCGCAGTAGCAGAGAGCTGTTTGAACTCTTCTTTTTCCATCAAGCATGAGCGCAGTGGCGTAGTTTTAGCTCCCAACTGTCCCTCTTTGGGAGCCCTGTCCCTCTGTCCTCCTCATTTGTCCCTCTTTCAGGACTTTGTCCCTCTTTCTATGTAAATATATATGTGTATTTCTCTACTGAAAAATATGTTTAATTGGCTCTAGACTTTATTCCCATCTTTTTAATTGATATATTATCATTATTATTTAGTATTTATTTAGCTGTACAGAGAATATATTGTCTTGTTACTAACGGCCCACAGCCTAGCCGCGGGTGAAGGTCAGTGTGGAGCAAAGTATTATACAGCTTGACCGGCTGGTAGGGTGTGATGTCACACTGTCCCCTGAGATGAGAGGCCGGAGCAGTGGCAATGCATCTGGGAGAGGATAGCCGGAGCACATGAGGAGAGCCAAAGCAAGAATCGGAGGATCAGGGATTGCGTTATAGGTTTACACAGCGTACTCGGGTTCTCTGCAGTAGCACTGTGATATTTAGAGACTCTTGCCCATTGGTTGCTGCATGAACCTCCCTCCAATAAGAATAAGGCTGATTCCTATTGATTCCTATTGATTCCTACAGCAACCAATGGACGAGGTTCTCTAACTATCACAGTGCTACTGTGGAGAACGCGAGTACGCTGTGTAAACCTATGACATAGTATGAAACAATCCCCAATCCTCCTCCTCAGGACACTTCCGTGGGCCACAAAAGTCGGCTTCATGGGTCACAAATGGCCCGTGGGCCTTAGGTTGGGCACAACTGGTGTAGTGTATTTATTGTAGTCTAGGGTCAATTTAGGGGGAAACCAATTAACTTATCTGCATGTTTTTGGGATGTGGGAGGAAACCGGAGTGCCCGGAGGAAACCCACGCAGGGACGGGGAGAACATACAAACACCTTGCAGATGTTGACCTGGCTGGGATTCCAACCGGGGACCCAGTGCTGCAAGGCGAGAGCGCTAACCACTACGCCACCGTGCTGCCCAATATCTTATTTTCATATGTTAATATTATGGAAAATGGACCAGGATAGAAAGAACCAGTGAGGTTTTAATTACATTACAACATATTTTTCTTATGAAATCTTTATGGTATGTGTGGCTAGGGGTGTGATGGGGGCGTGATCAGGGGTGTGGCTTAAGTGCCCCTCTTTCTCATCTCAAAACGTTGGGCGGTATGCTGATAAAAGATGCTGGAGAAGATGTAGCAGTATTGTTGGAATCACTGGAGAAGGGGAGGGGGGATCTGTGTTGGCACATCGCAGAAGTGATCAGGTAGACTTATAGCTGCCTATATCACTTCTACAGACAAGGAGGAGCCGGCAGACATGTGTGAGGGGTATCCAAAGGCTTGTTTTCAGCACTCAAAATGCCATGAGCATCACCAGTGACCAGTGGCGGCCAAAGCAAACAGTAGGCCCATGTGCAGTATTCCCCGGTTTGGGACCTTATATAAATCTTATAGTTACATAGTTACATAGTTACTTGTGTTGAAAAAAGACATACGTCCATCGAGTTCAACCAGAGAACAAAGTACAACACCAGCCTGCTCCCTCACATATCCCTGTTGATCCAGAGGAAGGCGAAAAAACCCTTACAAGGAATGGTCCAATTAGCCCCAAAAGGGAAAAAATTCCTTCCCAACTCCAGATGGCAATCAGATAAAATCCCTGGATCAACATCATTAGGCATTACCTAGTAATTGTAGCCATGGATGTCTTTCAACGCAAGGAAAGCATCTAAGCCCCCTTTAAATGCAGGTATAGAGTTTGCCATAACGACTTCCTGTGGCAATGCATTCCACATCTTAATCACTCTTACTGTAAAGAACCCTTTCCTAAATAAATGGCCTAAAAAACAGATCTATGCCGTGTCTGAGGCTCTCCAACTCTGATGGGGCGTAGATTCTACACCGTGGCTTCCTGCGGTCCAGAGCCTATTGCTTCTCCTGGAGGAAGTAAACTCGGCTGTCATGTGACAGCCGAGCTACCTTTTCATTGGCTCCTGACCTCCTGATCACTGTGAGCCAATCACAGTGATCGGGAAGTAAAAAAATGATTTGTGTAATGAGTTTGTGGCTAATGGTCATAACAGATCAAGGGTGGACCCAATAATGTCAATAACATAAATAACATAGTACATTAATCTAGGTCACATTCTGTAGGCACTACATGGTACATTAGCGGCTTTGATAGCATTACCACATTTGAGATAAGTGAACTGCTTTTGACTTCAGTCAGCAGAACTCGTTGTGCTGTTAATTCTTGGAATGCTTTGATGTCTCTCTGCTAACAGAAAATATAGAAACTGAAAGCAGAAGTCCTCTGTTATTGTCTCACACTGCCCCCTAGTGACAAGTGGCCATAAATATACATGACAGCAGTACTAATTTGTAGCAAGCAAATGTAACAAATAAGAAATAAAAAATTTGCAAAAATAAATTGGCCTGGAGCACTTGCAAGCCTCTCTAAATTGGCTGCTAAAGTATTAATGTAACATACATTTTATACTTGTATATGACTGGGCCACAAGCAATTATCACCGTTCCTCATGGGTTACGGAGAGAAATACACGGAGATGAGCCTAGAGGATAATGCTGCCCTAACTATGATGTAGCTGCATGGGCCCTAGAGGACAAGGGGCCAGTGGCGTAACAATAGGGGCTGCAGCCCCTGCACCAATGGGGGGCCTGGGGCCTGCTCAGGCCGTTTTGGGGTGTAGGAGGGGTCGCAGCATGAGGGGAGAGCGTGGCCACACATTGGCAGGGAGGGGACTCCCCCCCCCCCCCCTCACCTTGGGCTCTTCCCTCAGCGCTTCCCTCCAGCATCAATCAGTGGCAGCAGGTGGCGGGCAGGAACACAGACCTTATTGCGTTCCACGCGCCGGAGGTTCCGCTCTCTAAGTGTCTGACGCTACTTCCTGTTTAAACAGGAAGTAGCATGAGGCACTTAGAGTTCGGACCTCTGCGGTAGTTGGAGGTATGTGTTCCTGCCCGCCGCCTGCTGCCGAGGTGAGGGAGGGGGGGACTGTCCCCTCTCCCTGCCAATGTGTGGCCACACACACTGCGACCCCTCCTGCACCCCAAAACGGCCTGAGCATGCCGGGGGGAGGGGTGTGTGTTTGTCCAAATTTTTGCAGCTGGGCCCGGCGATTTCTAGTTACGCCCCTGCATGGGCCCCTGAGCAGGTGCACGGGCCTATGTCCGCCTCTGCCAGTGACCGCCAAACGGTTAGAGCCTTATCCTAACAATCGCTCAAAATGTGTCAGCTTATCTGCAATAAATGTCAGCATTAAGGCTGCAATACCGCAGCCCACACTCCCCCCAGGCATCTAGCAAGATCTGCACGGCCTCTCTGGGTTCCGGGCGGTGACATGTGCCTTATCCTTCATGTCCCCTCTCCTGTCCATGTAGAGTATTTTGTCTGAGAGCCGTGGGTGGCGGAAAAGGCCGCCTCCTCCTCACATCTCCCCTCATGCAGATCTGTGTGTGTCACAAACAGGATCAGACAAGGCAAACAGAGCTGTTTTTTCCTGCCTGGCACAGGCAGAGCATGACTCACACAAGGAGGAGAGGTGAAAAGGTTTTCAGCTTCAAACTCTCTCCTGAGAATTAATGAGCTAATATCACCTGGAGATCTACAAATGCAGAACAGAGGCGCGCTGACATCACCTCCCTCTGCAGACTGATGAGAGTACAGTAGCTACAGTCAGTCTAACGTTACCGTGCTGGGGAGTTCAATAACCTAGTGTAATGCAATTACATCTGCAGTACAGGTTCATTTTTTTACATGTATTATTATTTAGTATTTATATAGCACCAACATCTTCCGCAGCTCTGTACAGAGTTTACTGTCTTATCACTTAACTGTCCGCTCGTAATCTATTCCCTACCATAGTCATATGTCTATGGGAGTGGCTGGATGGTGTACTTGTTAAAGGGGAACTGAAGAGAGAGGTATATGGAGGCTGCCATGTTTATTTCCTTTTAAGCAATACCAGTTGCCTGGCAGCCCTGCTGATCCTCTGCCTCTAATACTATTAGCCATAGCCCCTGAACAAGCATGCAGCAGATCAGGTGCTTCAGACTTTAAAGTCAGATCTGACAAGACTAACTGCATGCTTGTTTCTGGTGTTATTCAGATACTACTGCAGAGAAATAGACCAGCAGGGCTGCCAGGCAACTGGTATTGATTAAAAGGAAATAAATATGGCAGACTCCGTATACCTCTTACTTTAGTTCCCCTTTAAGGGCTCTGCCTCTGACACAGGAGACCTGGGTTTTAATCTCGGCTCTTCCTGTTCAGTAAGCCAACACCTATTATGTAGGAGAGCTTGGGCAAGACTCCCTAACACTGCTACTGTTAGAGAACGTCCTAGTGGTTGCGGCTCTGGATGATTTGAGACCGCTAGGAGAAAAGCTCAATATAAGTGTTATCCCATCAAAATAACTCAACATACAGTCATTACTATCTAAACCGCAGGTAACAAAAGTGAGTACATCTCTAAGTGAAGAATGTCAAAATTATTCCCAAAAGTGTCAATATTGTGTGTGCCCACAATTATTTTCCAGCCCTGCCTTAACTCTCTTGACTATCGAGTTCACTAGAGCTTCATAGGTTGCCGCTGGAATATTCTTACAATCTTCCATGTAGTTTGTATCTGTCGCCAGCGGTGGCGCCAGCATACCAGACCAAGAAGGAGGAGCAGAGGATTGATTTAGTGGTGGCGGAGTAGAACCTAGTCAGAATATGCTGGACCACTGCCGAACTTCCTCAGTTGGTGGAGGAAGAAGAGTCTCTGTTGGGCTTTCCGTTGGGTGGCAGTGATGTTGGGCCTTCTGCTGAAATAGCTAGAGAGTGTCGTGCCCAGGAGATGGGCGCAGGGCACTCTAGCCACCTCAGTGCCTTCAGTGTAGATTGAAGGTGGGGTTGGAGCAGACTTCCTAAAGTCTATGATGAGCTCGATGGTTTTGGCGGTGTTAAAGTGTAGCTGAGCCGAAGCTCAGGTACAAAATTAGATACTTACCTAAAGAGAGGGAAGCTTCAGCATCCTATTGAGGCTTCTCTCTGTATTCTAATGTCCCCCGTCGCTGAGCGCGGCCCCCCGGAAGATTAGCCACAAGGCATTGTCCCTAATCAGATCGGGGCCGCGCAGCTCTTCTTCCTTATTCATGGCTGCGGAATAGCCGACTGAGCGCATGTGGCAGAATGGCTGGCTGCTGTGCATGAGCTGGCTGGCTCCCATGGCTACAGCGTGGCAATGAATAAGGAAGTTTAGCTGCAGGGCCCCGATGTGGAGGGGGGCCGAGTTCTGCAACGGGGGGCTGCAGACAAGAGAGGGAAGCCTCAATAGGATCCTGACCTCTTCCCGGCCGCCTAACACCGATGGGGAAAGTGGCAGCCCCAGGACCGTGTAACGCTGAAAGGCATCAAGTCCTGTGGGCGGGGTTTTGCAGGTGATCGCGCGGGCCAATGCGCACGTATCCCCACTTGAGTGACAGAGCTCCGCTCCATCATCAGTCTACCAGCGGCGATCGCTGCTATCAGACTGTTAGACGGCGAAACCGACGTCTATTTACATTGTACAGCGCTGCGATCTACGGCCTAAAATAGTCAAATTTATTTACAAAAAAATACAAATAAATAAAAAAATAAACAAACGATCAGAGCCAACCAACAGAAAGCTCTGTTGGTGGGCAGAAAATGGGGGTATTAATTTGTGTGCTCAGTTGTATGGCTCTGCAGCGAGCTATTAAAACTGCAAAGCACTAAGTTGTAAAAAATAGCCTGGCCACTAGGGGGTGTAAGCCTGTGGTCCTGAAGTGGTTGAAGAGGAACTGCAGGGAAAATAATGTAATGAAAAAAAGTGCTTAACTTTTACAATAATAATTTATAAATGATTTAGTCAGTGTTTGCCCACTGTAAGATATTTCCTCTCCCGATTTACATTCTGAAATGTATCACATGAGGACATCTGCTGGCAGGCGATGTGTGTGGAAGGATATGCTCTTTTCTTGGCAGTTGGAAACAGCTTTTAATTCCCACCATGGAACAAAGATACCACAGTGTGATGTCAGTACCTAGCAGGGCAGGGCCGAGGCAAGAGAGGCTCCAGCCTCAGGGCGCAGTGTAGGAGGGGGCGCAGGGCCGAGGCAAAGGCGAGAGAGCTTCTAGCCTCAGGGTGCAGTGCAGGAGGGGGACACACAACTCACTCAGCTATCATTCCCCTAATGTGTTTGAAGCAGAGAGAAATGAGAAAAGGGGATACATGGCAGTGACTGCAAGCCCGATAACTAGAGATTAAAGTGGACCCAAACTAAAAATACAAGATTTCAGAAATAAAATCTGTTTTCTAAATTATAATAATAAATAGCAGCCTTTTTTCAGCTGCATGATGACAAATAAAAAATATTTTACATATATTGGAGGAACCCCTCCCTTCCTTTCATATTGCCGGCAAATAATCCGGCAAACTGGTGGAGTAGGTGGTGTCCAGAAAAGGAGGAATTGCTAATGGCTGCCCCCTGTATAACCCTAGTTATGAAAAGAGAAGGGTGAAAAGCATGCACTGAAATGCTCATAGGCTTGAAGGAGTGTTTAATTATATTTGTATGTGTCAGAGTGCTGCAACTAAATATTCTGAATTAAAAAAATGTTTGGTTTGGGTCCGCTTTAAGGTGTTGGGGGCCCTGGGGTGCCTCTTACTCAGGGCCGGGCCGAGGCATAGGCTGGAGAGGCTCCAGCCTCAGGGCGCAGTGTAGGAGGGGGCGCACAATTCATTCAGCTGTCATTCTTAATTGTGTTTGAAGCAGAAAGAAATAAGAAAAGGGGATACATAGCAGTGACTGCAAGCCAGATAACTAGAGATTAAGGTGTTGGGGAGGTTGTGGGCCCTGTGGCCCTCTTAGTCCAATAGCAATCAGTGTGTGACGGCTGGGGTGGGAGGGATGGAGGAGGGGCCTCTTAGTCTAATAGCAATCAGTGTGTGATGGCTGGGTTGGGAGGGATGGAGGAGGGGCCTCTTAGTGTAATAGCAATCAGTGTGTGATGGCTGTAGTGGGAGGGATGGAGGAGGGGCCTCTTAGTCTAATAGCAATCAGAGTGTGACGGCTGGGGTGGGAGGGATGGGGAGAGGCCTCTTACTCTAATAGCAATCAGAGTGTGATGGCTGGGGTGGGAGGGATGGAGGAGGGGCCTCTTAGTGTAATAGCAATCAGTGTGTGACGGCTGGGGTGGGAGGGATGGAGGAGGGGCCTCTTAGTCTAATAGCAATCAGAGTGTGACGGCTGGGGTGGGAGGGATGGAGGGGCACCTCTTAGTCTAATAGCAATCAGTGTGTGATGGCTGGGGTGGGAGGGATGGGGGGGCCTCTTAGTCTAATAGCAATCAGAGTGTGACGGCTGGGGTGGGAGGGATGGGGAGAGGCCTCTTACTCTAATAGCAATCAGAGTGTGACGGCTGGGGTGGGAGGGATGGAGGGGCCTCTTAGTGTAATAGCAATCAAAGTGTGACGGCTGGGGTGGGAGGGATGGAGGAGGGGCCTCTTAGTGTAATAGCAATCAGAGTGTGACGGCTGGGGTGGGAGGGATGGGGAGAGGCCTCTTACTCTAATAGCAATCAGTGTGTGACGGCTGGGGTGGGAGGGATGGAGGGGCCTCTTAGTGTAATAGCAATCAGTGTGTGATGGCTGGGGTGGGAGGGGTGGAGGAGGGGCCTCTTAGTCTAATAGCAATCAGTGTGTGATGACTGAGGTGGGAGGGATGGAGGGGCCTCTTAGTCTAATAGCAATCAGTGTGTGATGGCTGGGGTGGGAGGGATGGAGGGGCACCTCTTAGTCTAATAGCAATCAGTGTGTGATGACTGAGGTGGGAGGGATGGAGGGGCCTCTTAGTCTAATAGCAATCAGTGTGTGACGGCTGGGGTGGGAGGGATGGGGGAGGGGCCTCTTAGTCTAATAGCAATCAGTGTGTGACGACTGGGGTGGGAGGGAGGGAGGGGCGCACTTTGGTGTCTCAGCCTTGGGTGCTGGAGGTTCTTGTCCTGGCTCTGGTGCCTAGGTACTGACATCACACTGTGGGAGGGGTTTCACCACAATATTAGCCATACAGCGCCCCCTGATGATCTGTTCGAGAAAAGGTAAAGATTTCTCGTGGGAAAGGCGATATCGATTGGGATGAAGTTCAAACCTTGGATACAGTTCCTCTTTATGCTGCTGAAGAGATATTGATTTTTCAAACCACTATTGCTGTTTTTATTCCACCTTTAACATACTGTGATTTTCCATTCCTTCATTTCAGGAGGACTCCATTTTTCCATGGAAAAAGGAAATGCCTTCATGTATCCCCCCTCATCTCTCTGCTTTGTTCTGTATTCCTCTGCTGTCTTGCCCCCGTCTTTCTCCTCTCAGTCATGCTCCCGTCCTTCTGATCTGCTGCTTGTGTATCTGCTGTGACACCGCAGAACAATACTGCATTGTGCACATGCCGGTCGCACAATAGTGCGGGAATCCCCGGCCTTGTGCAGCACATAGCGATCTCCTTGTCCTTAGTCAGTATTTCCTGCCTTTTCCACAAACAGGTGGCACAGAAGGCAACACATCACCTCACGTCCGCCTTGAGTCAGCTTCCAGAAACATCTCGGACACCTCCAGATGGTAAACAGGAATTATTAAGAGTCTGAACAAATTCTTAATCAGGGTCAAACTTCCTCACTGTATAGTTCAACTCTGTAAATGTCATCACAGTGACTGGTAATTAGTTTCACAGCCAAATAAGGCAAATTGCGCTTCTCAACCACTTCCCCACCACAGGTTATTTCCCCTTAAAAACCAGAGCAATATTCACACAGCCGTCAGAGCAATGTTCACACACACTCATCGCGCTCCTCCCATTCCTTCATCAATAACTTTATCGCTACTTAGCACCAGAGCAGGGACAAGGTCCTCCAGCACCCAAGGCTGAGACACCAAAGTGCGCCCCCTCCATCCCCGCACCCCAGCCATCACACACTGATTGCTATTAGACTAAGAGAGGACCACAGGGCTCACAACCTCCTCAACACCTTAATATCTAGTTCTCTGGCCTTCAGTCACTGCTATGTATCCCCTTTTCTTATTTCTTTCTGCTTCATACACAATTAGAAATGACAGCTGAATGAATTGTGCGCCCCCTCCTACACTGCGCCCTGAGGCTGGAGCCTCTCCAGCCTATGCCTCGGCCCGGCCCTGCTTAGCACACAAAAATGATCTATATATTGTTTTTCCCCCACAAATTAAGCTTTCTTTGGGCGGTACTTTTTGCAAAAAAAAAAAGTTTAATTCCATATGCTTTTTAAAAGGAATAAGAAGAAATAAAATGAAAAAAAAAATCATTATTTCTCAGTTTTTCTACCCAAAGAAGCTGGGAGATAGACAGGCAGGGCTAGCGCTACTATGGGGCAACCTGAGCAATTGCACCATGTCCCCAAGCTGGCTGCTGCACCCTCCCAGGTCACCCCCCCTCCTCCCCCAGCTCAGTCCCTGGGGGCCCCTGCAGAGTGTTCAGCACAGTAGCATCTCGCCTATCTCGCACATGTGCGCCTGCGCCACTTCACTACAGTCCTCAGCAGCGAGATCTGAGAGGCAGTAACAGGATAGGGCAAATCACCCGGCATCAATGACACCCGGCGTATAAGATGACCCCTGACTTTTTAGAAGATTTTCAAGGGTTAAAAAGTAGTCTTATATGCCAGAATATACAGTAATTTTCTTTATGCCCAGACTTGTTGTTAGGGCCCCGTGTATGTGCTGTCCTGTATAGCTGTAATATACTTGGGGGAATCTAAATTATGAGACAACTGCATTACTCAGCACAAGAGAGATCATACCAGGGGAGGAATGGCCAGGGGGGAAGGGGGGAGATTTCCCCCCAGGCTGCCTCTCATTTAATGATTTAGGGCTGGCTGATCCACCAATCGCTTCATAATTATTATCCAATCGGATGAAAATCTGTGCCACCACAAGCATGCCCATATAACAATTTGACTTATTTTGGGTGTAAAGTAGTTGAATGTATCGATTTGCCGATGTGGTCATGAAGTGTGATAATAACAAACTATGAACACGATGGAAACCCCGGCCGTTGTCCCTCAAAGTGTATTATGTGCCCCACGGTGCCTGTGCATTGAAACTTTACCTGTCATGCTGTCCCTTGAGTATCCTTGCTGCATTGGCGACTACCACATGACTACCGGTATAAAGCACTTGAGGCGCATGTGACGTCAATTGGGCTGGGGTTGCTGTGAAACCGGGCCTCTAGTTTGTGTTTTCCCTCCAGGCCAAAAGGTCCCAGTCCTCCCCTGGATCATACCCACACGCTCTTACTAATGAGGCAGAGACAATACCATTGTGCTGTTGCCTGTAGCTCGATGATTGGGTCTGAATTATTACTTACAGCTGAACTGACTCTCCAGATACTTCTGACTTTACATCAAACTTACTGTACTCGGGGGGCCCTACCCTCCTATTCTGTCAACCTGGAGTGCTGCTGGACCCCAATTTTTATTTATAGTTCACTATCTTTGATCCTGATTAAGCAGAGGTAACACACATTGCCGCTGGATCTAGCATTAACAATTGGGTGCCGCTATCCAGGGGTGTTTTTAGGCATAGGCAGTCCATGCCACTGCCTGGAGTGCCATTGGTTCAGGGGGATTGCATTCCACTGTTTAAGCTCCGCCCCAGAACTAAGCCCCACCCCTGGAACAAAGGCGTGCCCCCACAGGTGTTTGTTTCTCCTTCTGTTCTCGTTTGTGACTCTTTCTGCCCCCCTGTGCCTCCTTCTGTCTCACTTTGTGCCTCCTTCTGTCTTCTTGAGCCACCTTCAGTCCCCCTGTGCCATTTCTGCCTCCCTGTGTTTCCAGAGATAGATTAAGGTGAAATGGTGTCCTAGGCAAGCAACGACTTTGGATCCACACTTTTATGGCCACCTAGCTTTTTTTGGCAAGATTTTTTTGGGGGTAGCATAAACCGGCCCCTAGACTCTTGCACCTGCCTAAGTTGCTTTGTGGATGATCCCGCTCTGTGTGCATCCCTCTGTGCCTCCCTCTGTCCCACTGTGCCTCCTTCTGTCCCTCTTTGTTCCTCCCTCTGTTCTCTTGTCCCACTATCGGTTCCCATCCCCCTCCTGTGCTCCCAGTGTGTAAATGCAGAGTATAGCGCAGCAGAAGCTGTTCTCTCACCTCCCCTCTGGTGTTCAGTGCTGTGTTTTCTGCTCCCTCTAGTGCTGGCTCTCCTCGTGTAGCGTGTAATCATGCTACATGCAGTAGGAGATACTGGGCACTAGGGTGAGAGGGGAGCAGACAGGGCAGAAGCACAGCAGTGGACTCCAGCGGAGGGGTGAGAGCAGAGCTCTGCTGCACAGCACTATACTATACTGAAATATGACAAGATCAGCGGGTTGTTTGTACCTTTGTATTTTTTTTTATGCCGACTTTCCCACCGCGTGTGTGCATCAGCATACACAGGAGAGGAACCAGGGGCGTCCTGGGACCTGTACCGCGACACCCAAATGTTAATGCTAGATTCAGTGGCAACATGTGTGAGTACTTCCTGCCCAGCAGGGAGTCAGTGATGCCAACTTATCCCTTTAATTACTGACACATATGAATTATACAAGAGTGCAAGCCCCACTTGTGGGGTCGAATACACACCGAGCATACACATGACCTGTCTACCACTAGAGGAGGATGTTGGTTTCCATTAACAGCTTGCATGCAATCTGTTAAGTACTCGTCCCTCCCACTGCGAAGAAGTCAATCCTCCATGGGAGGGGCCTAACACTAACTAAATCCTAACCTATGTATATGCATAGCCTGGGTGCGGCTAATCACATAAAATCGAAAATTGAAAATTGCGCAAAAGGTGGATCAGCGCAACACCAGGCCGCCTCCGAATGGCCTCCAATCAGAGGTGCGCTAAGCCCCCCAGAAACTACAAACGCACCTTGAACCCAAACAGAAGCTCTGCATATACACCAAAAGCATGGCTGTTAAGTGGGAGCAGCTGACCAAAAACGAATTACATTAGTACATAGCAAGGAAATGAGCAGCGCTACTTAAAAACAGACTAGTGCCTACCTGCAAAAGAGTGCAAGCCCCACTTGTGGGGTCGAATACACACCGAGCATACACATGACCTGTCTACCACTAGAGGAGGATGTTGGTTTCCATTAACAGCTTGCATGCAACCTATTAAGTACTCGTCCCTCCCACTGCGAAGAAGTCAATCCTCCATGGGAGGGGCCTAATACTAACTAAATCCTAACCTATGTATATGCATAGCCTGGGTGCGGCTAATCAAATAAAATCGAAAATTGAAAATTGCGCAAAAGGTGGATCAGCGCAACACCAGGCCGCCTCCGAATGGCCTCCATCAGAGATGCGCTGAGCCCCCCCAGGAACCACAAACGCACCTTGAACCCAAACAGAAGCTCTGCATATACACCAAAAGCATGGCTGTTAAGTGGGAGCAGCTTACCAAAAACGAATTACATTAGTACATAGCAAGGAAATGAGCAGCGCTACTTAAAAACAGACTAGTGCCTACCTGCAAAAGAGTGCAAGCCCCACTTGTGGGGTCAAATACACACCGAGCATACACATGACCTGTCTACCACTAGAGGAGGATGTTGGTTTCCATTAACAGCTTGCATGCAACCTATTAAGTACTCGTCCCTCCCACTGCGAAGAAGTCAATCCTCCATGGGAGGGGCCTAACACTAACTAAATCCTAACCTATGTATATGCATAGCCTGGGTGCGGCTAATCACACAAAATCGAAAATTGAAAATTGCGCAAAAGGTGGATCAGCGCAACACCAGGCCGCCTCCGAATGGCCTCCAATCAGAGGTGCGCTAAGCCCCCCAGAAACTACAAACGCACCTTGAACCCAAACAGAAGCTCTGCATATACACCAAAAGCATGGCTGTTAAGTGGGAGCAGCTGACCAAAAACGAATTACATTAGTACATAGCAAGGAAATGAGCAGCGCTACTTAAAAACAGACTAGTGCCTACCTGCAAAAGACTGCAAGCCCCACTTGTGGGGTCGAATACACACCGAGCATACACATGACCTGTCTACCACTAGAGGAGGATGTTGGTTTCCATTAACAGCTTGCATGCAACCTATTAAGTACTCGTCCCTCCCACTGCGAAGAAGTCAATCCTCCATGGGAGGGGCCTAACACTAACTAAATCCTAACCTATGTATATGCATAGCCTGGGTGCGGCTAATCAAATAAAATCGAAAATTGAAAATTGCGCAAGAGGTGGATCAGCGCAACACCAGGCCGCCTCCGAATGGCCTCCAATCAGAGGTGCGCTAAGCCCCCCAGAAACTACAAACGCACCTTGAACCCAAACAGAAGCTCTGCATATACACCAAAAGCATGGCTGTTAAGTGGGAGCAGCTGATCAAAAACGAATTACATTAGTACATAGCAAGGAAATGAGCAGCGCTACTTAAAAACAGACTAGTGCCTACCTGCAAAAGAGTGCAAGCCCCACTTGTGGGGTCGAATACACACCGAGCATACACATGACCTGTCTACCACTAGAGGAGGATGTTGGTTTCCATTAACAGCTTGCATGCAACCTATTAAGTACTCGTCCCTCCCACTGCGAAGAAGTCAATTCTCCATGGGAGGGGCCTAACACTAACTAAATCCTAACCTATGTATATGCATAGCCTGGGTGCGGCTAATCAAATAAAATCGAAAATTGAAAATTGCGCAAAAGGTGGATCAGCGCAACACCAGGCCGCCTCCGAATGGCCTCCATCAGAGATGCGCTGAGCCCCCCCAGGAACTACAAACAGGGGCGCTGCGAGGCATAAAGCGAACCAAACGGTCGCTTGGGGCCTCAAGATCGTAGGGGCCTCGGCGGCTCAGTGACGTCGGCGTGACGTCACTGTTTTCCCGCAGCCCCGCGGGGCTGGCAGAGCAGGGTAGGGCAGGGCTACGGGAAGATGGCCGCCGCCGAAGCCCTGCTCTGGAGACTATGCCTCCAGTACAGGGCTTCGGGTGGCCATCTTCCCGTAGCCCTGATTCAATCAGCGTGGGAGATTGGAGGAGGGAGGGAGCTCCGTGGGAACTGCGCGCCTGAGGAGTCGGCCAGGAGAGCAGACGGGGAGAGAAGACTTCTGCCAGTGCCAGGTGAGTAAATTCATTTCTTTTTGCAGCTCTGAAAATGTGCCCTAATTGCGTTTGATATCTGCTGAACTGTGCCCTAATTGTGTTTGATTTCTGCTGAACTGTGCCCTAATTGTGTTTGATTTCTGCTGAACTGTGCCCTAATTGCGTTTGATTTCTGCTGAACTGTGCCCTAATTGTGTTTGATTTCTGCTGAAAATGTGCCCTAATTGCGTTTGATATCTGCTGAAAATGTGCCCAAATTGCGTTTGATTTCTGCTAAAATGTGCCCTAATTGCGTTTGATTTCTGCTAAAATGTGCCCTAATTGCATTTGATTTCTGCTGAACTGTGCCCTAATTGCGTTTGATTTCTGCTGAACTGTGCCCTAATTGCATTTGATTTCTGCTGAAAATGTACCCTAATTGCGTTTGATTTCTGCTGAAAATGTGCCCAAATTGCGTTTGATTTCTGCTGAAATGTGGCCCTAATTGCGTTTGATTTCTGCTGAAAATGTGCCATAATTGCGTTTGATTACTGCTGAAAATGTGCCCAAATTGCGTTTGATTTCTGCTGAAATGTGGCCCAATTTGCGTTTGATTTCTGCTGAAAATGTGCCCAAATTGCGTTTGATTTCTGCTGAAAATGTGCCCTAATTTCGTTTGATTTCTGCTGAAAATGTGCCCAAATTGCGTTTGATTTCTGCTGAAATGTGGCCCTAATTGCGTTTGATTTCTGCTGAAAATGTGCCATAATTGCGTTTGATTTCTGCTGAAAATGTGCCCAAATTGCGTTTGATTTCTGCTGAAAATGTGCCCAAATTGCGTTTGATTTCTGCTGAAAATGTGCCCTAATTTCGTTTGATTTCTGCTGAAAATGTGCCCAAATTGCGTTTGATTTCTGCTGAAATGTGGCCCTAATTGCGTTTGATTTCTGCTGAAAATGTGCCATAATTGCGTTTGATTTCTGCTGAAAATGTGCCCAAATTGCGTTTGATTTCTGCTGAAATGTGGCCCTAATTGCGTTTGATTTCTGCTGAAAATGTGCCATAATTGCGTTTGATTTCTGCTGAAAATGTGCCCAAATTGCGTTTGATTTCTGCTGAAATGTGGCCCAAATTGCGTTTGATTTCTGCTGAAAATGTGCCCTAATTTCGTTTGATTTCTGCTGAAAATGGGCCATAATTGCGTTTGATTTCTGCTGAAAATGTGCCCAAATTGCGTTTAATTTCTGCTGAAATGTGGCCCTAATTGCGTTTGATTTCTGCTGAAAATGGGCCATAATTGCGTTTGATTTCTGCTGAAAATGTGCCCAAATTGCGTTTGATTTCTCCTGAAATGTGGCCCAAATTGCGTTTCATTTCTGCTGAAATGTGGCCCAAATTGCGTTTGATTTCTGCTGAAATGTGGCCCAAATTCTGTTTGTTTTCTGCTGAAATGTTGCACAAATTGCGTTTTTATTTTCTGGTGTCTGGGGTAACTGTTGCTGCATTTATTATTTAATGGTCATAGTTGGCTATATTTGCTGTGCTACGGTTAAGCTCCGCCCATACAATGGCTATCATTCATGAACAGGCTGTCGGTAAAGAGAATCAGTGCGGGAAAACACCGCTGGCGGATTTTTAGACTTCTGGGTGGGCATTCATAAAGATGTATCCGTGTGCGGAAGCAGTGCGGAGATTCCCCGAGCTAAGCTGGCGGTAAACAGGCGGTAGGCTTGCGGAGACACGGAAGCTGCCGAGTTGATACATTTCTCCGTGTTCCGCTCTGCTGCAGCTGCCTGGGAGGTCTGTGTGTCTCCATTCATTTACATTGATATCGCCACATCAGAGGGAGCGGAACTTCCCGACCTCATACCGCTTGCGGTGATCTTTATGAATGAACATTTTGCTACATTTGTACCGATAATCACAGCACACAATCTCAAAGTCAATGCTGCGCCTGCTTAGTCCCAATCTCACAGTGAGACAAGACCCCTATGGGAGAAAAAAGTAAAGATAGCGCACATAGTGCTCAATACTGCATAAATCTGCCACAGCTTCCACCTCGTGCTGCACTCCAGTGGGATGTGCCTTCACCAATGGGAATAGAAACAGGGTTCCCCCCTCTGTGAATCCACTCACCGGATAGCCACTTGGTATATAGCATGTAGTAATACAGTAATCCACGCTCCTCCACTCGATCTCCGTATAAAAGTACCTTTATTAAAATCAATAAAAGGCAATCCAAGATACACCAGACATCAGAGCAGCCCTTGGCCGCGGATACAAGGCGCTCCGTCCTCCCTTGGTTAGCCCGTGCTTCCGGAATGTCTGCGTGCTGCCTGGCTCCGCCCTACGCGTTTCGTCGTAATGACTCATTCAGGGCCCGAAACGCGTAGGGCGGAGCCAGGCAGCACGCAGACATTCCGGAAGCACGGGCTAACCAAGGGAGGACGGAGCGCCTTGTATCCGCGGCCAAGGGCTGCTCTGATGTCTGGTGTATCTTGGATTGCCTTTTATTGATTTTAATAAAGGTACTTTTTTACGGAGATCGAGTGGAGGAGCGTGGATTACTGTATTACTACATGCTATATACCAAGTGGCTATCCGGTGAGTGGATTCACAGAGGGGGGAACCCTGTTTCTATTCCCATTGGTGAAGGCACATCCCACTGGAGTGCAGCACGAGGTGGAAGCTGTGGCAGATTTATGCAGTATTGAGCACTATGTGCGCTATCTTTACTTTTTTCTCCCATAGGGGTCTTGTCTCACTGTGAGATTGGGACTAAGCAGGCGCAGCATTGACTTTGAGATTGTGTGTACATTGGAGTGAGGTGACTCTTCAACCAGCTGCGATCCCCTATAGTGCTAATTTATTGCTTTCTGTGGAGCGCAGTGTATCTTTCTAAATTGTGGATAATCACCGCACAAGGCGGTGATTTATCACTCTGCTCGGTAGTGTCATTTTTCCATGCGGAAAGAGGTTTTATGAATGCTGACTTTGCTGAGTGGTCGGTAAAGTCAGCTGTTTTAGGCATTTCCGCATGCGGAAATGCTTTATGAATGATAGCCCAATTCATGGCCAAATCCATCTTTCGGCGCGGTGCGCTGCGCACGCCTCAATCACCCCCACATCCATTTTCCCCGCAAACAGCCCCGCCCCAATCCGCCCTCCAGCTCCACCCACATGCCATGGCCACGCCCACTTATGCGGGATAGCCACGCCCATTTAGGCTATGCATATACATAGGTTAGGATTTAGTTAGTGTTAGGCCCCTCCCATGGAGGATTGACTTCTTCGCAGTGGGAGGGATGAGTACTTAAAAGGGTTGCATGCAAGCTGTTAATGGAAACCAACATCCTCCTCCAGTGGTAGACAGGTCATGTGTATGCTCGGTGTGTATTCGACCCCACAAGTGGGGCTTGCACTCTTTTGCAGGTAGGCACTAGTCTGTTTTTAAGTAGCGCTGCTCATTTCCTTGCTATGTACTAATGTAATTCGTTTTTGGTCAGCTGCTCCCACTTAACAGCCATGCTTTTGGTGTATATGCAGAGCCTCTGTTTGGGTTCAAGGTGCGTTTGTAGTTCCTGGGGGGGCTCAGCGCATCTCTGATGGAGGCCATTCGGAGGCGGGCCTGGTGTTGCGCTGATCCACCTTTTGCTCAATTTTCGATTTTATTTGATTAGCCGCACCCAGGCTATGCATATACATAGGTTAGGATTTAGTTAGTGTTAGGCCCCTCCCATGGAGGATTGACTTCTTCGCAGTGGGAGGGACGAGTACTTAATAGGTTGCATGCAAGCTGTTAATGGAAACCAACATCCTCCTCTAGTGGTACACAGGTCATGTGTATGCTCAGTGTGTATTCGACCCCACAAGTGGGGCTTGCACTCTTTTGCAGGTAGGCACTAGTCTGTTTTTAAGTAGCGCTGCTCATTTCCTTGCTATGTACTAATGTAATTAGTTTTTGGTCAGCTGCTCCCACTTAACAGCCATGCTTTTGGTGTATATGCAGAGCTTCTGTTTGGGTTCAAGGTGCGTTTGTAGTTCCTGGGGGGGCTCAGCGCATCTCTGATGGAGGCCATTCGGAGGCGGCCTGGTGTTGCGCTGATCCACTTTTTGCGCAATTTTCAATTTTTGATTTTATTTGATTAGCCCCACCCAGGCTATGCATATACATAGGTTAGGATTTAGTTAGTGTTAGGCCCCTCCCATGGAGGATTGACTTCTTCGCAGTGCGAGGGACAAGTACTTAATAGGTTGCATGCAAGCTGTTAATGGAAACCAACATCCTCCTCTAGTGGTAGACAGGTCATGTGTATGCTCGGTGTGTATTCGACCCCACAAGTGGGGCTTGCAGTCTTTTGCAGGTAGGCACTAGTCTGTTTTTAAGTAGCGCTGCTCATTTCCTTGCTATGTACTAATGTAATTCGTTTTTGGTCAGCTGCTCCCACTTAACAGCCATGCTTTTGGTGTATATGCAGAGCTTCTGTTTGGGTTCAAGGTGCATTTGTAGTTCCTGGGGGGGCTCAGCGCATCTCTGATGGAGGCCATCAGAGCATGCAAGCTGTTAATGGAAACCAACATCCTCCTCTAGTGGTAGGCAGGTCATGTGTATGCTCGGTGTGTATTTGACCCCACAGGTGGGGCTTGCACTCTTTTGCAGGTACGCACTAGTCTGTTTTTAAGTAGCGCTGCTCATTTCCTTGCTATGCACTAATGTAATTCGTTTTTGGTCAGCTGCTCCCACTTAACAGCCATGCTTTTGGTGTATATGCAGAGCTTCTGTTTGGGTTCAAGGTGCGTTTGTAGTTCCTGGGGGGGCTCAGCGCATCTCTGATGGAGGCCATTCGGAGTACAGATTAAGAATCGGAATCGCACGTAGTGTGCAAGAGGCCTTAAAGAGAGTCTGAAGCCTATTAAAATACTTCTTTTTACCTTCTACTTATGTTAAGCAATATCAGCAGAGCTGAAACGCCTCATTCCCGCTGCAGAACGAGGGCTTTATACCGCCCAAATCCCGGGGGCAAAAATCAGGAAACACTTCCTTCCTTGTAGAGGCAGAGTTTTGTGCAGTAGCTCTGCCTCTACTGGAGTCAATCTCCGCTGATTGCCTCCTCTCCCCCTCCCTTCTCAATCTTCTTTCACAGAGAGGGGCGGGGAGAGGCAGAGATCCGCACTGTGATTGACTCCAGTAGAGGCAAAGCTACAGCACAAAGGTCGGCCTCCCCGGGATTTGGGCGGTATAAAGACCTCGTTCTGCA
The DNA here is from genome assembly GCF_040937935.1 of Hyperolius riggenbachi. Classification (NCBI taxonomy): domain Eukaryota; kingdom Metazoa; phylum Chordata; class Amphibia; order Anura; family Hyperoliidae; genus Hyperolius; species Hyperolius riggenbachi. The sequence continues at coordinate 22,171,175 of NC_090654.1, read as the reverse complement.
GCGGGAATGCAGTGTTTCAGCACTGCTCATATTGCTTAACTAAAGTAGCAGGTACAATAAGTATTTTATTAGGCTTCAGACTCTCTTTAAGAAAATCTGTAACTTCAAAAAGTCCCCTGGGGGGGTACTCACCTCCCAATGAGGCTTCCCACGCCGTCCTCCGTCCCACGGGGGTCTCGCTGCAGCCCTCTGAACAGCGGGGATGTAAATATTTTCCTTCCCGGCTCCTGCGCAGGCGCTGTGACAGCTGTCGGCTCTGAAGTAGGCGGAAATACCGGATCGCCGCCGGGTCTGCTCTACGGCGCAGGCGCAAGTCTCCGGTGCCTGCGCAGTAGAGCGGACCCGACTGAGATCGGGTATTTCCGCCTACTTCAGAGCCGAAAGCCGCAACAGCGCCCCCGCTGGAGCCGGGAAGGAAAATATTTACATCCCCGCTGTTCGGAGGGCTGCAGCAAGACCCCCGTGGGACAGAGGACGGCGTGGGAAGCCTCATTTGGACCCTGAGGCTTCCCCCTCCCGAGGCGAGTACCCCCCAGGGGAACTTTTTGACGTTACAGAGTCTCTTTAAAGTATTTATACTTTCAGCAATTGAATAAATTCCCCAGCAAGAGACGCACACACAGGATTTTCAGGTATAAAGAAATGATTTCCCCCCGAGGTTGGATTCCATGTTTCCATGGATTAGGTGCAGCAGTGAATATTGTGATGCTATAAATAGCTGACCTCAGACTCGAACTTCACAAAACTCCAGCCTGTGAAGCATCTTTTCCAGTCGTGTCAGTGCGCGACCTTCTGCGGACAATTGTAGCCATTCATTGTGGTATCTCTCATGAAGTCATGGCATGAATGAGGCATTCGTCACCGGATTCCCGGGGGCAGGGGATGCGGCCAGCACAGCTCCTCACACACCTTTCCACCCCCCCTTATCACATAACTAACCTTCCAGTGGCAGCAGGTGAACAGGGCTGTCACTAAATACTTGCCACCCGCAGTGCCAGCTTGCAAAATACAAATCATTTACAGAGATACAACTTATACAAGGTAAATATTATAGTTACCCAGGAGGTGTCCAGGTTCAAAAAATGCATCTCCATAGAGTTCAACTTTTTGAACCTCTCAGTATCTAAAGTGTATCCGAGCCAAAGCTCCGCAATGGTGTAGCTCAGATCCGGATGCGGAATTTGGACTTGCCTCCTTCCCCCTGTTGGTAATTTTTGGAGGGTCCGTGCTCAGCGATAGGGGACCTGAGGACGCAGAGGAAAGCCTCATTAAGATCCAGAGGCTTCCCTTAAAGCGGATCCGAGATGAAAAATGAACTATAACAAGTAACTTGTCTATATATCTTATCTAAAGTTTACACAGCAAATCTAGCTGCAAACAGCTTCAACAGTATATGATTATTTCTTCCTGTGATACAATGAGAGCAGCCATGTTCTGCTTGTCATAATTACACACAGGCAAGCTGCTTTGCATCTCCACCCCTCAGCCTATGAAAACTTCACTCTCCTCCCTCCTCCCCTCTGCCTCTGAAATCTCAGGCTAGTAACACCTCCTCCTCCTACTCCTTCCCAGACTGAGCTCCCATAAGCCCTTGCTACATGGGTCTTAGAGTGCCTAGGTGCTGGAGAAGCTGTGGGCGAGGCTTGTTTAGTTTATAGGGAAATTGGGCATTAAAATCATAAAAAAAGTATTTGGCTTGAGGAATGCCCTAAAAACTATATTATGCAATAAGTAAAAGTTTATCTCGGATCCACTTTAAAGAGACTCTGTAACATCAAAAACATCCCCTGGGGGGTACTCACCTCGGGTGGGGGAAGCCTCGGGATCCTAATGAGGCTTCCCACGCCGTCCTCTGTCCCACGGGGGTCTCGCCGCAGCCCTCCGAACAGCCGACCCGGAAACTTTAGAGCAGACCCGACGGCGATCGGGTATTTCCGCCTACTTCGGCGCCGACAGCCGTCAGAGCGCCTGCGCAGGAGCCGGGAAGGTAAATATTGACGCTCTATTCCCTGTATGTGTGTGTGTGTGGGGGGGGGGGGAGGTTGGGCCTTGGAGAGAGATGCTTCAGAAGACGGCCCTGCACTCTGAAGATGCACCAGGTTTAGAATATTTTTGTCTCTGTTTTACTTCCTCTAAACCTAGGTTTGTCTTATGGAAAAAAGATGTGTAAAAGAGAAACCTAGAGCCCTATATAGTGTAGTAGATTGTATACGGGTGGGTATAATGAGAGAGTACAATTTTATACTCTCACAATCCAGGGTTACCTCCAGGCAACCACTGTGTAGGCAGGTGAGGAGATTAACCTGTCCTCACTCAGGATTAAAAAGTCGCTCTCTGTGGATAGTAGAAAGAAGGGGTATCCCCCTCCACCAGGGGTGGATAAATATGACAAAAAATAGAACCGAGGCGCCAAAAAGATAAAATCAGTAATTAAAAGGTTTAAAATTGCTCAGGAGGCAGTGGTGGACTTACCTCCTCCAAGCTGACCCAAGAGACTGTAGTATTGGGTCAGCTTGGAGGAGGTAAGTCCACCACTGCCTCCTAAGCAATTTTAAACCTTTTAATTACTGATTTTATCCTTTTGGCGCCTCGGTTCTATTTTTTGTTTTATGGAAAAAAAGAATTCAGTATATATGTTACGGCCAGAACCCGAAGTTTGGCCAGAACTAGAAGTGGCCGGCCACTTCGGGTTCTGGCCGGCCAATGTGCGAACTGGCCGCTGCGCTGCGGCCAATGTGAGAAATGCAACAATTCCTGTAAGGTTAATGTTATGTTGTGGCCGCAGCGCAGCGGGCAAATGTATCACATCTTTACTTTATTCAATGACATTAAGCCGCCCGGCTTTTTCTCTGCCTCTCTCTCCTCCCCCCCGCCTCTCTCTCCTCCCCCCCCGCCTCTCTCTCTCCTTCTCTTATGGGCAGCCGGGCGGGGACACGCGTGTCCCTCCGGAGTCGTTCGTCGCGGCAGGGGAATCCTGCCGTTCTTGCAGAGCGGGTGCTGGCAGAAGCAATGTCTGCAGCCTCCCCGCTCTGCTCTCCTGCCGCGACGAACGACTCTCCTGGACACGCGTGTCCCCTCCGGCTGCCCATAAGAGAAGGAATAGAGAGAGAGGCGAGGGGAGGAGTGAGAGGCGAGGGGAAGAGAGAAAGCGGGGAAAAAGCCGGTCGGCTTAATGTCATTGAATAAAGTAAGATGTGTGATACATTTGCCCGCTGCGCTGCGGCCACAACATCCCATTAACTTTACAGGAATTGTTGCATTTCTCACATTGGCCACAGCGCAGCGGCCAGTTCGCACATTGGCCGGCCAGAACCCGAAGTGGCCGGCCACTTCTAGTTCTGGCCAAACTTCGGGTTCTGGCCGTAACATATACAATGCTAGGTTCAGGGGCAAACGCAGGATTTTTAAGGGGGGGGTTCCTGAAAGGTCCAGAAGCACGTATGTCCCGAGTGCTTCCGAATACAGGTGGCTCCATACTGCCCATGCACAAAAGTGCGCTGGCGTATTACGGAGCTGCCTATCTTTGGAAGTACTCAAGGACACGAGTGTTTCTGAGGGCTTCTGGTAGCAGCAAATGTGAACGGGGGACAGCGCTGGAACAACTCCCCAAGAGAGGAACAGGAGATAGACTTAGTTTGGACAATTCAGTGGAATATGCTACATAGTTTCACATAGCGCAAGCGATACCCATATGATGCAGGGATATATGCATCTGCGGAAGATGTCGGCGCTACATAAATACTAAATAATATTATTTTGCCTCACCAGGATTGCACTTTTATTTAGCTTTCCTGTAAGACAAGAACACACAGTCAGCTCTAGGGGAAGAGGGAAACAAAGGTGAATGAGGGAGGGCTGGTGCACACCAAGAGTGCTTCTGAGCGTTTTTCAAATCAACAGTGATTTGAAAAGCGCTTGGCTAATGTTACCCTATGTGGGTGTTCCCACAGCAGCGTTGTGATTTTTTCAAAATCGCAGGTATACTGCATGTAGCATGTTTTTGAGCAATTCATTCAAAAATCGCTCTGAAAATCACTTCACAAAATCACACTCACAAATTGCTAGCGATTGCTATTGTCATTTTGGCGTGCACTAGCCCAGAGAGAGGAGTGGAGAAATTGAGAATAGCCCCGGAGATGGAGCAGAGAACTTATCTGTATTGCCGTCCCACATCACACAGGCTACTTGCCTGTAATCGGACTCCTGTCCCTGTCAGTCTCTCACACAAGTCAGAAAGAAGCCCTCCTGGAGTCTAGGGACTGTCAAAAACTTTTCAGCTTGTTATCCACAGTTCCACACCTTATCCACACATGCAGTCATTATAACAATGGGGAGAGACCAGACAGATGTTTGCACACGGACCCTGAGTCCAGGCAAGCTCTGCATCATGCTGTGCATATTTACCAGCTTGCCTGCACTCTAATTTCATCATGTCTGACACTTCTGTGCTGTGGAGAGTCCAGGACTCCATAATCAACATTCTCTCACTGTAGGCTGCATCTTCTTGTGAGGGTTGTGAGGGAAGCTCGGCTGCCTCTCTCATTCTATTAGCTGGAGGGAAGCACCAGAAGTAAGAAGGGAGGGAGAATGAGGCTGTTTATATTATGCGGGCTTCCCTGGCTGAATACACAGCTCAGTGCAGGGGGGAGGTTCCAGACCCCCGGAACAGCCCCCTGAGTTCGCCAGTGAGGTTAGGAAAGGCAGAAATAGCTGATCCTATCTCAGTAGACAGATCAGTTTAGTTTGCAGTGGTGTAGCAATAGGGAATGGAAAGGTTGTGACCGCATCTGGGCCCTTGGGCCAGAGGGGCCCACTAGGGGCCCTCATTCACCCATCTTATTAGCTTTTTATTGGTGCTATGCTGACAATGGTCACCTCTATATGTGTATTGCATAGTGGTAATCCTTAACCAACTACTACAGTATCTTACTCTATTTACACCTCTGTGATACTGTAACTGTCCTTGGTGGGTTTTGGCACTTCATATCAATAGGTTGCCTGGGGCCCTGTGTAAAATTTGTACCAGGGCCCCAAAGCTCCTTAGTTACGCCACTGCCAGTTTCACTCATCCATTCTCACACTTCTCTTCCCCCCACCTGATGTGATGACTTTTCAGTAGTATCAACTGACCCGCCAGCAATGTGCTCACAGCTTGACTAATCTTTCGTGGATGTCGGCGAGATCATTCGCAACTTCTAAGGCAACAAAACCAGAACAAGCACACTAATCATTGAAAGAAACTAATCAGTTACCACATCTTACTTTTATATTATTTTTATCAGCAGACTTTTATGTGTATGGTACAAAGCCACCACCACCTCCATGACATACTGTGAAAACCACCCTTTCAGTAGTTGTAAAAACTGCTGTACGGGAAGAAGGCACCTTAATTGGCAGCCATGGCCAACGGATTCTGGCCTTTTCCTGTTTTTCTTCTTTTTTTCCCATCAATTCCCCTTGCTTTCCCCCTGAAGGTGTGCAGTGTGGCCCGGCGTAGCCTGGGACGCTGGGGAGGGTCGTGTGGAGTTCGGGACCTGGAGTTTTTTCTGCCTTGCCGCTACCTGGGTACATTGTCTGTGCAGGTACAGGCCTTGTGGAGTCCACCGCTGCTATCCAGGAGATCAGGACCGGGAAACCTTTGGCTTTGCTGGATGTTGGCTCCATCCATTCATCAGCTGCTACTGCTCCACTGCAGCAGGGACAGCTTAAGTTCAGCACCTCCATGAAGCCAACCAATAATCCGGAAGTAAGGACCACCGCTGCCAGACACTTCTGTAACAATCAGATTATCTTGACCAGCCCTGCTGAATGCCGCCCAGGAGTTGGAACCCACCACAGAAATGAACACTACTGCACCTTTTGAACTGGAACATCTTGGCCAGTCCTGCCAGATTTCAGCAATCGGGATCCTCAGCAGCGTCAGCCATCACCGCCCGTTTCTTTCATGAAGAACTGGGTCATCACTGCTGAACCTTCACCTCCCTCGTTCCCCCCAATTTGATGTCTCTGTAGGGATAACAGATGATTGCCAAGTGCGACTGGTGGCGCCGTAGTATGGCAGCCTCAGCTTTTGGCTTTCGGACGTTTCGTTTTCATCCCTTACTCTCACCATCCAACCCCCCTCCCTTCCAGAACCTGTATGGGCCAAAACCAATTCCGGGTACAACCCTCCCTTTGTACTAGGCAAAATAAATGATTCTGATGGTATTTGACACGCCAGCCATGTGCTCACAGTTGGACTAAATCTTTCAGGGATGTAGGCGACATCATTCGCAACTTCTAAGGCAACAAAACCAGAACAAGCACACTAATCATTGCAGGAAAACTGAGTACTTATCACTTACCACTTCTTTCTTTTTTTACTATTTTTATGATCAGGCTTTTATGTGTATAGTAGGATGTAACCACCATCTCCATGACATACTGTGAAAACCATCCTTTCTTCCTCACCTTCCATTGTGTACATTGCAGCCCGTGGTTAGCAAAACAACTGCTTGTATCAGAATGGAGATAAACGAGGATGAGATCATTCCACAAGGAAACAATTCTTCTGTATGGAGATGAAAGACTTAAACCCAAATAGAGGGGGACATCTCCTCACTAATTACAGAGTCTTCATGGGGCAGCAGCTTGCTAAGAAGGGATTTGTCCCTGCAGACTTTTATGAGATTTCTGTACAAGGAGTGAGCTGTGTAGGGATCAAACACGCGGGGAGTTTGATCTTGTGTAAATCTGACTTCTGAAGAGTTTCTCGCTCGTACCTTTCATCAGAGGTAAGCCATTACACACGCACATCAAAGGGTAAAAGGACTGCTCACACGTTGTCTTATAAACCTCACTATGTATCTTGTGGGCTGGAATAAGAACAACAAGGCCTACAAAACGACTGAAGTGGGGGAAAACCCAAGAGAGGTTTGGTGAAAAACAGGTGATCTAATCAAGTGTGACCAGCAGCTCCTGGAGACCGGCCAAGAATTCCCTACAACTCAGAATGTGAAACTTGGTTTTTGCGGGTTGTGGCATTCCTTCCAGGGAAACGTTAGACCGAAGTGAAAATCTCATTACATCAGGGATGACAGCAGAGTGAGAGTTTGGCTTTCGGACAGGAAGTGAAACTCAGAGCTGAAGGAAATTTTAGGGCAACAGTTAAGTTAGTAACACTTGTGCTGTTGAGTAAACCAGTTGTCAAATAAGGAAGTAGAAGAGGTTAGTGTGGAGTCATGTTATTGCTTTTGTTTTGGAGAGCAAAGGGGAAGATTAGTATCTCCATCAGATACCTATTGTTGACTGCCAAATGTCTGTTCATAGTCTTTGTGCAGATACAACCAGGGCCGGTTCTACACTTTTTGCCTGCTGAGGCAAACTTGTGAGGATGCCTCCCCCACCCTGATTTGGAATAATTGCACAGCACCCGACAGTTTACTCTGCTTCATTCAGTGTTCTCACATGACATGCTGCAGCTCAACACAATAGCACACTAGCTGGCTGTGAGTCTGTGACAGACAAACTGCACACCCTCAGCCACTCCATTCCTCCTCAGTCGGGACAGCAGTTCTCCCTCCTCCCTTCTACTGTGCAAGTCAAATGAAACACTGCTGCTCCCCTGCCTCCCCCTCCACACTCACTGTCAGACTCCTCACACAGCACAACAAGCTGCTTTTTCCCAATGATGCTCTCCTGCCTCCCCCCTCCTCACTCACTGTCAGACTCCTCACACAGCACAACAAGCTGCTTTTCCCCAATGCTGCTCTCCTGCCTCCCCCCTCTTCACTCACTGCCAGACTCCTCACACAGCACAACAAGCTGCTTTTCCCCAATGCTGCTCTCCTGCCTCCCCCCTCTTCACTCACTGCCAGACTCCTCACACAGCACAACAAGCTGCTTTTTCCCAATGATGCTCTTCTACCTCCCCCCTCCTCACTCACTGCCAGACTCCTCACACAGCACAACAAGCTGCTTTTCCCCAATGATGACCTCTTCACCTTGCTCTCCTCCCGCTTCTCCTCCTACTCTGACTGCATGCTGTTAGTGTAACCACAGTACAGGGCAGTTTCTAGGCTAAATTGCACCCAGGGCGAGGATGTAAAAATTGTGCCCCCCCCCCCACCCCTGTGGACTCGGGAACCCTTACTCTTTAGGAACAGAAACACAGCCACAGGTCACAAGTAGATCTGTCTACTTTCTAGTGACCAGCCGCTCATCCAGGAGGAAGCAAGAAAACACCCAGGTGAGGAGAGCCCGGAAAGCTGACTCCTCCATGGGCACTGTGTACTGACAGCCTGCAGTACCGCTACAGGACATCAGGTGTCATCACGGGGTGGTGACGTGATGATGACTTGAAGTCTGACGCAGGCAGCCCAGGAGGAGTCAAGGAGGGTGATCACGCTGGTAATCTCCTTTCTTCTTCCATTTGGCTGCACCACACGTCACCAGCTCCCTAGCGGTAATGTCCTTCTGCCTGCGCCCCCCTTCATCTACTTTCTGGTCTGCGCCCAGTGCGGTCGCCCTGTCCGCACTGCCCAAGAAACTGCCCTGCCACAGTACAAACATGCCGCCCCTGTAATCTCTGCGCCTGATGCAAATGTTTCACCTTGCTTCATCCAAGAAACGGCCCTGAATACAACCAGCTATCTTCCTTTCACAGCATCTATAACAGTGATGAAAGAAAATGCCGAAATACTTTTGGCATTAATTTTTTTGAAAATAATGTTGAATTCGACTTTCAAGCAAAAAAAAACCCATCAGAAATCATATTTGCGTTAAAATATTTTTTTTGTGTGTTTTTGCACTAAAAGAAATGACTTTCCATGTTTTTGCGGTAAAAATAAAGATTTTTCACCATATTGGGAAAATACAATGTATTTTCATATAAAGGGAGCAGGGAGCTTTCATACATACCTGTTAGTGTTGGGCGAACAGTGTTCGCCACTGTTCGGGTTCTGCAGAACATCACCCTGTTCGGGTGATGTTCGAGTTCGGCCGAACACCTGACGGTGCTCGGCCAAACCGTTCGGCCATATGGCCGAACTAAGAGCGCATGGCCGAACGTTCCCCGAACGTTCGGCTAGCGCTGTGATTGGCCGAACGGGTCACGTGGTTCGGACCCGAACGCGCTCTGATTGGCCGAACTGTCACGTGGTTCGGGTAAATAAATACCCGAACCACGTCATATCTCCGCCATTTGTCTGTGGGTTTAGCTTTGGGTAGGCAGGCAGGGTAGTTCGCGCTCCAGCCACGCTAGCCAGGGTCCCCCCCAGTCATTGTGTGTCACTGCTGGGAACAGTAGTACACCGCTCGTTCAGCCACACTATATAGCATTCTGTGTACTGTTCTGTGTCTGCTGGGAACAGTGGTACACCGCTCGTTCAGCCACACTATATAGCATTCTGTGTACTGTTCTGTGTCTGCTGGGAACAGTGGTACACCGCTCGTTCAGCCACACTATATAGCATTCTGTGTACTGTTCTGTGTCTGCTGGGAACAGTAGTACACCGCTCGTTCAGCCACACTATATAGCATTCTGTGTACTGTTCTGTGTCTGCTGGGAACAGTAGTACACCGCTCGTTCAGCCACACTATATAGCATTCTGTGTACTGTTCTGTGTCTGCTGGGAACAGTAGTACACCGCTCGTTCAGCCACACTATATAGCATTCTGTGTACTGTTCTGTGTCTGCTGGGAATAGTGGTACACCGCTCGTTCAGCCACACTATATAGCATTCTGTGTACTGTTCTGTGTCTGCTGGGAACAGTAGTACACCGCTCGTTCAGCCACACTATATAGCATTCTGTGTACTGTTCTGTGTCTGCTGGGAACAGTAGTACACCGCTCGTTCAGCCACACTATATAGCATTCTGTGTACTGTTCTGTGTCTGCTGGGAACAGTAGTACACCGCTCGTTCAGCCACACTATATAGCATTCTGTGTACTGTTCTGTGTCTGCTGGGAACAGTAGTACACCGCTCGTTCAGCCACACTATATAGCATTCTGTGTACTGTTCTGTGTCTGCTGGGAATAGTGGTACACCGCTCGTTCAGCCACACTATATAGCATTCTGTGTACTGTTCTGTGTCTGCTGGGAACAGTAGTACACCGCTCGTTCAGCCACACTATATAGCATTCTGTGTACTGTTCTGTGTCTGCTGGGAACAGTAGTACACCGCTCGTTCAGCCACACTATATAGCATTCTGTGTACTGTTCTGTGTCTGCTGGGAATAGTGGTACACCGCTCGTTCAGCCACACTATATAGCATTCTGTGTACTGTTCTGTGTCTGCTGGGAACAGTGGTACACCGCTCGTTCAGCCACACTATATAGCATTCTGTGTACTGTTCTGTGTCTGCTGGGAACAGTGGTACACCGCTCGTTCAGCCACACTATATAGCATTCTGTGTACTGTTCTGTGTCTGCTGGGAACAGTAGTACACCGCTCGTTCAGCCACACTATATAGCATTCTGTGTACTGTTCTGTGTCTGCTGGGAACAGTAGTACACCGCTCGTTCAGCCACACTATATAGCATTCTGTGTACTGTTCTGTGTCTGCTGGGAACAGTAGTACACCGCTCGTTCAGCCACACTATATAGCATTCTGTGTACTGTTCTGTGTCTGCTGGGAATAGTGGTACACCGCTCGTTCAGCCACACTATATAGCATTCTGTGTACTGTTCTGTGTCTGCTGGGAATAGTGGTACACCGCTCGTTCGCCACTGTATAGCATTGTGCTCTGTGTCGCTGCTGGGAATAGTGGTACACCGCTCACCCGTCACTGTATAGCATTGTGCTCTGTGTCGCTGCTGGGAATAGTGGTACACCGCTCACCCGTCACTGTATAGCATTGTGCTCTGTGTCGCTGCTGGGAATAGTGGTACTGTATAGCATTTCTGTACTGCCACTGTACTGCTGCCAGTCAGCGTGTACTGTAAGGATAAGTGAAATGAGGAAGAAATCCGGTGAAAGAGGGAGGGGCAAGGGAAGAGGTGTTTCCCCTGACGGTTCACGTACAGGCCACAGGGGAGCACCCAAGAAAACCCACTCAATACCGCCCATGTTGTCCAGGACAACAACCCTCACAAATCCAAAAGAACAGGACCAGATAATTACTTGGATGACCTCTCAAGCGTCCAGCAGTGGGTTAAGCAGCACCAGCACATCACGCACGAGGTCCGAGTCCTCAGCCAGTTACAAGGAGCCAGTGGGCACAAAGCTGACACAACCGGCAGCGACACCACGCACACAACTGCCAGATAACCAGTCCGATGAATTACCTCAGGACACAATGGGGTATTCGCAGGAGCTATTCCCAGCCCAACAAACTTCCACCTTTCAAAGGTCAATGGAGGAACAGCCAGAAATGTTGTGCCTGGATTCACAACCGTTAACTGTGGGAAATGCACCGCGCACTGAAATACAAGGCGAGTCCGAAGAGGACTCGGAAACCCAAATCCCAGAGCAATTTGGGCAGGAGGGGTTGCAATTGCAGGAGGTCGGCCGACAAGATCTGGAAGACGACGTTGGAGTGTGCTGCGCAGAGGTTGTTGTGGGGAGCTCTACTCCACGGCGGTGGCCCACAATGACATATGACGAGTTTGAGGAGATGGAAGAGGAGGGTATGGACAATGTGGACAGAGACCCAGATTTTGTTTGTGAACGAGAACATCGCCGTCGTAGCAGCAGCACAGATGAGTCTGTTGAAGAACACACTGCTGCACGAGTTCGCCTTGTGCCACAAGGTAGGCGGCGCGCAATTTCAGGCACCACAAGCGTGGAAGTTCAAGTGAGAGGCAAAAGAGGAGCAAACAGAAATCGCCAGCAAGGAGGCAGGTGCTCCAAAGTCTGGGCTTTCTTTGAAGACTGCACTGAGGATGTTACCATGGCGATTTGCAAGGTGTGCAAGACCCGCCTGAGCAGGGGGAAAAATATTAACAACCTCTCCACCACCAGCATGAGCCGTCACATGCTATCCAAACATCCCACTCTTTGGGCAAACGCGTCAGGACAGGGTACCAGAAACAACACTGCCTCCCTTGGGTTCACCAGACTCACCACCAGACCCGCCTCAGCAGCAGCAGTAGCCCAGCCATTGCGTGGTTCACAACATTCACAAACATCAGACGACGCTGACACTGTCACTTTCCGGAGTAGTGCTCTTGAGGTCTCCCAGTGTTCATCAAACACAACAACCAACAGCCCTTCCGTGTGCAGCGCTACGGTTCAGTTGTCTGTGTCGGAGATGTTTGAGCGCAAGAGGAAATTGCCAGCAAATGACCCCCGGGCCGTGGCAGTAACAGCCAGCATAGCCAAGCTTCTGGCCTGCGAAATGCTGCCATATCGATTGGTGGAGACAAACAGCTTCAAGGGCATGATGTCAGTGGCCATCCCACGTTACGTGGTTCCCAGCCGCTACCACTTTGCACGCTCTGCAGTGCCTGAGTTGCATGAGCACGTGGTCAGCAAAATAACCCGAAGCTTGAAGAATGCCGTTGCCTGCAAGGTTCACCTCACCACTGACACCTGGACGAGTGCGTTCGGCCAGGGTCGATACATCTCCCTTACCGCGCACTGGGTGAACCTTGTGGAGCCTGGCAGCGATTCCTCACCTGCTACGGCACGGGTGTTGCCCACGCCACAAACAGCTGCACCGCCGTCCCTCCCACTGGATAACAGCAGCACCTACCTCTCTGACTCCTTCTCCTCCAACGCATCTCAAAGCTGTACCTCATCCGGAAACGCTAACCCAGCAGCAGTAGGATCGTGGAAGCAGTGCAGCACAGCTGTTGGCATGCGTCAGCAAGCGTTGCTGAAGCTAATCTGCCTTGGGGATAAGCAGCACACAGGGGAGGAAATTTGGAGGGGAATAAAGGAACAGACGGATTTGTGGCTGGCACCGCTGGACCTGAAACCGGGCATGGTTGTGTGTGATAATGGGAGTAATCTCATTCGCGCTTTAAGGTTGGCTAAGCTGACACACATCCCTTGCCTGGCGCACGTGATGAACCTAGTAGTTCAGCAGTTCCTGAGGACATACCCAGGCGTGCCCGATCTGCTGTTGAAGGTGCGTCGAGTGTCCAAACATTGTAGAAATTCCAGTACTGCTTCGGGGGCACTCGCCAAGATGCAGGAGCGCTTCAATCTCCCCCACCATCGCTTGCTGTGTGATGTCCCTACGCGCTGGAATTCTACGCTGCACATGCTAGCCCGCTTTTGCGAGCAGAAGAGTGCAGTGGTCCAGTACATGACGGCGCAGTACCGAGGCGCATCCGGCCAGCTGCCAAGCTTCTGTGGATCCGATTGGGCCAACATGTTGGACCTCTGCCAAGTCCTCCAAAATTTTGAGCAATCCACGTTGCTTGTGAGCAGTGACAACTCTTCAGTCAGCATTACCATACCACTGCTGTGTTTACTGAAGAGGTCGATGTTAAAAATCAAGGAAACAGCTGTCATGATGCAACTGGGGGAATCTGAAGGAGAAAACGATCAGCGTGATGGTACCAACATCAGGCCATCCGCCTCAGGGAACGCTGGCCCCAGCAGCTATGACGAAGAAGAGGAGGAGGAACAGCTGGAGTTGGAGCAGGAATTTCATGCCACCACTGACGAGGGCCAGAGCGGTGCACGTTGGACTTCCACAATTCAACGCGAATGGTCAGCAGAAGCAGACCAGGAGGAAGGTGACGACTATGATGCATCACAACAACTATCACAACGCTCACAAGAGGATGATGAGGATTCTGGTAGGACTCTGGCACACATGGCTCAATTCATGCTAGACTGCATTGAACGTGACCCACGCATTGTGCGCATTCTGGACAACACCAATTACTGGGTTTATACCCTTCTGGATCCACGGTACAAACACAATGTTCCAAAACTGCTTGAAGAAAGAGTCAGACAGGTCAAAATGGAAGAATACCAGCAGGCCCTTGTGGAGACTTTAGAGAGGAGATTGACATCCTCCCCCTCCTCTAGCCAGTTGTACGCAGACAGACTGACTTCCGGAAACCCAGGACGACCAGGAGGGCAGCAAACAACGCAAGCCGCAGCTAGTACCCAAAAGGGAATGGTATCGGCAGTGTCCTTGGAGTGGGAAAATTTTCTGACACCCATGCAGCCGCAGCCCACTGAACAGCAAGCGTGCAGATCCACCTCCAACACCGATCGCCTGGAGAAGATGGTCAAGGACTACATGTCAGATGGCGTAGCTGTGTCGAACCATCCATCTGCACCCTTCAACTATTGGGTATCGAAGCTAGACACCTGGCACGAACTGGCAATGTACGCAATAGAGGTGCTGGCTTGCCCGGCAGCCAGCGTTATGTCGGAACGCTGTTTCAGTGCTGCCGGAGGCATCGTCACAGATCGGCGTATCCGCCTCTCTACAGAAAATGCAGACCGTCTGACTCAAATTAAAATGAATCAATCCTGGATTGGAAATGACTACGCAACACTCCAGGACCCCAACCAAGTAACATGACCAATGAACATCTGGGATGGTGTTGCGTTTCCGGGCCCTGTTTATTGAACCTCTCATCTGTATTACATTTATGACTGCATGGCGGCAAAAAGCATTGCTGCTATATCCGCACGCTTTTTGTCCACATGCAAGGCCTGGGTTGTTGTGTCTCACAAAGCGTGGCCTTCTCCTCCTGCGCCTGCTCCTGTTCCATCACGTCTGCTGCTGCTGGGTTAGCGTTGCCGCGTGGTCCCTGTTTATTGAACCACTTATCTTTATTACATTTATGACTGCATGGCGGTACAAAGCATGCTATCCGCACGCTTCTTGCCCTCATGCAAGGCCTGGGTTGTTGTGTCTCACAAAGCGTGGCCTTCTCCTCCTGCGCCTGCTCCTGTTCCATCACGTCTGCTGCTGCTGGGTTAGCGTTGCCGCGTGGTCCCTGTTTATTGAACCACTTATCTTTATTACATTTATGACTGCATGGCGGTACAAAGCATGCTATCCGCACGCTTCTTGCCCTCATGCAAGGCCTGGGTTGTTGTGTCTCACAAAGCGTGGCCTTCTCCTCCTGCGCCTCCTCCTGTTCCATCACGTCTGCTGCTGCTGGGTTAGCGTTGCCGCGTGGTCCCTGTTTATTGAACCACTTATCTTTATTACATTTATGACTGCATGGCGGTACAAAGCATGCTATCCGCACGCTTCTTGCCCTCATGCAAGGCCTGGGTTGTTGTGTCTCACAAAGCGTGGCCTTCTCCTCCTGCGCCTGCTCCTGTTCCATCACGTCTGCTGCTGCTGGGTTAGCGTTGCCGCGTGGTCCCTGTTTATTGAACCACTTATCTTTATTACATTTATGACTGCATGGCGGTACAAAGCATGCTATCCGCACGCTTCTTGCCCTCATGCAAGGCCTGGGTTGTTGTGTCTCACAAAGCGTGGCCTTCTCCTCCTGCGCCTCCTCCTGTTCCATCACGTCTGCTGCTGCTGGGTTAGCGTTGCCGCGTGGTCCCTGTTTATTGAACCACTTATCTTTATTACATTTATGACTGCATGGCGGTACAAAGCATGCTATCCGCACGCTTCTTGCCCTCATGCAAGGCCTGGGTTGTTGTGTCTCACAAAGCGTGGCCTTCTCCTCCTGCGCCTGCTCCTGTTCCATCACGTCTGCTGCTGCTGGGTTAGCGTTGCCGCGTGGTCCCTGTTTATTGAACCACTTATCTTTATTACATTTATGACTGCATGGCGGTACAAAGCCTGCTATCCGCACGCTTCTTGCCCTCATGCAAGGCCGGGGTTGTTGTGTCTCACAAAGCGTGGCCTTCTTCTCCTCCTGCGCCACCCTCCTCCTGTTCCATCACGTGTGCTGCTGCTGGGTTAGCGTTACCGGTCCCTTTTCCTGGAACCTCTTATATGTATTACATTTATGACTGCATGCCGACAAAAAACATGTTACCTGTGCAAAGAAAACAGACATTTCCCGCATTTAAAAGACAGTTTTCCCTTTGAAACTTTAAAATCGATTTTCTCAAAAACTATAAGCTCTTTTTGCTAATTTTTTTTTCCTCTTGTACCCACTCCCAAGGTGCACATACCCTGTAAATTTGGGGTATGTAGCATGCAAGGAGGCTTTACAAACCACAAAAGTTCGGGTCCCCATTGACTTCCATTATGTTCGGAGTTCGGGTCGAACACCCGAACATCGCGGCCATGTTCGGCCTGTTCGGCCCGAACCCGAACATCTAGATGTTCGCCCAACACTAATACCTGTGCGTATGGCTGGATCAGCTTCTTCTTCCTCCACCGTGGTGGCATACACTCATTTCATCTCAGTTCCAATCACATGATATGACATGTGATCGGGATCCAGGGAACCATGTCAGCATTACAGTGCCACCTAGTGGTGAAAGAGGGGTGATGGAAGAGTCTCTTAAATCTCTTCCATCACCCCTCTTCCACCACTGGGTGGCACTGTAATTCTGACACCATCCCCCAGGGCCGGATTTAGAACTCAGGAGCCTGTAGGCACAGGTGTTCTGGCGCCCTAAACCCCGCCCCTTAACACAGGCCACACCTCCAAGTAAAAATATTCTAAACTCTAATCCCTGCGTCATCACTAACTTTCCTTAGGTTTTTACATGCTAATCACTGTGTCATGTCACTAATTATGAAATTAATCAGTGATTAGAGTGTAAGATCCTAAGGGCAGTTAGTGACATGACACAGGGATTAGAGTTTAGAATATTTTTTCAAGGATTAAGGTGTAAGATGCTGGAGGTCAGTGATATTAAGCAGGGATTAGACTGTAAAATCATGAGAGTGAGGAGAGGCAGGGATAGAGGTCAGAGCAGTGAAGGATGAGGATTAAAGAGCAGTGAAGCTGGGGGATGAGGAAGACAGACCAATGATGTTGGGGATGAGAAGGAAAGAAAAGTGATGTTGGGGGGTGGGGAGGACAGAGCAGTGAAACAGGAGGATGGGGAGAACAGAGCAGGGAAACTGGAGGATGGGGAGGACAGAGCAGGGAAACTGGAGGATGGGGAGGACAGAGCAGGGAAACTGGAGGATGGGGAGGACAGAGCAGGGAAACAGGAGGATGGAGAGGGCAGAGCAGGGAAACAGGAGGATGGGGAGGGCAGAGCAGGGAAACAGGAGGATGGGGAGGACAGAGCAGGGAAACAGGAGAATGGGGAGGACAGAGCAGGGAAACAGGAGGATGGGGAGGACAGAGCAGGGAAACAGGAGGATGGGGAGGACAGAGCAGGGAAACAGGAGGATGGGGAGGACAGAGCAGGCAAACAGCAGGATGGGGAGGACAGAGCAGGCAAACAGCAGGATGGGGAGGACAGAGCAGGCAAACAGCAGGATGGGGAGCACAGAGCAGGCAAACAGCAGGATGGGGAGCACAGAGCAGGCAAACAGCAGGATGGGGAGGACAGAGCAGGCAAACAGCAGGATGGGGCGGACAGAGCAGGCAAACAGCAGGATGGGGCGGACAGAGCAGGCAAACAGCAGGATGGGGAGGAGAGAGCAGGCAAACAGGAGGACGGGGAGGAGAGAGCAGGCAAACAGGAGGACGAGGAGGAGAGAGCAGGCAAACAGAAGGATGAGGAGGAGAGAGCAGGCAAACAGGAGGATGAGAAGGAGAGAGCAGGCAAACAGGAGGATGAGGAGGAGAGAGCAGGCAAACAGGAGGATGAGGAGGAGAGAGCAGGCAAACAGGAGAATGAGGAGGAGAGAGCAGGCAAACAGGAGGATGAGGAGGAGAGAGCAGGCAAACAGGAGGATGAGGAGGAGAGAGCAGGCAAACAGGAGGATGAGGAGGAGAGAGCAGGCAAACAGGAGGATGAGGAGGAGAGAGCAGGCAAACAGGAGGATGAGGATGAGAGAGCAGGCAAACAGGAGGATGGGGAGGAGGAGAGAGCAGGCAAACAGGAGGATGAGGAGGAGAGAGCAGGCAAACAGGAGGATGAGGAGGAGAGAGCAGGCAAACAGGAGGATGAGGAGGAGAGAGCAGGCAAACAGGAGGATGGGGAGGAGGAGAGAGCAGGCAAACAGGAGGATGGGGAGGAGGAGAGAGCAGGCAAACAGGAGGATGGGGAGGAGGAGAGAGTAGGCAAACAGGAGGATGAGGAGGAGGAGAGAGCAGGCAAACAGGAGGATGAGGAGGAGAGAGCAGGCAAACAGGAGGATGGGGAGGAGGAGAGAGCAGGCAAACAGGAGGATGAGGAGGAGAGAGCAGGCAAACAGGAGGATGAGGAGGAGGAGAGAGCAGGCAAACAGGAGGATGAGGAGGAGGAGAGAGCAGGCAAACAGGAGGATGAGGAGGAGAGAGCAGGCAAACAGGAGGATGAGGAGGAGAGAGCAGGCAAACAGGAGGATGAGGAGGAGAGAGACCAGTGTAGTAGGGGGATGAGGAACAGGGATCACCTTGACGTTGTAGCTATACTGCTGCTCGGTGACCTTCCATCAGGCACTGCAGCTGAGCTGGTCTGTCCTCCTCCTACTGCTCCAGGAACTCGGCGGCGGTGCTATCGGCAGACATGTGACAGTGCAGCGTGGGCCGGCTTTCAGGAAGCAGCCGGTGCTTACATGCCTCTTCAGCCTTTCTACCGAGGTGTGGAGCACGGAGACTGCCTGGCTACCATTACTGCAGCCATGCTGGTTGGCTGCTTTAGTACAGGAGTCAGGAGAGGGGGGCGGGGCGGACCTTTTTGCCTGCAGCCTACCTGTGCTGTGCCGCTTGAATCGTTCTCCTCTTTATCCCCGATTCCCTCTCCATCAGGCTCTGGGCGCATCGGCGCAGGCAGGCTAAGTCTGTGCGACTTGCCAGTAAGTGATGCCTTCCTCACCTTGGCCGCCCACCCACATGGCTCCTCAAACTCCCGGCCAGCCCAGCGGGCAGCAGATAGACAATAGTGCCGCCCCCCCACCGCCTATGCACGCAGCTGTTGTTCACACAAGCTGCAGCACTGCGTGCAGGCATAGTAACGGCGGCCGGTGGGTGGGGAGAGTGGCGTAATGACACTGTGTGTCTGTGTGTGTAACTAGCCGCCCGCGGCCCGCCCCTCACTGTAGTTGTGGCCGCGGCTGCTGGATTATAATGTAAATAAGGACGCAAGCGGCTGCTATTGCATTCTTTCAGTCTTAAATTTACAGGGGACATTACATAAACCCGCCCCTTGACCAATTAGGCGCCTGTAGGCACGTGCCTTGTGTGCCTTATGGTAAATCCGGCCCTGCCATCCCCTGGATTCCGGTCACATGTCATGTGATCGGATGTTGTAGGGATCCAGAAGACCTAGTGGAAGGTCAGAGCTGCCGGTGGAAGAAGAGAAGAAGCCGTCCGGAACAGGTACATATAACTGCTCTCTGCCACCCGCTCGTTTGGCTGCACTAGGCATACATGCCGACAGCGGCTCACAATGCACAAGCAGCTTTCAAACGCAACATCTTGTTTGACGCTGCTAACGGATTAAAATAACTTTTCAGAATTTTACAATTGGAAAAGTACCAAAGAGTAGGTGAAAATGCTTGCTGGCCATTTAAAGAGAGCCTGAGGTGGGGCCCTGAAATAAAAAAACAAAAACTAGGCTACCTGACCCAAGGGGCTGAGCCTGAGCCTCCAAATTGCCGCTCCTCGCCGCTCCTGTGGGCTACACTGGCCCACTTTCACTTTCGTGACCTCTGGGTCATGACGCTGGAAAGAAAGATTCATTCTCTCACCAGCGTGCTGGGAGGCGGGGAGGTGGCAGGAGGCGTGGCCAGGGAGAGCTGCCCAATGGCAGCTCTGGAAACTCTGCAGGAACGCCCCTGGTGGGCATCTTGAACAGGGAATCCCTCTCCCCTATGTTATTGTCGCTGATCTCGGGGTGGCTACAGCAGCGTGGCGGGGGGGGGGGGGGGGGGGGGCAGGGAGCGCCGGTGGGGGGGACACAGAGGCATGTCATGAGGCAGAGAACATGCCTCTGTGTCTCATCTGCCCCCAGAGGAACCGCCTTGAGTTTTCTTTAGAAGGCATTTTATTGACAAGTTTGAAAATATTACCTAGAAGAAAACTAGAAAAAGTTTGGTGCGCATAGAAGGGGTGGAGCTACAGTGCGCAAGCTGGTACCGCCCCCACCCCTCCCTGAGATCTTGCTTGCCTCCTCACTTTAGTGCAATGAGAAAGAAAATGTCCCAATCCCTGCCTCTGCACCATTTTTTGATCACCCACTCCCCCCCCCCAATGCCCCCCTCCCCAGCATCCCAATACTTTGGGGGGGGGGGGGGGGGGTGATCATGAAAATGTATTGGTATGGGTTAATTACAGGTATTATCGAACACAATAAAATATTGCACTTACTCTATAAAAAGGCCCATTCTGCAGCCAGAACTTCGTTTATCTAAATTAACCTTTACTAGCAAAATACTAAAAAGGGCAAATTATAAAAGAAGAAAAAAAAATATCACCCAGAAGCAAACAAAGCCTATTCTAACAATAGCACAATATTACAGCAGCTAGAAAGGGCATCTGTGCTTTCTGAGCATTAGGCAAATAAGATAAGACAGGGTTCAGAAACCATTATTATTTGGCCTACAGAAAAGTCAACACAACAATGCATTCTGCATAACTCACATTCCTGCTGCTTTTGGGCTGTAATCGTTAACCTATGAAAAGGCTGCAAGAACGTGCACGTTAATTAGTGCATGCAGCTCCGCCCAACTGCATACTTAAAGTGTACCTGAGATGGGGCCACAGCAATAAAATATACATACCTGGGGTTTCCTCCAGCCCCCTCCGGCCTGATCGCTCTCCCGACATCATCTTCTGACTGCCCATTCTCCCGCAAGTAGCCCAGGAAAATCCTCCTGTCGGGGCCAGTCGGTGTAGGGGCAGTCCAGCCAGGTACGTTTCCTTCTCCCTCCCATCCCGGGAGAGTTCTGCGCAGGCGCAGAACACTTCCGTCAACGTGAATGTGTCGGCATCGCGCACACGGCCGGGCCACGCATGCATAGTTGGCCCCGGACCGGAGGACTTTCTGGGGCAAATTGCAGGCAAATGGGCAGTCAGAAGAGGATGGCGGGGTTGCGATTAGGCCGGAGGGGGCTGGGGGAAGCCTCAGGTATGTATAGTCTATTGCTGTGGCCCCATCTCCGGTTCCCTTTAAGGTGGCAAAAAATGTATGAGGGTAAGTGGGAGGAGGAGTACACTCCAATTGAATAGATAACACTCTTTTCTATAAAAATATAAACTTTATTGATGCACTACAAAAATAAAAATAAAAAAGAATTCCTAAGAGGTGTATACCCACGAAGTAGTTAGTCAGCCCTATGCTATATACCACTCCAGTCACGCATCCATACACGCATACAGGGACAAGATAAGACATATAAAATTTATATCTTGCTTTTCTCCTGGTGGACTCAAAGTGCCAGAGCTGCAGCCACTAGGGCGCACTCTATAGGCAGCAGCAGTGTTAGGGAGACTTGCCCAAGGTCTCCTACTGAATAGGTGCTGGCTTACTGAACAGGCAGAGCTGAAATTTGAACCCTGGTCGCCGGTGTCAGAGGCAGAGCCCTTAACCATTACACCATCCAGCCACCGCAATAACATTTATATCGTGCTTTTCTCCTGGCTGACTCAAAGCGCCAGAGCTGCAGCCACTAGGGCGCGCTCTATAGGAAGTAGCAGTGTTAGGGAAACTTGCCTAAGGTCTACTACTGAATAGGTGCTGGCTTACTGAACAGGCAGAGCCGGGACAACGTTCACTATAGGCCAGCCTTTCTCAACCTTTTTACTTTGGAGGAACCCTGTAAATAACTTTTGGATCTCAAGGAACCCCTGCAAATAATTTTTTGGTCTCAAGGAACCCCTACATTTATTTTTCAGGAGGCGTGGTCTTTAAATAGGTTAGGCTGCTAATTTCACTATCTCCTATTACACTGCCACTGCCATTATACTGTCTCCTGACCCCCCAATTTAGTGCTTCTTGTTACAGTACCACCTATTATTGTGTGCTCTATTATACTTCCCCCACGATGGGGTAAAATGCTAAGGAACCCCTGCAGAGTCCTCAAGGAACCCTGGGGTTCCAGGGAAACCTGGTTGAGAAAGCCTGCTATAGGCGATCGCCAGATGCATAAATGCCCGTATGTCCATGGAAGGGATAATTGAAGCTCCTTCGTCAATGGCCCGGAAAAAATAAATACAGTTCCTCACGTGGTAAACTATGCACAGCAAGATGTTAATATGAGCAAAAGAATACCATCCCTTTGTAGCCGACAACAGTCAGTGCAGCATGCAGGAACCATACCACAAACTGCAAGCCAGCAAAGCAGCGTAAGCAGCGTGAAGCAGATCAGCACATTGAGCCAAGAGTCTATTTGTATACTCTACCCGTTCCATGCAGATATCGGGTTGTCCAGATGTCAGAAATCCTGTTCAAGGATGGTTGTATAGATCACCGAGCATCCAGTGTGATCAACAGCATTTGTAATCCACAGGGAGAGAGCTTGCAGTTCATGTGCAAGCTCTCTCCCTGTTCATGTGCTGCGGGGTGGCCATAAATCTCTAGACTCTAGCAGCTGATCAACCATCTGATTCAGCAATTATTATCAGATGAAAATCGGTCCTGCCAAGAGCTTGCCCAATCGACAATGCAAACAATATTGGGGTGAAACTGGTTGCATGTATCGATCGGACATTCTGCAAGATGTAGGCCCATTGTGGTCGATTGGGTGCACGGCGGTAACTGTGAGCAATATCAGGACAAGCAACAAACGTGATGGAGCCCCCAGCGATGTCCCCCGTAATGTCAAATGTACAGCATTTGTAATCCACAGGGAGAGAGCTTGCAGTTCATGTGCAAGCTCTCTCCCTGTTCATGTGCTGCGGGGTGGCCATAAATCTCTAGACTCTAGCAGCTGATCAACCATCTGATTCAGCAATTATTATCAGATGAAAATCGGTCCTGCCAAGAGCTTGCCCAATCGACAATGCAAACAATATTGGGGTGAAACTGGTTGCATGTATCGATCGGACATTCTGCAAGATGTAGGCCCATTGTGGTCGATTGGGTGCACGGCGGTAACTGTGAGCAATATCAGGACAAGCAACAAACGTGATGGAGCCCCCAGCGATGTCCCCCGTAATGTCAAATGTACTAACCCCCCCCCCCCCCCCCCGTGCAGTATAATTTACCTGTTGGTGTCCGCCACTGGCTCTGGGCTCCATAAGCAATCTGCATACACATGCCCCACGCGGTTTCCGGCGTAACGCCGGCGTGGGGGTGGCGAGATGGCAGATGTGGTGTCACACGGCCGATTCCCGAAAGATTTCATGCTGAAATTGATCGGGAATTGGCCTGCAGTGTATGGGCAGCCAACTGATCTCTCTCCAATCAGATCCGATCAGAGAGAGATTTGTCTCATGGTCGATCTGCCTATTTATCATCTGATATGTGGGCACTTTTACTTCAAAAATACGCACACTTGCCCTTATACAATTCACTTTTTCTCAAAAGTTTTCTCCTGGGAGATAATTTTTTATCTTTTGTTAAAAAAACTAAACTTTTTGAGCATCCTGCAATTGTAAAAAAGTACCAAGAAGTAGGCAAAAAAAAGTACTGTCATAATTATTCTAAAAATGTTCTTGCTTGGTGGTGGCTAAAAAGAATTTTATTGAAAAGGTGAAAAGGAGAAAAGCAGGATAGGAGGATAAAATGAATTGAATGAGGGACACAAGTGGCCTTAATCCAATTGAGGGCTGGTGCACACCAAGCGTTATTGGTAGCGTTTTCAAAACCGCATCCGCCTTTAAAATTGCTTGGCTAATGAAAGTGAATGGGATGGTGCACACCAGAGCGTTTGAGGTTTTTAGCAAACCGCAAACGTGGGTCCTGCAGCACTTTGCGGTTTGCAGAAGCGTTTCTGCCTCAATGTAAAGTATAGGAAAAGCTCAAAGGGCTGGTGCACACCGAGCGGCTTTTTGGGCGTTTTCAGATCCGCTTGCGGCTGCGGATCCGCTTGGTCAATGTATCTCAATGGGCTGGTGCACACCAGAGCGGGAGGCGTTTTGCAGAAACGAATCCTCCCGGGGTGAGGCATTTTTTGGATTGCGGATGCGTTTCTGCCTCAATGTTAAGTATAGGAAAAACGCAAACCGCTCTGAAAAACGGCACTTCAGAGCGGTTTGCCAGGCGGTTTTTGTTACAGTAGCTGCTCAGTAACAGCTTTACTGTAACAATACAGGAAATCTACTATACCAAAACCGCTAGACAAAACCGCAAAACGCTAGGTGAAACGCTACAGAAAAAGAAGAAAAAAGATCGTTTCAAAATCTGCTAGCATTTTGCGGATCTGCTAGCGGTTTTTGGTGTGCACCAGCCCAAACTGCTCTGGAAAAACGGCAGATCAGAGCTGTTTTCCAGGCGTTTTTGTTACAGAAGCTGTTCAGTAACAGCTTTACTGTAACAATATATGAGGGCTGGTGCACACCGAGCGGCTTTTTGGGCGTTTTCAGATCCGCTTGCGGCTGCGGATCTGCTTGGTCAATGTATTTCAATGGGGTGGTGCACACCAGAGCGGCAGGCGTTTTGCAGAAACGAAAAATGCCTGGGTGAGGCATTTTTTGGATTTCGGATGCGTTTCTGCCTCAATGTTAAGTATAGGAAAAACGCAAACCGCTCTGAAAAACGCCTGTTCAGAGCGGTTTTGCAGGCGGTTTTGTTACAGAAGCTGTTCAGTAACAGCTTTACTGTAACAATATATGAAATCTACTATACTGAAAACCGCAGCAGCAATCCGCAAAACGCTAGCAAAACGCCTCATAAAAATAAAAAAAAGCGTTTAAAAATCTGCTAGCGTTTTGCGGATCTGCTAGCGGGTTTTGGTGTGCACCAGCCCTGAAATCTGCTACACAAAAACGCTCCAACAAATGCTAGGCATGTGTAGAAAACCTCTCTAAACATGCCTAGAATGGCTCTGAAATCTGCTCCAAAACCCTCTAGCGTTTTGCAGATCTGCCGGAGGTTTTTGGTGTGCACTGGGCCTGACTTTTCTCACAACTTTTGACCTAGAAGATAGTTTTTCCATCTTTCTTATCTACAAAAATAACTTTTCAGCATTTCACAATTGAAAAAGTACTAAGTAAATAAAGTTATATCAAAGTTATGTATCACTACTGAATATGCACATTTTCTCTGTACACCCCTGAAGCCAAGCTTAGGCCCAGTGCACACCAAAACCGCTAGCAGATCCGC
Organism: Hyperolius riggenbachi; assembly: GCF_040937935.1. Taxonomy (NCBI): domain Eukaryota; kingdom Metazoa; phylum Chordata; class Amphibia; order Anura; family Hyperoliidae; genus Hyperolius; species Hyperolius riggenbachi. The sequence continues at coordinate 22,145,982 of NC_090654.1, read as the reverse complement.
AATATGCTAGCGGTTTTGGGAGCTGATTTCAGAGCGATTCTAGGTATGTTTAGAGAGGTTTTCTAAACATACCTATCGGTTTTGGGTGCGTTTTTGTGTAGCAGATTACACATATTGTTACAGTAAAAGCTGTTACTGAACAACAACAACAACAACAACAACAACAACAAATAACATTTGAAAAGCGCTTTTCTCCCGTGGGACTCAAAGCGCATAAGCATGGCCCCGACCATCGTGGTACAGAGGAAGAATTTTATAAATCTGGAAATGCCAGGCTAAACAGGTGGCTTTTCAGTCTGGATTTGAATAGCTCCAGGGATGGTGCTGTCTTTACTGGGTGTGGTAGGGAGTTCCAAAGAGTAGGGGCAGCATGACAGAAGGCTCTGTCTCCAGATTTTTTGAGGTGCACTCTGGGAGTGACCAAGTTTATAGAACTTGCTGATCTGAGGTTGTGAGAGGTGTGGTGCAGCTTCAGCAAGTCCTTCATGTATCCAGGGCCCAGATTGTGCAGGGATTTGAATGTCAGCAGTCCAATCTTGAAGAGTATTCTCCATTCTACTGGTAGCCAGTGCAGTGAGCGAAGGATCGGTGTAATGTGACAGTGGCGAGGCTGGTTTGTTAGCAATCTGGCAGCAGCATTCTGCACTAATTGCAGGCGACGCAGGTCCTTTTTGGGGAGGCCAGCATAAAGGGCATTGCAGTAGTCCAGCCGTGATGTGATGAAGGCGTGGACTAGGGTTGGAAGATCCTCTGGGGGAATCAGATGTTTAATCTTTGCAATGTTCTTCAGATGAAAGAAGGAAGATTTAACTACAGATGAAACAGCTACTGTAACAAAAATGCCTGGCAAACCGCTCTGAACTAGCGTTTTTCAGAGCGGTTTGCGGTTTTCCTATACTTTACATTGAGGACGAAACGCTTCCGAAAACCGCAAACGCGCAGCTGGAGGCGCGTTTGCGGCTTGGCAAAAAACGCAAACCGCCGGTGTGCACCATCCAATTGCAATACATTAGACAAGCGTTTTTAGAGGCGGATGCGGCCGGCGGATCGCTCCAAAAACCGCTCGGTGTGCACTGGGCCTTACATCCAAAACCCAGGGCCGGGCCGAGGCATAGGCTGGAGAGGCTCCAGCCTCAGGGTGCAGTGTAGGAGGGGGCGCACAATTCATTCAGCTGTGTCATTCCTAATTGTGTTTGAAGCAGAAATAAATAAGAAAAGGAGATACATGGAAGTGACTACAAGCCAGATAACTAGAGATTAAGGTGTTGGGGGCCCTGGGCAACTCTTAGTCTAATAGCAATCAGTGTGTGACGGCTGGGGTGGGAGGGATGGAGGGGCGCACTTTGGTGTCTCAGCCGTGGGTGCTGGAGGACCTTGTCCTGGCTCTGCCAAAACCGCTGCTGTACAGCAAGGCTATAGCTTATACCTTTATCAGAATCACATCAACCCAACATGCAGACAGCCTGTTTCGACAGTTGGTCCTCCTCAGTGTATGGCAGGGATTGATATGGCTCTATGGGATAGGATCTTGGAACAGTACAACACAGTAACCAAGCAGCTCGGGGTGACCCAAAATTACTAGGAAAGTGTAGGGGACTAAAAGAGACCGAAAAGCCCTCCAACCAAAAAGGCAACGCTCAGTGTAATTTGCCTTCTTAAAACAGAAGGTATTTGCGATAATCCAGTTTTAAGTGAGAAATTGTGGTTCCCCACAATGCACCACTACCGAATATGCAAATTATCTCTTTATGCCCCTGAAGCCAGGCTTACATCCAGAACCCCAATTCAGTAGAAAAAGGCACTCCACGGGCTTCAAACTTGGGTTTGTGGTTTATTAGAGCTTAGGACACATACATGTTATGGGTCACATGACCCTTCCTCAAGTGTACCATCCCACACAATTCCACTAGTGATGGGTCGTTCGCGAACGAGCCGGCCCTTAGAGCCGGCTCTTTGCTGCGAACGACAAGAGCCGGTTCTCAGTTTTGAAAGAGCCGATGCCTCAGCCGTCCCACACAGTTCTGATTTGCTATGTAATAAAGGGCGCTGAGGCATGCTGGGAGATGTAGTCCTCCTCTTGCAGCTTGTAGGAGTGTATGGGGCGGAGCAGAGCAGTAGCAGGAGGGATTGCCCCAGTCAGAGAAGCAGTCTGGAGTTGTCATGGAGACGGGGCGGGGCTTTTACTCCGATTCTGAGTGGTGTCTAGTGATATTTAATGAAGAGCCGATTCAGAGCCGTAAGAGCCGGCTCTTTAATGGGAGCCGATTCAGGAGAGCCGATTCCCCGAGAAGAGCCGGAATTCCCATCACTAAATTCCACCCCATATATAGGACTGCCTCCTTAGGAAGTCCCACCCAAGTGAATCACATGATCACACATCACATGACATAAAAAAACAGTATACAGTATCTACTATTCCTATACAGGGAACTACTATACCGTCTACCCTGCAAAAAATAGTGGAGGGGACACGAGTATATCCCGCAGCATTTGCAATCCCACCAATTATTCTTTCTTGGAATAAATCACAAAAAACATAACTCACGTGTTCATTCAAACCTCTCAGGTTAACACAACCTAACTTCCTTTATCCACTCTACTTTTTTTGCGGAGCACTACCTTTTCTCTATCACCCCCCCCCCCCCCCTCCCTTCTCAGGGGAGGGACAGTATCCAACACCAGCCATCTCATTTGAGATGCAGTATGTCCGGCCTGGACAAAATGTCGGCCCACAGGGACATTCTGCTTCTCAGGAGGTTTTTTAACCTCAGCAATACTGCGTTTGTGGTCCTGAATCCAGACCTTCACATTGCAGGTCGTCTCACCCACATAAACAAGTCCGCAGGGGCATTTTAGTGCATAAATCACAAACATTGAATTGCAATTGAAACTCCCCTTGACAGGAATTCTCTGGCCAGTATGTGGGTGGGACAAATGCTCACCACGTATGATCCCAGAACAGCAATTGCATGATAAGCATGGATGTGCGCCCTTCCGTCCAACAAACTCCGGACCTTTTACGGGAACTCTGTTGCACACCAGGTTGGCAATAGTCCTGCCTCTCCTGTATGCAAAAAGAGGGTAATCTTAAAATAACTTGCCACACTCAGCATCTTTATGTAAAATACCGTAGGCCAGTATTTAAACACTACACCTCTTATCCTCCTGGACAAATGCCCATAATGTAAAACAGAGGTCGGGAACCTTTTTGGCTAAGAGAGCCATAAACGCTACATATTTTAAAATGTAATTCCGTGAGAGCCATACAATATGTTTCAAATTGGGACAGTAGCACTCACGTCCCTGTTGCTATGGTGACGTGTATACAGTTGATCCGCCGGGCAGCGGAAGTGTCAGACACGTCTTCAGCTTCTCTTGGGTTTTAGCAGGAGTAATACTGACTAACAGCTTGTGCAATTAGCTAGCTGACTTGGGGGCTGATTCACATTGTAGGACGAGATCCCCGCACTCTGGCCAAATAGGCTGCCTGTCAAGTGACAGCCGGGCAGCCTATTGGGCCAATCAATGAGCGGGGATCTCATCCTACAAAGTCAGTGGACCTGACAGGATCCAGGGTGGGACAATTGGAGTGGCCGTTAGTTTTGGGGTAGCGCAAGTAAGTTAGTAGTGCATGCTACAGCAGTATTGTGCCTACTTCGACAATTTTACTTGCACTGCCACACTAAGCTGTGCTGCTTGAGCAGTGTAGCTTAGTGAATCAACCCCAACTGATTTGTTTGTGAGCCATCAAAAGAGCCACATCTGGCTCGCGAGCCATTGGTTCCCTACTCCTGATCTAGAACAAAAGGTATCCTGCCCTTACTTTTCCTCTTGTTATCACGTGGTCTCAATAGGGCTTCTCTCTCCATACTACCATCCTCCTCACTCACTTTGTCTAGACTAGTGAGTTCAAAGCCTTTCTCAACAAAATTGTTGACCATTCGAGCAGCAGCCTCCTGATACTCATAACCCAAATGATCTCTTTATGCCCCTGAAGCCAGGCTTACATCCAGAACTGCTGCTGTATAGGGTATAGCTCATACATTTTACAGAGCCACCTCAACGCCACATGCAGACAGCCTGTATGGGACTGTTGGTCCTCCTCAGTGCATGGCAGGGATTGATATGGCTGTATGGGATAGGGGCTTGGACAAGAACAACAGAATACGCAAGCAGCTTGGGGTGACCCAAACCACTAGGAAAGTATAGAGGACTAAAAGAGACCAAAAAGCCCTCCTACTAAAAAAAAAAAACAATGCTCAGTATAGTTTGCCTTCTAAAACAGAAGGTATTTGCAATTGCAATAATTATTCAGCTTTAACCTCCTTAGCGGTATGGACGAGCTCAGCTCGTCTATGTACGCTCACTTACTTTCACTTACTTTTTTTTTCAGAACATGTAGCTAGCACTTTGCTAGCTACATGTTCTGTCTGATCGCCGCCGCTACCCGCAGATCCGCAGCGATGCGCCGCTAAAGGGGCTGACCCCCCCCCCCGAAACGCCTAGCGCAGCCTGGGGAACCACTGCCAGGCTGCACAATGGGAAGGATCGGAGCTCCCCATGACCTCATGACATCATGTCCGATCATCACCATGGCGACGGGAGAAGCGACGATAGGAAATCACGGTTCTTGCGGGATCGCGGACGCGTAAGTATGACCGGAAGGGATTGGGAGGGTGGATGCGGACGCGACCGACGTGGCGTACTGCTGTAGCTAGCAATCCGCTCGCTACAGCACGCTGAAAACAAAATGGGTAATGCGTACTTATGTACGCATTACCCAGAACGCCAGGGAGGTTAAATGAAACACAAAGCAAATTGTGCTGCCCTATGATATACTTACCTGGGGCTTCCTCCAGCCCCTTACAGCCGACATGTCCCTCGCAGCATCTCCGCACGCAGCCGCTGGCCCGGAGTCCCCGCCGGTGCAGAGGCTGACCTCGAGGTCGTCCTTACTGAGCCTGCGTGAAGTGTCGCTATCAGTCAAGTCCACATTGTCTGCAGCGTATTGCGCAGGCGCAATAGAGGAGGTCGGCTTCTGCATCGACGGGGACCCCGGGCCGGCTGCTGCAATTGGAGATGCTGTATAGGACATGTCGGCTGCAAGGGGCTGGATGAAGCTCCGGGTAAGTATATCACGGGGCAGCACATTTTGCTTTATGCTTCCTTTAAAGTGGATCCAAGATAAACTTTTATATACAGTAGTTTTATAGGGCATTCCTCAAGCCAAATACTTTTTTTGTTTTGTTTTAATACTCTCCCTATAAACTAAACAAGCCTCGCCCACAGGTTCTCCAGAGAGCCTTGGCACTTTTATCCTTAGTAGCAAGGGCTTATGGGAGCTCAGTCTGGGCAGGAGGAGGAGAAGGTGTAACTAGCCAGAGATTTCAGAGGCAGAGGGGAGGAGGAGAGGGGAGTGAAGTTTTCACAGGCTAAGGGCTGGAGATGCAGATCAGCTTGTCTGTGTGTAATGTGACAAACAGAACATGGCTGCTCTCATTGTATCACAGGAAGAAATAATCATAAACGAGTGAAGCTGTGCGCAGCTTGATTTGCTGTGTAAACCATCTAAAATAAGATATATAGGCAAGTTACTTGTTATAGTTAGTTTTTCATCTCGGATCCGCTTTAAGTGAATGACTGTGATTATCCACAATGCATCACTGCTGAATATGCAAATTATCTTTTTATGCCCCAGAATGCATGTCATAAGCTGCCTGCCATCACGTGTGATGCCGTCAGACTGGCATTCTGTCTAGTAGTGCATATAGATGTGGAGACTAAATAAAAGTGGCTTAATGGCTGGGACATGCGAGAGTTGCATTGTCTTGGGAATCTCTGCAGCATTGTAGCAGGAAACACAGCACTTTCCAAGCGTAATCATAGAAAATGAAGTAGACAGCGGCAGACATATATTAACCTCTCTGCATCAGGTCCAGCATCCTCATGTGTGTTAATAAAAGGCCTGCAGAGACCGGACTGAGGCTGAGACAGTGACTGCAGGGGAAGCAGTGACAGCGATGGGATATTTATACCCCAGAGCACAATGTACGTGGAATTCGCCCATTGTTTGCAGAGGTGAAAGATCACATGCTGTTTTTGAGTGGGACGGTCGGCTGACAGACGGATCTGTCTCCACTGAAGGGGTTTTACACAATGCCAGTTATCAGAGGCGTCTGCCTTCTCCTAGCTGCTCTTCAACACCGATGCTACGAACCACATCGCGACTTTTGAAGCGATTTTTCCCGTGACTAGTGATTTTTTTTGTGTGTGCCAAGCAATCGTTTCCACGATTTTGTTATGTGGGTACATTTGCACAGTTAGGCATATGACGCTTTGTGACGCGGAAAGTGCTGGGATATTTTGAACTCTCATCCGCGCCCATCGCGTGCGTCTGTGTGACGTTGCATGTTCCCGCGGGTATGAAGATGGATTGGGGAATGTGTCGCTGAACCCCCAATCCAATTGTCATTTTTTAAGGGGAGACAGATGCTTGAGGGCCCCTATGGACTTGGGAGGCCTTGGGGGGGCCCTAGCTTAAAGGATGCCCCAGGTGACATGTGACATGATGAGATAGTCATGTGTATGTACAGTGCCTAGCACACAAATAACTATACTGTGTTCCTTTTTTTCTTTCTGTGCCTGAAACAGTTAAACATCAGGTATATAAGTGACAGGTCCTGTCTGAGGCCTAGTACACACCAAAAACCGCAAGTAGATCCGCAAAATGCTAGCAGATTTTGAAACGCTTTTTCTTCTTTTTCTGTAGCGTTTCAGCTAGCATTTTGCGGTTTTGTGAAGCATTTTTGGTGTAGTAGATTTCATGTATTGTTACAGTAAAGCTGTTACTGAACAGCTTCTGTAACAAAAACGCCTGCAAAACCGCTCTGAACAGGTGTTTTTCAGAGCGGTTTGCGTTTTTCCTATACTTAACATTGAGGCAGAAACGCCTCCGCAATCCAAAAAATGCCTCACCTCGGGAGTATGTGTTTCTGCAAAACGCCTCCCGCTCTGGTGTGCACCAGCCCATTGAAATACATTACCCTAGCGGATCCGCACCCGCAAGCAGATCGCAAACCGCAGCCGAACCGCTCTGGTGTGCACTAGGCCACAGTCAGGACTGGGTGAGACTACAGTGTGATCCTCACTGATAAGAAATGACAACTATAAAACACTTTCCTAGCAGAAAATGGCTTCTGAGAGCAGTAAAGAGATAGAAAAGGGTCAATAGTTCATAGATTTTAGCTCTGGCATACTTCAATGAATGTGTCAGCAAAAACAATAAAACAGTAAAAACTTATAAAGTAGATTTAAATATAAAATAAAACCGTGGAATATCTTAAAAAGTCATTTTTAGGAGGAAGATAGATACAATTGTTTATTTCAATAGTTTATTTTCACCTTGGGTGTCCTTTACGTTTGCCCTGAGGCCCCTTAAAGGGACTCTGAGCAGTCCCCTAAAATAAAAAATGTCACTTACCTTGGCCTCCTCCGGCCCTCCGTAGGCCGCGAGGTCCCCCGGCTTAACCGTGCATGCGCTGGTCTGTCACGCCGGCTGCCATGATGACGCATAGCGGCCGGTGTGATGACTATCGGCGTCAAAGACCAGGAAGAGCGGCCCGGGTGTCGCCGGTAACGGGAGCCGCCGGAGGGATATGGGCAGGAGCCAGGATGACGCCGGGGGACCTCGCGGCCTACGGTGGGCCGGAGGAGGCCCAAGGTAAGTGACATTTTTTATTTTAGGGGACTGTTCAGAGTCCCTTTAAACTAGCCCTACACAGAGCCATGGACTAATGGAGGAATTTGCCAGGTGAGTCTCTACAGTGACAAAAACTTTGCAGGGGGCCCGGGGACCATCCTTAGGCTTGAGGTTCCTAAAGGTTCGTGAGGGAATTTGACAGTGAAAAAGAAGCCGCTATTTACTTTTGGGGGAGGGGGTTGTCAGATCTGTTGGAGGGAAGGGGGGACAGCATCTGTTAGTGGGGCCCCCAGGTTTATTTTGCCCAGGGGCTCTATTGTAATTGCAACCAACCGGCCCTGCACAATCAGTTAATCTCTCTCATTAGTGGGAGGAGCTGGGCGAGGTCATGTGATCTGCTTTGTGCTGGGGAAGGAAGCTCTAGTCTCTTGGCAGTAAGGAGCTACTGGAGGCAGCCTGCCAGAAGCCAGACAGGTGCAATAAAGTACAGAAGTAAAAATGCATAGCAACTTGTGGAAGGGTATAAGTAAGGAATAACTAATTCATGTATTCATTGAAGTGGACCTGAACTCTTGCACAGGACAGAAGGAAAACGTAGAGAAATGCACCCTGTATGTAGTTAGAGAGCTTAGCCTGTTTAATCCCCCCTCATCTGTGACTAATGACAAGTGTAATTTGATCTCTCAGCTGTGCCAGCTGGCTGCCTTGGCAAAGAAGCTAATTTGCAAACACAGGATGTTAACCCTATGTCTGCTTCCATGAAAGCAGGAAGTAGACACACTGCAGATTTATCGCAGGATTTCTATCAGCTGTAACAAAGAAATGTTATTTTTTTTCGTTAAAGGACAACTGAAGTAAAAGAATATGGAGGCTGCCATGTTTATTTCCTTTGAAACAATACCAGTTGCCTGGCAGGCCTGCTGGTCTATTTGGATACAGTAGTGTCTGAATCACACCAGAAACAAGCATGCAGCTAATCTTGTCAGATCTGACAATAATGTCAGAAACACCTGATCTGCTGCATGCTTGTTCAGGGGCTCTGGCTGAAAGTATTAGAGGCAGAGGATCAGCAGGGCTGCCAGACAACTGGTATTGCTTAAAAGGATATAAATATGGCAGCCTCCATTTACCTATTGCTTCAATTGTCCTTTAAAGGGCAACTGTAGCGAGAGAAATATGGAGGCTGCCATATTTATTTCCTTTTAAGCAATACCAGTTGCCTGGCAGCCCTGCTGATCCTCTGCCTCTAATACTTTTAGCCATAGCCCCTGAACAAGCATGCAGCAGATCAGGTGTTTCTGACATTATTGTCAGATCTGACAAGACTAGCTGCATGCTTGTTTCTGACATTATTTAGACACTACTGCATCCTAATAGACCAGCAGGACTGCCAGGCAGCTGGTATTGTATAAAAGGAAATAAATATGGCAGCTTCCATATATTTCTCACTTCAATTGTCCTTTAATGGTTATTATGCTGTTGCTTATCTTTTAGAGCAGAAAGGAAGTCCCGAGTTCAGGTCCATTTTAAAAGTGCATTAGAACTAGCAGGGTTAGGGCATGATTTTTCCTTATGTTTGACTGATGAGTTAGCTGCAGGTACCTGGTGGCGGTCAGTGATAGGTATTTGCAGAATTTGTTGCATGGCATAGATGTACTGAGCAGGCCGGGATCAGCCTGGACGGAATGTGCCGTCTGTCACTTCTGCAGAACGGAGGTCACATGTCACACTGTGAGAACGCATTCCCTGCCGCACCGGCTTACTGAAGCTCGCCCAGGCTGGAGGTAATTCCACAACACAAGCCATCCTGCAGACCTAACCTAGCTGTGCGACACTGACTGCTGCCAGGTGACAAGCAGAGGCAATGCGTGCCATGGTTATTTCAGATGTACGTCCGCCCATATGCACACACGCATGTATGCAACTAGACTCTCCTTGTGTACCAAATTTATTAGCATCCTTATCGTCCTGCTCATGCAATTGTCCCACTTATTTTCCCATAAGGGTGCACCGTGCACACAACTTAAAGGTGAACTAAAGTGAGAGTGAGATGGAGGCTGCCATATTTATTTATTCTTAAACAATACCAGTTGCCTGGCAGTCCTGCTGATCTTTCCTACATTAGTCATGTCTAAGGGCTGGTGCACACCGAGCGGGTTTTTCAGCGTTTTTCGATCCGCTTGCGGCTGCGGATACGCTTGGGTAATGTATTTCAATGGGCTGGTGCACACCAGAGCGGGAGGCGTTTTGCAGAAACGCATACTCCCGGGCTGCTGCAGATTTTGGATTGCGGAGGCGTTTCTGCCTCCAATGTAAAGTATAGGAAAACGCAAACCGTTCTGAAAAACGGCAGTTCAGAGCGTTTTTTCCGGCGTTTTTGTTACAGTAGCTGTTCAGTAACAGCTTTACTGTAACAATATATGAAATCTACTACACCAAAAACGCTTCCCAAAACCGCAAAATGCTAACTGAAACGCTACAGAAAAATAAGAAAAAGCGTTTCAAAATCTGCTAGCATTTTGTGGATCTGCTAGTGGGTTTTGGTGTGCTCCAGGCCTGAATTACACACACCTGGAACATGCAGCTAATCCAGTCAGACTTCAGTCAGAGCACCTGATCTACTGCATGCTTGTTTAGGGTTTATCGCTAAAAGTATTAGAGGCACAGAATCAGCAGGACAGCCAGGCAATTTGAGTTTGTTTACCCTTTTAAAGACCCCAGGACCGCCTAATGCTGATCGGCGTGCAGACGCCACGTGTTTTGCAGGAGATCGCAGGTGCTTATGCGCGCGCATCTCCGCATCAATGACGGAGCTCCGTTCCACCATAAGTCTCCCAGCGGCGATCCGCTAGGAGACTGTTAGACGGTGAAACCGCCATCTAATAACACTGTACAGCGCTGCGATCTAAGGCAGCGCTGTACTGGGGACAGCCGTGTGACATGGCCGCCCCCCTGGGGAGACAGGAGAGCAATTAGCTCTCATTGGCTGAATTAGCCTATGACAGTGATCAGCTGTCATAGGCTGGCAGAGGGAGGGAGGGCTGGGAAAATAAATACAAAAAAAAAGTACATATTTATAAAAACAACAACAACAACAACATAAAAATATTTATAAAAATTAAACAAACATCCCAGCAGAGATCAGACCCCACCAACAGAGAGCTCTGATGGTGGGCAGAAAAGGGGGGGATCACTTGTGTGCTGTGTTGTGCGGCCCTGCAGCTAGGCCTTAATGCTACGTACACACTTGCGATAACTATCGTTTGCAAGGAACGATAGTTACCAGACGAACGATATTGGAAAGATTGGTATGCAACGATGGGATGCAGCGATCATCATACACATTTTAACGATCATTCTCGCAGAAAAGAACGATCAGAGGGAAATGTTGCGTACATATTTATTTAAAATTAAAAAAAAAAACACTAACATGGAGTTACAATAGATACAAATATATAATTGTTAACTTGAACACAAAGTTTAATTGAAATGAGTAATGTAACAATCTTTACGCCACACTACACAGGAAGTAGGGAAGCTGGGCAGAATACAACGCAGGCGCATTGGCCCTTGTAACGATAGTTCTCGGCCGATGTCTGTACACACTATAGTTTTGTAACGATTGTCGGTAGATACGATCCGTCAGGTTGGATATTTCCATCTTCCCGATGTCGTTCTTTTGTCGTGCGTGTTAAAGGGAAGGTCCAAGCAAAAAAAAAAAATGAGTTTCACTTACCTGGGGCTTCTACCAGCCCCATGTAGCCATCCTGTGCCCTCGTAGTCACCTACTGCTGCTCCAGTCCCCCGCTGGGAGCTTTCTGACCTCGGAGGTCAGGGCCGAATTGCGTACATTTTTACACATTCCCGCTAGTGCAGGAACATTAACACATACATTTTTACGCGTTAGTGGTGCAACGCGTAAATTTTTGTTCCTGCACTAGCTGGAATGTGTAAAAATGTATGCAATGTGGCCCTGACCTCCGAGGTCAGAAAGCTGCCAGCGGGGGACTGGAGCAGCAGTGAGTGAGTACGAGGGCACAGGATGGCTACATGGGGCTGGTAGAAGCCCCAGGTAAGTAAAACTCTTTTTTTTTTTTTGCTTGGACCTTCCCTTTAATGGTCGTTGGGTAAAGTTTTTTCCCCGATTGTCGGCGAAACAATTGTTAATTAGCTATTTCAAATGACCGTAGTCGCCAGTGTGTACGCAGCATAATGCTGCAGTGGCCTAATTAGCAAATAATGGTCTGGTCTTTAGGGGGATTTAAGCCTGTGGTCCTTGAGTGGCTAAACGGAAATAAATATATAAAAACAAAGAACACCAAGATCCCCAATAGTGTAATATGTACTGGTAAATGGTTACTAGATAGAGTGAATATTAATACTCACAAACCAGGGTTACCATTAGGCAACCACTGTAAAGGCAGGTGGGGAGATTTTCCTGACCCCACTGAGGAATAAGAAGTCACTCTCTGTAGATGAGAAAAAAGGGGGTTCAACCCTCCACCCAGGGTGGACTCAATATTATGCAGGAGGACAGAGGCGCCCAGAGGATAAAAGGAAGCTAAATGGGCTTAAAAACCAAATTCTTGGTAAATAGAGGAGGTAGTGGTGGACTTACCTCCTCCAAGCATGGCCGGATTTCTGGCAAGGCCGCATAGGCCATGGCCTAGGGCACCAGATAAACAAGGGGCGGCCTGCAAACAGTGGGCATTATATGCAGGGCATTATTTGCAAGTGTCCAAACAAATGAAAGGGGTCAGGATAACTGCACTATTAGTACCAGCTGGCACCTGCCTGTGCTGTGCTACAGGCAGCTGCAGTCCGTTAACCAAACGTTTGTGAACAGTGTGTGACTAGCAAAAAGCCAGACCTTGTCCAATGACATAGCAGCAGCCGCAGGCAGTTACAGAAGGCCGGGACTCACACACTTGGTGTGGGGGATGAAAGGACCAGGGGCAGCACCAGCAAATAGTACAGAATACAGAAGGCAGCCTCTCACAGTACCCATTTCTTAATTATTGATTGCCCAACGCTGTTACCCTGGAGACAGCAGTGGGTACAGGACTCACTTTTACGTGTTGCTGACCCCACCCAATGTCCAATTGTGAGCCACTTTTGACTAAGTTTGTGGTGGAAGGCTCCCACCACGCCCATCACCTGTAGATCGCTTGATTGACCAGTTCCCCATGTGACGTGATTGATTCACTTCACATTGTCATGGAGACCTCGGCACTAGCCGCAATAGAGGACACCAGCGGCCTAAAAATGTTTGGGTGGGTGTGTGTGTGGAGAGAGGTGGTAGGATACGGTTTCGGTTGGGGCGGCTGGTAATAGTCGGCCTTGGGCGGTAAGAAGTACAAATCCGGCCCTGCCTCCAAGTAGACACACAATGACTAGTAAAGACAGTCAATATATTTTATTTATTAACTACAAATATGCAACGCGTTGGCAGGTTTGATCCCGCTTCATCAGGCAATAACAACGGAGCAATAGCATATGTGGTCAGTAGAAGAGCCAGGCACCTCTGTGGAAATAAATATATGTCAGCCTCCGTATTCTTCTCACTTCAGGTGTGCTTTAAAAACCTTAAAGGACAACTGATAGGTGCTCTGATAGGCATTCATGCTCACTGTTACTACTAATGCTGGTAATAGACGATGAGATTTTGCAGCAGATTTACTGTCCGAACGATTTTCCGATTGATTTCCATTCACTTCTATGAGAAATCGATCAGAAAAATGATCTAAAAAAAAATCGGACATGTCGGAAATTATCTACCAAACCATCTATCTACCAAAAATTCTCATGGTGTATTGCCAGCATTAATCAGGTCCACAGATCCTATCAAGAACCCAAATAAAGCACCACAGTCCACAGTCAAGAGCAAAGAGGACTATGTGGATAAATGGAGGAGTGAAATAAAACAGTCCCAAAAGCTAACCATATACCAGTCCCTACAGAGAGAATATAAAATAGTCCCATACCTGGAAAGTCTCTAAAACGCTCAAGAGAGGAAAATCCTGAGCGTCTACAGACTGAGTGCTCACAACTTCGAAATAGAGTCTGGGAGACACAGACAGACATACAAACCCAGGGAGGAGAGGAGAGACTATGCCAACACTGTGCGCAGAAGACCCTCGAGGATGAAAGCCACTTCCTGCTGCACTCCCCCAAATATACTGCAACCAGGGAAACCTTCTTTAACCACTTAAAGAGACTCTGTAACATCAAAAAGATCCCCTGGGGGGTACTCACCTCGGGTGGGGGAAGCCTCCGGATCCTAATGAGGCTTCCCACGCCGGGTCTTGCTGCAGCCCTCCGAACAGCCGCCGACAGACCCGACTGTCAGTTCAATATTTACCTTTGCTGGCTCCAGTGGGGGCGCTGTGGCTGCTCTCGGCTCCGAACTACACGGAAATACCCGATCTCAATCGGGTCCGCTCCACTGCGCAGGCACCGGAAACTTGCGCCTGCGCAGTAGGGCAGACCCGACGGTGATCGGGTATTTCCGCCTACTTCGGAGCCGACAGCCGTCAGAGCGCCTGCGCACTTGCGCAGGAGCCGGGGAGGTAAATATTGACGTCATCTTTCACGGAGGGCTGCAGCGAGACCCCTAAGGGACGGAGGACGGCGTGGGAAGCCTCATTAGGATCCAGGGGCTTCCCCCACCCGAGGTGAGTACACCCCAGGGGATTTTTTGACGTTACAGATCCTCTTTAAGCTCTCAGTCGTTTTCACTTTATGCATCCGAGCAATGTTCACCTCCCATTCATTAGCCTATAACTTTATCACTACTTATCACAATGAACTGATCTATATCTTGTTTTTTCCGCCACCAATTAGGCTTTCTTTGGGGGGTACATTTTGCTAAGAGCCACTTTACTGTAAATGCATTTTAACAGGAAGAATAAGAAAAAAATGGAAAAAAAATCATTATTTCTCCGTTTTCAGCCATTATAGTTTTAAAATAATACATGCCTCCATAATTAAAACCCACGTATTGTATTTGCCCATCTGTCCCGGTTATTTCACCGTTTAAATTATGTCTCTATCACAATGTATGGCGACAATATTTTAGATAGAAGAGCATTTTTTCCGTTTTGCATCCATCACTATTTACAAGCGTATAACAAAAACAAAAAAAAATAGAAATATTTCATTTTTACATAGATATTTAAAAAGTTTAGACCGTTAGGTAAATATTTATGTGTTTTTTATTTTTTTTATTGTAATGTTTTTTTGTTTTTTTTTATTAAACGTTTTATGTGTGTATTTTTGGGAGGGTTGGATGGAAATGGTGTTTGATTTAGGGAAATATATGTCCATTTTAATTTTTTTTTACTTTCAGTTGTAGTTTTACTTTTTGGCCACAAGATGGCAACCTTGAGTTTGTTTACATTGCGTCACTCTAAGCGTACAATGTACGCTTAGAGGGACATAGGATTCAGAAAATGCGAAGCTTCCGAGAGAAGCTGTCGCTTTTTCTGCAGGGGAGAGGAATCAGTGATGGGGCACCATAGCCCAATTCACTGATTTCTGGGCTACAGAATCCGCGCCCGGGAGCGCGCGTGCACACGCGCGATCGGCCGCGGGAGCGTGCATGTCCTCCTTGACGTTTAAATACGTCAAGGAGGACAAAGTGGTTAAGAAACTGATGGAACTATTTCCAGACTTTAACACATTAGAGGATGAGATAAAACACTGCATTCTACCAGGAGAGGAGGACTCCGCAGTGACAATCGCTGCACACTATGTCACAGCATGCCACAGACTGAGAGGAGGACTCCGCAGAGACAACCGCTGTACACTATGTCACAACATTCCACAGACTGAGAGGAGCATAAAGGAACTGTAATCCCAAAAAATGTCCATGAACTGCTACCTACTGTACCCCTACCCCACCTTATCCCATGTTCCCCATTCCCTCCCACTTTGGCAATGCCTGTATTGTTGCTTGGTCATGCCAATAAAGCTATCTTTGATTTGATTTGATCAGGCACAACGCTTTTGAACTGACCTGAGGAAGCGGGCTAGTACCCATGAAGCGCGTTGTCCTACATGTTTGTTAAAATAAATCTTTTTCCAATATGCCTGGAGTTCTGTCATCTGGAGAGGTAAGCGATTGCCTCTTCTTACCAATCGTGGGCATATATAGCACATCGCTTGTAGATATATCAGGGCGCCTCCATCACAGTCAATAGTATAGCTTGCGTAGGTAGGCTCTCATACTACATGGAATGTAGTATTCATTATACATTGACCTTTATATTACATGGAGGTGGTAAAATTGGTCAGTGATTGGCCAATCATAATTGAAAGTGTGTACCATCCTTAAAGCAAACCTGAAGCAAAAATAAATGTATGAGATAATGGATTGTATGTGTAATACGTGTAATATGTTTATGTGTAAGTGTAATACAGCTAAGAAATATTGCTAGTAATATTTAATATTAGTAGCAAAGAGAAGAGTCTCATATTATTTTCCAGTACAGGAAGAGTTAAAAAAAACTTTAGTTGTTATCTATGCAAAAGAGCTTCTCTCAGCTATTTGACCCACTGGGTGGAATACAGTCCTGCTTTCTGTAGCACTGAGGGCCCATTCACCCTTAGAAATGCAAAACGCCGGAGTGATTTTTCTGCTATTTCATGCAGAAAAATTACTTAACACTGCGGCAATTTTTCCGCGACAGCGTTTAGAGCTTCTATAGCACTGAAACGCGATCACCTGGAAATAGCCTGCAAACGATGCAGGCGTCGCGTTTGGGTTTTGCGATTTGGGGCGATTTGGGGTGTTTAGCGCAAATCGCGCAAGTAAGAACGGGCCCATAGACTATTATTACACTAGCGCTTTTAATAAGCGATAGCGCTTCAGCGTTTTGCCGAAATCGCAGCAAAATGCTCAAGTGTGAATGGGCCCTTATGCTGGGAATACACGGTTTGTTTTTTGAGGTGATTAGATGGTTCGATAGATAATTTCTGACATGTCTGATCTCCCTTTCGATCCTTTCGCCGCTCGATTTCTGATAGAAGTGAATGGAAAAGATAAGAAAAATGACCAGAAGATAAGAGAGTCTACTGCAGAATGGAGCGGCAAAACGATCAAGAGGAGAAACGCACGGCAGAAACGAACCGTGTATTCCCAGCATTAAACAGCCATGAAACAGTGAGTGACAGCTTGAGATAAGGTGCACGGACTGCAGGGAAGTTCAAAGGGTTATTTCTGCTCTGTTTTATAGCTTAAACTAGTGGACCTAAGCCTGTTTAAAAACGGGCTCTAGGTCTGTTCTTCTGCCGCTGCTGCCAGTCAGTGCGCATGCGCGTTCCCGCACCCGCCGTGCGCGCATGCAACCGAACCTCGCTCCCTGGTCCCGTCCAGCTGTCCATGTCCGTTTACTGCGCACATGCACAGTGGCAAATAACAGGGACACAGGGACAAACGCTAGACGCAGCGACACGGGTTTTATAGTATAGGATGAGTACAGTATGCCTGAATAGAAAAAAGAGTTGATGTTACCTGGGACTTTTACCAGTCCCTCACAGGCGTCCCGTG
Organism: Hyperolius riggenbachi; assembly: GCF_040937935.1. Lineage (NCBI taxonomy): Eukaryota > Metazoa > Chordata > Amphibia > Anura > Hyperoliidae > Hyperolius > Hyperolius riggenbachi. The sequence goes on along the minus strand of NC_090654.1, from coordinate 22,128,733 downwards.
CCGGGACAAAAGCATCCTCCGGTCCCCCGCCGCAGCTCGCTGCCGGGTTTTAGCGACATTGGCTGCATGCGTCCTCGCTCCTGCTCACATCCCCGAAAGCGTCCTGCGCAGGATACTTTTGGCAAAGTGAGCAGAAGTGAAGCGGGGAACCGGAGGATTGTTTTGTCCCGCCGCGGGACGTCTGCTGGTGAACGGTAGAAGCCCCAGGTAAGTTCAACTCTTTTTTTCTATTCAGGCTTACAGTACTCCTTTAAAAGTCATAGGCCTCAATTCACTAAGCTTATCTCCTGTCTTTAATAACATTTCTAGAGTTGTTACCATGGTGATGAGGCATGTAGTATTCAGGAAACATTTTACCTCAGGCAAACCTAAAGTTAACTCTTCTGTCTTTAAGTTAACTCTCCAATCCTTAAAATAACTCCAGAGTTAAAGACAGGCTGTTAATTAACTGCGTGTGAAAATAACTACAGAGGAGGTAACTTAACTACAGAGGAGGTAACTTAACTACAGAGGAGGTAACTTAACTACAGAGGAGGTAACTTAACTACAGAGGAGGTAAATTAACTACAGAAGAGGTAACGTAAGGAATGAAGAGATAAGATAACTCTCTCACTGTGTGGAGGTAAGTTTTCTCTTGCCTTATTATTTCCAGCATGATCTTAGTGAATTGAGGCCATTGTGTGGTTTTAAAACTGCAAATGTGACAGAATTATGCAATCTTATAAAAAAGAAAGCTATATAACTGGAAATAAAAAATATGAGATTCTTTTCTTTGCTACTAATGTTCTATTCCTTATCCCGTGCTACTCACACAATTCATTCTATCATAAGTTTTTTTTTCGCTTCATGTTTGCTATAAGGAAGTTAAAATCCAGACATACTTTACATTTTGCTTTTTGTACTGTCAAAATGTTCCTCGCACTGTTTTGTGGAATGAGGAAATAATAAACTATTGATGATTACTGGACAGACTGGGACACAGGCAACAATATCCCTGTGACAGCAGGCCGCTGAGTCACTGGGATGTGCTGTGTCATACAACATTCCCTGATTCACGACATTGTGTTGTATCGTCGAGGGATCGCTGACTCACAGTGCCGACGACCGGCTCAGACACCGAGCTTCTGTAACATTGTGACAAATTATTCATGTGTGCCAGATTATTCTTCTCCACTGGTGACTGATAAACGGCACTAGACAAGGATATTATAACCAAATAGTCATCAAAATATTATGATACAATAATGACATGCCTTGTCCTAGACACATCGCAAATAAACTGCTAACACTGCAGGCTTTTTGCTTTTTTTATGTAGGGGAAAGCATATCAATGTGTTGTACATATGATTGTGTGTTAGGACTCTCATAGTGAACAGATTGTGAGCTCCTCTGAGGACAGTTAGTGACATGACTATGTACTCTGTAAAGTGCGGCAGAAGATGTCAGTGCTATATAAATGCAGGGCAGTTTCTAGGCTAAATTGCACCCAGGGCGAGGGTGTAAAAATTGCACCCCACCCCACCCCTGTGGACTTGCAAACCCTAAGGCTCGGTTCACATTAGGCTGTTTTCAGCCTACGTTCTGCTCTGAGTGGAACGCAGCAGCAATGCTTTCCCTATGGGAAAGTTCACATTGCTCCGTTCCGTTCGGTTCCCTGCGTTACGCTCATCGGAGTGGACGTTCCCGACATGGCGGGACCTTGCGTTCCCGCTTTGCTCACGGAGCGGACCGCAAACGTATGGGCGGATGCGTCGTAATGTGAACCTGGCCTTACTCTTCAGGGACAACCACAGGTCACAAGTAGATCTGCCTACTTACCAGCCGCTCATCCAGGAGGAAGTAGGGACCACGTAAACACGCAGGCGAAGAGAGCCCGGAAAGCCGACTCCTCCATGGGCGCCACACTGACAGCCTGCAGTACCACTACAGGACATCAGGTGTCCTCACGCGGTGGTGACGTGATGATGACTTGACGTTAAAACGCAGGCAGCCCAGGAGGGTGATCACGCTGGTAATCTTCTTCCATTTGGCGGCATCGCGCATCACCAGCTCCGTAGCGGTTTTGTCCTTCTGCCTGCGCCCCCTTCTTCTACTTGCTGGTCTGCGCCCAGGGCGATCGCCCTGCCTGCACTGCCCAAGAAACGGCCCTGTATAAATGCATAATAATAATAATATGGGAGGACATTAGACTATGACTATGGTAGAATTAGTCATGTCACTGACTGTATTAAGAGGAGCTCACAATCTAATTCTACCATAGTCATAGTGTAATGTCCTACCATATTATTATGATTATGTATTTATATAGCACTGACATCCTCTGCAGCACTTTACAGAGTACATAGTCATGTCACTGACTCTATTAAGAGGAGCTCACAATCAATGTACTCTGTAAAGTGCTGCAGAAGATGTCAGTGCTAGAAACAGTAAATACATTATAATAATATGGTAGGTAGGACATTAGACTTAGCTTGTGAGCTCCTCTGAGGACAGTCAGTGACATGACTATGTACTCTGTAAAGTGCTGCAGGAGATGTCAGTGCTATATAAATACATAACAATAACATGGTGGGACATAAGACTATGGCTATGGTAGGGAATAGATTGTGAGCTCCTCTGAGGACAGTCAGTGACATGTATGTGCACTCTGTAAAATGCTGTGTAACATATCAGTGCTGGTCATTAGGACAAGCAAACAGCTGCTATTGCAGTATCTGTCACTGGAATATCTGCCTGCGTGGGAATCTTGTTTTCTGGCTGATATCTGCATGTGATTGATATCTGCCTGTCCACAGTAGTATCTACATGTCATATATATATGTTTGTATGGCATTATTTGTGAGAATACCTGTCTGGATAGCTTGTCCTGTTACTGTATATGGGGGATGGAAATTATGAGTGATTTACCTGCAGCACCAAAACAGTCAGAAGTAGCCCTGAGGACATGCGAGGGATTCCTGGAATAGTCTGCTTGTAATGTACATTGCCTCTAATGAGGGGACATTTTATGATTTCTGATAAGCCGCTGAGAGAAGCGAACAGGACAAAATGAAAAGTTTCCATTTGTTTACAGTTTACATTTGTTGTAGTTAAAGAGGAACTTTACTGAATGTAACTGAATGTAACTTAACCACTTCAGCCTTCAGTCGTTTTCACTTTATGCATCCGAGCAATTTTCACCTCCCATTCATTAGCCTATAACTTTATCACTACTTATCACAATTAACTAATCTATATCTTGTTTTTTCCGCCACCAATTAGGCTTTCTTTGGGGGGTACATTTTGCTAAGAGCCACTTTACTGTAAATGCATTTTAACAGGAAGAATAAGAAAAAAAACGGAAAAATTGATTATTTCTCAGTTTTCAGCCATTATAGTTTTAAAATAATACATGCCTTCATAATTAAAACTCATGTATTGTATTTGCCCATATGTCCTGGTTATTACACCATTAAAAATTATGTCCCTATTACAATGTATGGCGACAATATTTTATTTGGAAATAAAGGTGCATTTTTTCCGTTTTGCATCTATCACTATTTACAAGTTTAAAATAAAAAAAATATAGAAATATTTCATTTTCACATTGATATTTAAAAAGTTTAGTCCCTTAGGTAAATATTTACATGTTTTTTTTTATTGTAATGTTTTTTTTTTATTTTTTATATTAAACATTTTATTTTGGTAGTTTTGGGAGGGTGGGATGTAAACAATAGGTTTATAATGTAAATGTGTGTTGATTTTTATTTTTTTTTAGTTTTAGTTGTAGTATTACTTTTTGGCCACAAGATGGCGGCCATGAGTTTGTTTACATGACGTCACTCTAAGCGTAACATACGCTTAAAGAGACGCATGGGGGACGCTACAGCCAGAAAAAGCGCAGCTTCCGAGAGAAGCTGTCGCTTTTTCAGCGGGGGAGAGGAATCAGTGATCGGGCACCATAGCCCGGTTCACTGATTGCCAGGCTAACGAACCGCGGACGGGAGTGCGCGTGCACGCGCGCGATCGGCCTCGGGAGCGCGCGTACGTGCACATGGCCTCCTGGGCGTAGCTAGTACGTCCAGGAGGCCAAAGAGAGAAACCATAACCAAGAATTGAACTTCATCCCAATCAGTGGCTGATACCCCTTTTTACATGAGAAATCTATTCCTTTTCTCAAACGGATCCTCAGGGGGCTCTGTATGGCTGATATTGTGGTGAAACCCCTCCCACAGTGTGATGTCAGGACCATGGTGCTAACAGTTTCCTGTCTGTGAACCTCATTGCATTGTGGGAAATAGCTGTTTATAGCTGTTTCCAACTATCAAAAAAGCGAGGAGCATCCCCTTCCACTGACATCACCTGCCAGCACTAAAAATGTACCCTTGTGATAAATCTCAGAATGTAAATCGGGGAGAGGAAAGCTTTTACAATGGGCAAACACTGACTAAATCATTTATACATAACTATTGTAAAAATGAAGCATTTTTTAAATTAAATTAGTTTCACTGGAAACCTAAAGCAAAAAAAAAAGCCAGTTTAGCTTACCCGGGGCTTCTACCGGCCTCTTGCAGCCACCCTGTGCCCACACCGGGACAAACCGATCCTGCGGCGACCCACTTTTATTTCCGTCGACTCAACCAGCCGATGGCCACTGCACCTGCGCGGCCCTGGCCGTGTGCATCTTAGATCACGGTCCCGCCCATGGGAGTGTCCTGCGCATGCGCAGTATGAGACAGTTGGGAGCTATGATCAAATAGAGCTGTTCCCTTCACAATCCAGCCTGTTGGAGGGGTCAGCTGATCCAGGAATGAGGCGCCATAGCAGTAAATAGAGAAGGAAGGTGAGTTTACCTTCTCATAGGTGACAAATTCTGCTTATATAAAGTGGCGTACCTAAGGAGCTTTGGGCCCCAGTGCAAGTCTTACATTGGGGCCACCAAGCACTCTATACATAACAATTCATATGGTGGCACAAAACCTGCAAAGGACAGCCACAATAGGATAGGTGTGAGCAGTGGCATAACTAAGTAGCTTAGGGCCCCAGTGCGAGTTTTAGATGGGGCCCCAAGCACTGTATTGATTTGGAACCCCAAAACCAACCAAGGACAGCCGCAGTGTCAGAGAGGTGTAATGAAAGTAAGGAAACAGTTTAAGAATTACCACTATCTAATGCACATATTGAGGTGTTCATTACCAGCATAGCACCAATAAAAATCTAATCTGGTCCAGGGGCCCCGGTGCAGTCCAGCCTCTGCATCCCCTATTGCTATGCCACTGGGTGTGATCAGAGGAGGGGGACAGTTGGTTAATGATTACCACTATTCAATCAAAGTACAATCATTACCAGTATAACACCATTGAAGAGCTAATATTGCAGTTGAGGGTGGGCCCTTCTAGTGCAAGGGCCCCGGTGCAGTCGCAACCTCTGCATTCCCTATTGCTACACCACTGTTTTTATAGTTTAGGAGTTTTATTCACAATTTTTTGACCTTTTCGGGACCGCCTCAGTTAGATCCTATGCCACACTTGTGGCTGTTCTAGCCTGATGCGGCGTAGGTTCTACGCCGCCCGCAGTATCCGCTCCTGACGCGATCGTGCGCACCCGAGAGGGGAGATTAAGCTGTCATATGACATCTCTCCTCAGTGATCAGAAGCCATTGCGTATGGCTTCTGATCACATGATCACTACGATCACCGGCGGATCATAGTTATCACTACCAGAGCTGCGACGGTTGGGGGGGAGGGGGAAGAAGAGGATCCACTCACCTCCCCACTGCTCTGCCCGGCATCCCCGCTCGCTCTGACGTCAGTGCCGGGTCCTGGCTTGATAACATCATCAAGCCGCGACCCGGAAGTGAGCGGCAGTATGAGCGGGGATGCCGGCTGGAGCGGAGGGGTCCACAGCGGCTCAACGCTGGAGCCTGAGAGGTGAGTAATGGCTGCCAGCTACAGGGGGAGGGGGGGGGGACACCTGGCTAGTGGCTACTAAAGGAACACCATGCCAAGCCAGCCCTTAGAGGGATCTGGCCGCCTGACTCCCCCCCCAAAACAGTAACCCCCCCCCCCCCCCGCCGCATGCAAATTCGCCTAGTCCTTAAGGGGGTTTAGGCGGCCGATACCCATAGGGTTAAAGAGAACCCAATGTGAGAGGAATATGGAAGCTGCAATATTTAAGCAATGCCAGTTGCCTGCCTGTCCTGCTGATCCTCTGCCTCTAGTACTTTTAGCCAAGGACCCTGAACAAGCATGCAGCAGATCAGGCGTTTCTGACATTATTGTCAGATCTGACAAGATTAGCTGCATGCTTGTTTCTGGTGTGATTCAGACACTACTGCAGTCAAATAGACCAGGAGGGCTGCCAGGCAACTGGCATTGTTTAAAAGGAAATAAATATGGCAGCCTCCATATACCTCTCACTTCAGTTGTTCTTTAACCAATCGCAGCTTTATCAGCTAAAACCAGGAAAATTACTGTCAAAGAGGGTATCCTGAATGATTTTGGCATTCACTACATGTCACTACAGGGCCTCTTTAAATTTGACCTGAACTCTTGCACAGGTCAGAAGGGAAACCTAGAAAAATGAACCCTGTATATATTTAGAGAGTTTAGCCTGTCTAATCCTCCCTCATCTGTGACTAATCACAAGCTGTAATTTGATCTCTCCCGTGTCAGCAGACTGCCACGGCAGATAAGATCATTTGAAAGCACAGGATGTTAACAATAATGCTGCTTCCATGAAAGCAGGAAGTGGAAGCGTTGCAGATTTATTGCAAGCTGTAACAAAGAGATGTTTTTCTGTAAAGGTTATTATGCTGTTGCTTATCAATAGAGCAGAGAGAAAGTTCTAAGTTAGGGGCCTCTTTAAAGCTCGCCCAATACATCTCAGGCTGTCTCCTTCTCTCGCTGTTCTTGCCCACAGAGCTCACCTCCCAACATTTTGAAATAAGAAAGAGGGACACGTAAGCCACACCCCTAATCACACCCCTAGCCACACCCCTAATCACACCCCCTAGCCACACATACCATAAAGAGTTCATAATAAAAATATGCTGTTTTATAATTCATACCACACTGGTCCTTTCTATCCTGGTTCATTTTCCGTCATACTAACTGTATGAAAATAAGAAATATATCAATATAAAGGATGGGAATGAAGTTTAGAGTTAATTAAACATATCTTTAAACAGATCTGTACATCAGTCCTGAAAGAGGGACACATGAGGGAGAAAGAGGGACAGAGGAACTGGGTTCCCAAAGAGGGACTGTCCCTTCAAATGAGAGACAGTTAGGAGCCCTGCCATAAAGTGTAATCCGTAATGCTAAGTAGACAAGATACAATTTCACGGCAGATTTACCTGCCAGATCGATTTTTTTCAGCAATCCAATCTAATTTTCTGACTGATTTCTGTTCACTTTTAAGGAAAATGATCGGAAAAACGACCAGAAAACTGATCAAAATTCAGATTGGACATGTTGGAAAAAATCGATCTGGCAGGTAAATCTGCTAGAAAATTGTATGGTGTGTACCTAGCATAAGTTCTGTATTCCTCTAGTCTCTGCCTTTCCCTGCCCTCAGCTTTCCCTCCACCTCCCTCTCCATGTCAGACTATGACCTCCATGTACTGTATCTGCCCTCCAGTGCTGCCTGTGCTGTGTTAATGTCTGACTTCCCTGCCCTATTAATCACTGTCTGGTACTTCTCCAGGTATCTGAAAAATGCAGCAATAATAAGGAATTCCCCTCATCCCTCTGGGCGTGGGGACTGCATGCGCTCGGTGGGGGGTCCGCATTCCCAGGAGGAGTAAAGAGTGTCATCACTTTCACTGGACATGCCACACGGCCCCTCAGAGTAGGCCTACCTCCCCCCCCCCCTTCTTCTAGGCCTAATGTGGGGATCCTTATTCCGATTCTAAAACCGCCGCAGCTGCCAAGATTTTCCCTGTTTTTTCCAGACGCGCCTTCTCTGCGTCGGCTGCCAATTTTTCGGCTCAGCTTTAATTTGAGTTGTGAACACGTCGAGCTGCTTTCATCTGAGCTGATAAGGTTATCTGGAGAGCTGAGAATGAGACTGAAGGCAAATAACAGTTTGTACAATCATAACAATCACATACAACTTTACATAACAGGTTACTTTCACACTGAAGCCGCAGAGGAAAGTCACTGAAGTAATAGAGGTGTTGGCAGAGCCGGGGCACCAAAGTGCGCCCCTCCATCCCTCCCACCCCGGCCGTCACACACTGATTGCTATTAGACTAAGAGGCACCCCAGGGCCCCCAACACCTTAATCTCTAGTTATCTGGCTTGCAGTCACTGCCATGTATCCCCTTTTCTTATTTCTCTCTGCTTCAAACACAATATGGGAATGATAGCTGAGTGAGTTGTGCACCCCCTCCTACACTGTGCTCTGAGGCTGGAGCCTCTCTCGCCTCTGCCTCGCCCCTGCCCTGCTCCACCCCCTCCTACATTGCGCCCTGAGGGAGGAGCCTCTCTTGCCTCTGCCTTGACCCCACCCGGCACCCCCTCCTGCACTGCACCCTGAGGCTGCAGCCTCTCTTGCCTCTGCCTCGACCCCACCCGGCACCCCCTCCTGCACTGCACCCTGAGGCTGGAGCCTCTCTTGCCTCTGCCTCGGCCCTGGGAGTGGGAAGGATGGAAATTGGGGCGAAAAAGTATGCTGGGAACACACGATGCAATTTCCCGTCCGATCGATGGGAATCAAGCTATTATTTCCAACATGTCCGATCTGTTTCTTATCGAGAAAGGAATCGATTTTGCAAAGTTATCATCAGAAAATTTGATTCCTTTATCGATGAGGAGCAGTTTGGACATGTGCACAGGGATCCCGGATCCAGATCACTCGTCGATCAGACGAGAAACTTCATTGTTTAAGGTAGCCATACATCTAGCAATGATGAGAAGATTCGACCAAGACACAGATCTCTCTCTGATTGAATCTGATTAGAGAGATCTGTCGGCTGCCCATACACCACAAGCCGATTCCCGATCAGGATTGGGTCTTGTGACGCTGCATCCGCTGCTTTGCCCAACGCTGTCCCCCCTAATGTCCAATGTGCTCCCCCAATGCCCTATACTTACCTATCTGTGTCCACCGCTAACTCGGGGCTCCGCAACAATCGGAATACACGGGCCCCATGTGGTTGCCGGATATGCAGATTGCGGCATAGCCTGGATCCAGTGGCGGACACGGACAGGGAAAGTAGAGGGCACTAGGGAGGCGGGCACATTTGACACTAGGGAGGCGGGCACATTTGACACTAGGGAGGCGGGCACATTTGACACTAGGGGGGCACATTTGACACTAGGGAGGCTTGCACATTTGACACTAGGGGGGCACATTTGACACTAGGGGGGCACATTTGACACTAGGGAGGCGGGCACATTTGACACTAGGGGGGCACATTTGACACTAGGGAGGCGGGCACATTTGACACTAGGGGGGCGGGCACATTTGACACTAGGGAGGCGGGCACATTTGACACTAGGGAGGCGGGCACATTTGACACTAAGGAGGCAGGCACATTTGACACTAGGGAGGCGGGCACATTTGACACTAGGAAGGCGGGCACATTTGACACTAGGGAGGCTTGCACATTTGACACTAGGGAGGCGGGCACATTTGACACTAGGGAGGCGGGCACATTTGACACTAAGGAGGCGGGCACATTTGACACTAGGGAGGCGGGCACATTTCACACTAGGGAGGCGGGCACATTTGACACTAGGGAGGCAGGCACATTTGACACTAGGGAGGCGGGCACATTTGACACTAGGAGGGACAGCACCGGGGGTTTCATTACTCGTCCCAATATCGCTCGCTGTTACCAATGTGCACCTGATCAACCACGATGGCCCGACATCTTGCAGCATATTCAATCAAAATGCTCATCCCAAAATGATCGAATCAGATGGTTGATCGTCCGCTAAGTCGCTAGATGTAGGAGTACCTTTAATTACAGAAGAACTGTAACAGATGATGCAGTAAATTGGTTCTTGGTTTCAGCATCAGAGACACTTCCTATATCTATATATAGCTGTGCATTCTGAGGGACCAACGATCTTTTCTACAGGCTTTAGAACTCTCAGTAAGAGAACATTCTGCAGAGATCACCAGCCAGGACTAAAGATGCTACCACCTGTGATAAATTTCACATAGTAAATCAGGGTGTGGAAAGATTATACAATGGGCAAATACTGACTAAATAATTTAAAAATGAATATTGTAAAAAAAAAAATAATAAGCAATTCTATTAGTTTCATTACAGTTCCTCTTTACCTACTTACTGCACCTTATACTGCAGTATATCTACGCCCTGGGAAACTTCATCTGAGGTCCCAGGGACGTAGATATTCGTCTATTTCCACCGCGCACTCCAGCTTGCGTTCTTGCCGCCAATCTTTAGAGTGGAGATCAATGCAGTTCCCATTCATTAATCTAAGTCCTTGTGTCAATGATTGCCAGCATCAATGAGATGCATGCAGTCATAGTAATAACGACAGTAACACGTCCACGCAATACTTCCTGTAAGTCTGCTAATAGTACGCAGAGGAAGATGCACAAGGACATTTTGTGGCCAAATAGTAAAATTACACCTACATAAATTTTTTTTAAATGATTGTTTTTAATAATAAGACCTACACATACTGTACATTTAAAATTAACCCCTTACCTCCCACACTCACCCATTGTTACCTAAATAAAACTTTTGCGTAAAAATAACAAAAAAATACATAATAAAATACATAAATAGTTACCTTAGGGACTGAACTTTTTAAATATGTATATCATGAGGGTATATTACTGTTATTTTTTTAAAAGTATGGGCTTGTAATTAGTGATGAAAAACAGAAAAAAAAATCACCTTTTGTTTTCCCGGGACAAATGGGCAAATAAAATGTGTGGTTTTATCCACAGTAGAATGTTTTATTTCAAAACTATAATGGCTGAAAACTGAGAAATAATGATTTTTTTTTAAATGTTATTATTTCCATTAAAATGCATTCAGAATAAAATTATTCTTAGCATAATGTACCACCCAAAGTAGGCCTAATTGGTGGCTAAAAACGATACAGATCGGTTGAAAAGGGCGCCCGAGGTGCCTGTATGAAAAGGGCTCCGCCATAGACATCAATGTTATTTCTGGAAATATGGGCTACAAGGTGTAGAAAAGGGCGCCCGAGTTTTGATATAGGCTACAAGCGGGCTTCCCTTTGTAGCCCATATTTTTTCGGCTACAAGGTTTTCGGCTACAAGCGGGCTCCCCTTTGTAGCCCGTATTTTTTTCGGCTACAGTAAGGTGCCCCTCTGTAGCCCATATTATTGCCTTTTTTTTGTAGCCTAAGTTTTTATATGGGCTACAAGCACTGTAAGCCGAATTATTTCATTCCCCCACTATCCATGGCGGCCTGAAGGGGGAATAGTAATTAACACATCCCGGGGGTTTTTTCTAGCCGAAGTTTGTATATGGGTTACAAGCACTGTAAGCCGAATTATTTCATTCCCCCACTATCCATGGCGGCCTGAAGGGGGAATAGTAATTAACACATCCCGGAGTTTTTTTCTAGCCGAAGTTTTTATATGGGCTACACCAAGCGACTTTTTTGTAGCCGAAGTTTATATGGGCTACACCAGGCGCCTTTTTTGTAGCCGAAGTTGGTATATATATGGGCTCCACCAGGCGCCCTTTTTTACCGGCGCCCTTTTCATGTAGACCCTACAGATCATTTCGTTGTGATTAGTAGTGATAAAATTATTGGCGAAAGAAAGGGAGCGCTGAAAGGTAAAAAAAACCCTTAGTGGTCAACTAGTTAAAGCGATTTGTAAACAACGACTCATCCAGAAGCTGTCTGAGATTTCTTAAATACAGGCGGAGAGATATAAGGAGGCTGACATTTATTTCTTTTTAAACAATGCAGATTGCCTACTTTTAGCTATAGACCCTGAACAAACACAGCACACTGTAAAGAGAAGGGGTGGAGGTAGTAGTTTGCCAAGGGTACCAAAGTGGTCTTCAATGACGCTGCCATGAATAAGCTATGGAAACGCTTGGGGGATACAACTCATCCCATCACGGTTTAGGCAAAGAAATGTCCTTTCTTTAAAAAAAAACAAAAACCTTGAATGCAACACATGGTTGGCCAAAATGACCGATATGAGCTGATCAAAGTATTGTGTCTTCAGGTACCTTAAAGGAGTAGTGTAGGGGGGTAAGTGGAAAGAGAGTTGAACTTCCCCGGGGCTTCTAATGGTCCTGTGCCCGCACAGACACTCACCGATGCTCCGGCCCCGCCTCTGGTTCACTCTTGGAATTTCCAACTTTAAAGTCGGAAAACCACTGCGTCTCCACGGCCACGCCCTCCCGATGACGTCACCAGGAGTGTATTGCGCAGGTCCGGTACAGTCTTTGCCTGCGCAGTACTCTCCAGGTGACATCAGTGGGAGTGAGGACACGGCAACGCAGGCACAGTGTTTTTCAGACTTTAAAGTCTGAAATTCCAGAAGTGAACCGGAGGCGGGGCCGGAGCATTGGGCTGCGCGGGCACAGGATGTCTGCGGGGGACCATTAGAAGCCCCGGGTAAGTTCAACTCATTTTCCCCCGACCCCCCTACAGTAGTCCTTTAAAGGACCACTATCGCGAGAAACTGAAAAATGTTAAACCCGTACAAATAAGTGTTTCTTCCAGATGAAAAATGAGCTATAAATTACTTTTCTCCTATGTTGCAGTCACTTACTGTCGTTAGTAGAAATCTGACGGAACTGACAGGTTTTTGACTCTTCATGAGAGATTCTCAGTAGTTCATTTATTCTTTACAAAAGCACTCCCAGGAAAGGATCTATACAAAGACTCCGGCCGCCACACATTTGCACAACATTCTAGAAGTTGGACAGAGCAGCTGCTGTTCACTAAGTGCTTCTGAAAATAAAGAAAACCCTGAGAATCCCCCATGGGGAGATGGGCTAGTCCAAAACCTGACGGTTCTGTCAGATTTCTACTACCTACTGTAAGTGACAGCAACATAGGAGAAAAGTAATTTATAGCTCATTTTTTTTTCTGGGAGAAAAGTACTTTGCATTTATGTGTTTTCATGTATTTTAGCGTTAGTTGTTAGGAAAGGACAGTACATGTCAGGCATTTCTAGAATGTGGTTACGAGCGCTTCCCTTTCGTCATCCGAGGGAAGTGAAAGTATTCCTTCACATGCTGAAGGTGAAAAACAAATACAGCACAAGATGAATGTAGCCTCGTCGTTCTTACACTGATCTTCCGTCTGCCACAGTAATCCCACACAGAGTGGCCTTTTCTTATGAACGTTTGATCGACAAAACAACTGGACATCGATGGAAAGGGCCTTAAAGTAAGTCTGAAACTTAATTAAAGTGCACCCAAACCAAACATTTTTTTAATTCTAAATATTTAGTTGCACCACTCTGACACACAGGGCCGGCCCGCTCATGAGGCGGGGTGAAACATTTGCCTCAGGCGGCAAACGTCAAAGGGCGGCACCCGCCCGGGGGGGCCGGCCGCCGAGCCGGAGGGGTAGCGGGCAGGTCAGGGGTATTGGGCCTAGCGGTGGGGAGGGGGGTCGGACTTCCCCCTCCCTCGCCTGGGTCCCCCGATCTGCGCTCCCCTCCAGCCTGTAATTAGTAAGCTGCTGCCAGATCGTAAGAGGCACGGGCGGGGAGGACTCACCTTTTCCGCGTTCCATCGTGCGCTCCATTGACGTCACTTCCTGCATCGCCGTCCACTTACAATACAGTGGGCGGCAATGCAGGAAGTGGCGTCAGTGGAGCGCTCGCTGGAACGCGGAAAAGGTGAGTCCTCCCCGCCCGTGCCTCTTACGATCTGGCAGCAGCTTACTAATTACAGGCTGGAGGGGAGCGCAGATTGGGGGACCCAGGCGAGGGAGGGGGAGGTCCGACCCCCCTCCCCACCGCTAGGCCCAATACCCCCGACCTGCCCGCTGCCCCTCCGGCTCGGCGGCCGCCCCCCCCCCCCCCGGACGGGCCGGGGGGGGGGGGGGGGGCGGCAGCAGCTCTGCCAAATTTGCCTCAGGTGGCAAAAAATGACTGGCCGGCCCTGCTGACACATACAAATATAAATAAACACTCCTTCAGGCCTCTTGCACTCTTGCACACTGCACGCGATTCCGATTCAGATTCCGCTTTTTAATCCGTTTTTACATCCGATTCAGATTTGCAGTGTGCAGGGAGAAAACGGCAAATCAGAATCTGAATCGGATGTAAAAACTGATTAAAAAGCGGAATCTGAATCGGAATCGCGTGCAGTGTGCAAGAGGCCTCAAGCCTATGAGCACTTCAGTGCATGCTTTTCACCCTTCTCTTTTCATAACGAGGGTTATACAGGTGGCTGACATTACTTCTGAGCTTAGTAGGTTTTAGATCATCATGGGTGTCAGTGGCGTAGCTAAGGAGCTGTGGGCCCCGATGCAAGTTTTACATAGGGGCCCCCCAAGCACTTTATACATAACTGATACGGCACACCAAAACCTGCCAATGGCAACTACAGTGTCAGAGGTGCAAGAAGGGGATGGGGAACAGCTTGTTAATGATTACTACTATTCAAAGTATCTATAGAAGTCATTATTATGAGCACAGGACCAATAGAGAGCTAAAACTGTAGTTGAGGGAGGGCACTTCGGGGCCCCTCTGGCCCAAGGGCCCCGATGCGGTCACAACCTCTGCAACCCCTATTGCTACGCCCCTGATGGGTGTGTTTGTCATCAGCTACCCTCCCTCACAGGGGCGTCGTCTATGTGAAATCTCACACAAGCTGAGATCGCCTCCCCTGTGACATCATCAGTAGCAGCCTGTGTTTTGTTTTTTATCTCCTCCACCAGTCTGCCGGATTCTGTCCCGGCAATATGAAAGGAAGGGAGGGGTTCCTCCAATAAATTTAAAATATTTTATATTTGTCATCATGCAGCTGAAAAAAGGCTGCTATTTATTATTATAAAGTTAGAAAATACGGTAGATTTTATTTCTAAAATCTTGTTTTTTTTAATTTGGGTCAACTTTAAAATAAAAAAACAGATACTTACCTAAGGTTCCTATTGAGCCTTCCCGCTCCTCTCTTCGTCCCGTAGGGATGGCCCTGCTTAGGAGAAGTCACAGAGAAGCATGTGATCAGTTTGATCAGCTGAGAGATTTTTAGGACCCAGTTCCTTCCCTCTCCTTAGGTAAGCATCTGGGTTTTTTTTCAATTTTTTTTTACACTTCAGATGCACTCTAAAGTACCCCTGAACTGACATAAAAATTGCAGAATGGTGGTCTAGATTAGCTGTTCCTGAATTCGCTGCTCGTTGTCGTCAGAGTCCCCCATCCCCCCCTGCCCTGCACTTGGACAATTGTCTGCAGGTGAATGGCCACCTTTAAAGAACCCACACAAATCCTGTCCTCGTCATCTGGGGACTGGCCAACTTGTCTGCAAATCGTGCCGCCCAGAAATGTAAAATTTCCTTTCATACGGGTTACCCCTGGGTGACACCATCGATTCTAAACGACCAACGACGGCAGATTTTACCTAGGCAGTAACGATAGGACATTTAAATTACCAGACACTGGGAGCTGTTGGACCTTTTACTTATTGACTTTTTTGGATAGGTAATCTCCTCCTTCCCCTCATAATAGGCTCTGCGAAGAACCTGGTGCCCACCTGGTATTAGTCGAGGAGTGCAGCTCCACGCTCACCGACTTGACAACCACAGCCTACATAGTAGATAAGGGGCTAAGAGCATCATCTATTTTTTGGTACCCTCTCCACTGCCTGTCTATCATGCTCCGAGCCTAGAAACCTTCACATGTACTCTCAAAACACACCTGTTCAGACAAGTCTGTAATTTACTATAGGTCAGGTAGCATTGGATGCTCACTGCCTCATCCGCTAACCCCTGTGTCTCCTTCGCTAATGTCTCCAGCCCACTACCCTATAGATTGTAAGCTCACAAGGGCAGCGACCTCCTCCTAGTGTTTCTTATTCTGATGTAATTTATCATATGAACCTTCACCAGTATTGATGTTGTCTCAAACCAGACATCATCCATGTACTGTCTGTATTTGTATTGCTGTTGGATCTCCTGATTGTATAGAGTTTTGAACTTCTCATGTATCTATGGTCCCCAATATTTGTTTTGCACTATGCAAATTGCTATGGAAAATGTTAGCGCTATATAAATAAAAACAATAATAATTGTCCAATTTTGATTGTGTTTTTTCACTTCAGGTACGTTTTAGATTTGCCGATGCTCTCTTTTCAGCGTTCAGATCAGTGGCTTAGCTAGACATTATAGGGCCCAATAGCAAAACTCTCATGGGGCCGTCATATCTAGGCCCTCTTGAGCAATGCAATATGGCCCTACCCTATGGATATGAGATGACTGGGCAATTTACATTCTCATGCAATGCACACTGTGTATAAGTACTGATACAAAGTCACTGAGTGAAGCAGCAAAATTAATAGTGAACACATCAAGTTCCATCTGATCCCCCTCTTCTCTGGGGCCCCATAGCAGTTGCTATGCCTGCTATGGCTATTGCTACGCTCCTGGTTCGGATACTGTTCTGACACTGTGATTTTCTCATCATCTCCAGGCAGCAAGGAGCAGGGCCGCCTTCAGGGCATCACAGGGGGGGAATGCTGTATGGGGCCCGAGTGAATATGGGGCCCAGTGAACATTGCCACACACAGGCCTCAGCTGCAGTTTGTGTCTCCTGGTTGCCCATTAATGTGATGAGAGCTGCCAGGAGGCTCAACCAGGAGTTACCTTAGTCAGTTAGTGATTAAAGTAAATCTGAGACATATGGTAGAAAAGGTTTTTTACTTACCTGGAGCTCTGTCCAGCCCCCTGTAGTCCATCAGCTCTCACGATAGCCTTCCGGTCTGTGAAGTCTGCACAATCCAGCTGGGTTGGGGGGCACTGCACATGCATTGTTCTGGGCCACTCCCCTCCTCCTTCATGCTCCCATATTTGTGAGCATTCTGCGCAAGCGCAGTTACAGTCTCAATGAACTGAGCATACGCAGAACCCTCCAAGCCATGGAAGCATGAAAAGTAGACACATGGACTTCACTGTGTTCAGGCCTTCGAAGATTGTGATTTGCTGTGTGGGTGCAGAGGAGAGTGAGGGGGACCCAGTAGGCATACCTCCCAACTTTTTCAGATGAGAAAGAGGGACACTTAAGCCACACCTCTGATCACACCCCTGACACACCCCTAGGTCACGCACAGGGATGTGCTCACAAGTAGTGAGCGACTCGAATTGGTCATTAAAATGAGGCTTAATTGCCTTAGGCAAGCAGCTGGGAGACGAGGGGTTACTTTCCCAGAATTCCGCCGGCTTCTATGCATATCACGTCTTGCACACCCCTAGTCACGCATACCATAAAGATTTCATTAGAAAAATATGTTGTTTTATAATGCAAACCACACTGGTCCTTTCTATCCTGGTTCATTTTCCTTCATATTAACATTTTAAAATTAGTAATATATCAATTGAAAGGATGGGAATAAAGTTTAGAGTCAATCAAACACATCTTTTAGTAGAAACATATATATATATTTACATAGAAAGAGGGACAAAGTCCTGAAAGAGGGACAAATGAGGAGGAAAGAGGGACAGAGGGGCAGGGCTCCTAAAGAGGGACTGTCCCTCCAAAAGAGGGACAGTTGGGAGCTATACCAGTAGGTTTGCCCAGTATGGGGCCAAAAAGCAGTCTGTTCCTGAACTCTGAAGCTACGTACACACATGCAACAACGATCATTGGTTGTGAACGACGAACAAACTTTTAATTGAGGAAAGAACGACCTAAGTAAAGTTAGCTTTTAAATATGTGTAACGATCTGATCGTTAGAACGAACGTTACATCACGTAAAGCAACTATTGCGCTTGCGCATAAAAATGAAAAGTTCCATGGAGAAATAGCGAAATGCGCATGTCAAGCCTAGTACGAATGGCCGTTTCCAACGATGTACTACTTTTGCAAACGATCGTCGTTGGAAAAAATCCGCCAAGCTAGATTGTTCGTTTTTAACGATCTAGCTCGTCCGTCGTTAGACTTAAAGGGAACCTAAACTGAGAAGGATATGGATTTTCCTTTTAAAATAATACCAGTTGCCTGACTCTCCTGCTGATCCTGTGTCTCTAATACTTTTAACCACAGCCCCTGAACAAGCATGCATATCAGGTGCTCTGAGTGAAGTCAGACTGGATTAGCTGCATGCTTGTTTCAGGTGTGTGATTCAGCCAATGCTGCAGCCAAAGAGATCAGCAGGACTGACAAGCAACTGGTATTTTTTAAAAGGAAACATCCATATCACTCTCAGTTTAGGTTCACTTTAATGGTCGTTGGCTGCTTTTTTTTAAACGATCGTCGTTTGAAATGATCGGGGAACGATCGTTTCAAACGACTATAGTCGCATGTGTGTACGCACCTTGAGTCTTCCCAAGGTCATAACTTCCTCCTCCAAATCTCCTGCAGCTGCATCAGCAGGTGCCACACTTGTAGAGTTACACACAGGTGACACGCGTGTTGCTATTTAGTAACAGGCAATGAACAGTAGTTATACCGCAGTAACTAAGACTCTTAAAAGATGTCTGCTGCTTCCCAAAAATGTAACACGTCCTATAGGTTTCCCGAGTGGGCGTGCGCCCAGCACTGACATGAGCCCTGTGTAGGAGAGATGGATGTAGTGTCACAGGACTATGAGGCTGTAGGGAAGTTCCAAGTCCTATAAATAACCAGCCAGCAGGAAGCCTTTGGTCGGTCTGATTAAATTAGCAACGTGCAATGTCTTTTAACTTCCTATTTTGTTTATGAGACCCGCCGTACACAAGAAACCATCCCGGAAGCATTTCCTTTGCGATTGTTACATGGGGAGAAGATTTTACATTTTGAAACATGAAGCCATTTCACTGGCAGTGCCACGTTCACAAACTTAAAGGTCCTCAAGCAAAGAAATTCTTTTGGAGTTTTAGGCTATTATAAAAGCCACTATTTTGATGCAGAGGATACATCAGATACTTTGTATGTCACATGCAGAGCAGACCGGTTTCTGTAAAGGCCCCATAGGCATAGGCCTAGGGCAGCTGTAGCAAATGGGGAGCAATGGGAGGAGGGCTGCAGTACATGGGTGTTACACATGGAAGATCAGGGTGCACATGGAATGGGAGGGAGCTGCTGTATGTGGATGCTACACATAGAAGAGGGGGCAGTACATGGAATGGGAGGGGCTGCTGTACATGGATAACAATAACAATAACAATAATATTTATATAGCGCTTTTCTCCCTGGGGACTCAAAGCGCTGTGACCCTGCATTATGCAGTCTCAAAGGCTAGGGAAAAGAGGTGAGTTTTCAGCCTTTTTTTAAAGCTGTCCAGAGAAGGAGCCTCTCGTACTGATTGTGGAAGTGAGTTCCATAGAGTAGGGGCTGCATAGGAAAAGGCCCGAGCACCAAATGTTAGGTGTATCCTGGGAATAACCAGCTTCATCTTGTTGGCAGAGCGGAGGGTGCGTGGAGGGGCATAAAGTTCCAATAGATCCGCTATGTATTTGGGTCCCATGTGGTGTAGAGCCTTGAATGTCAGCAGGCAGATCTTAAAATTGATTCTCCATTTTACTGGCAACCAGTGAAGAGTTTGCAGTACTGGTGTGATGTGTGAGCTGCGGGGGGGCATTGGCTAGGAGTCTGGCTGCAGCATTCTGTACTAGCTGTAAGGGGCGCAGAACCTTATCTGTAGATCCGATTAACAGGGCGTTGCAGTAGTCTAGGCGGGAGGATACAAATGCGTGAACCAGGGCAGGTAGGTCTTCAGCTGGGATAAGGTGTTTTATTTTCGCTATATTTCTTAGATGGAAGAAGGAAGACTTGACGACAGCTGATACCTGCTGTCTGAGTTTTAGATTTCCATCCAGGATCACCCCAAGGTTACGCACAGAGTCTTTATACTGTACAGTATCTCCCCCAATTGCTAGTTTGAGGTGGTGAGCGTTTTGAACTTTATCCATCATGTGTGGACCACCTACCACCAACACCTCTGTTTTGTCAGAGTTCAGCCTCAGCCAGCTGGTGTTCATCCAATTTTGTAAATCCACTAGACACGCATTTATGGATGCTGATGGGTCTTGGGTGCCAGGCTTGAAGGACAGAAACAGTTGTGTGTCATCTGCATAACAATGGTGTCCTAGACCATAGTTCTGGATTATTTTGCCCAGTGGGAGCATGTAGACTGCAAAGAGTAATGGTGATAGTACAGAACCCTGTGGAACTCCATAGGCAAGTGGCACTGGATTAGAGTAGTGTGTGCCCAGACATACTTGCTGTGTCCTGCCAGATAGGAAGGTCTGAAACCAGCTAAGAACAGTACCCCTTAGGCCACAGTAATTCTTCAGTCGCTGGATTAGTATTTCATGGTCCACAGTATCAAATGCTGCTGACAAGTCAAGAAGAATCAGAATTGAGCAATCACCCTTGTCCCTTGCAGTAAGTAGATCATTCATTACTCGGACTAATGCTGTTTCAGTGCTGTGCCTTTTCCTGAATCCTGACTGAAAAGTATCAAAGATGTTGTTATCTGTAAGCCTGGCTTCTAGCTGGTTGGCGACTGCTTTCTCGATAACTTTTGATAGGAATGGTAAGTTCGCCACAGGTCTGTAGTTGGTTACAGAATCAGGATCTAGTGATGGTTTCTTCAGGAGGGGTTTTATGATTGCTTTCTTTAGTTCTTCTGGGAAAAGTCCACTTTGCAAGGAGCACTGAGTGATTTTGTGAATGGATGATACACATAGAAGAGGGGGCTGCACATAGAATGGGAGGGGCTGCTGTACATGGATGTTACACATGGAAGAGGGGGCTGCACATGGAATGGAAGGCGGCTGCTGTACATGGATGTTACACATGGAAGAGGGGGCTGCACATGGAATGGAAGGCGGCTGCTGTACATGGATGTTACACATGGAAGAGGGGGCTGCACATGGAATGGAAGGCGGCTGCTGTACGTGGATGTCACACATAGAAGAGGGGGCAGTACATGGAATGGGAGGGCCTGCTGTACATGGATGTTACACATAGAAGTGGGGGCAGTACATGGAATGGGAGGGGCTGCTGTACATGGATGTTACACATGGAAGAGGGGTCTGCAGGAGTGGGAGGGGACAGTGTGACAGTTTGCTGTCTGTGAACCTCATTGCATTGTGGGAAATAAAGTCAGTTTTCAACTGACAAGCAAGCAGCATATCCCTCTGTGTATAGAACCCTCAGTGACGAACATTCCGTACAGATCACCTGGCAGAAGTAAAGATGTCACCACCAGTGATACATTTTTAGAATGTAAATCAGAGAGAGGAAAATGTTTACAATGGGCACACACTGACTAAATACTCTATAAATGAATTTTGTAATAAATAAGCAATTTTATTTATGATGTAATTTTCACAACAGTTCCTCTTTAAAGGACACCCGGAGGTGACATGTGACATGATGAGATAGACATGGGTATGTACAGTGCCTAGCATACAAATAACTAGGCTGTGTTCCTTTTTTTTCTGTCTCTGCCTGAAAGAGCTACAAATCAGGTATGCAAGTGACAGTTTTTATCTGGGTTGGGACCGGGTCATACTATAGCATAACCCTCGCTAATAAGGAATTACAGCCATAAAACACTTTCCTGGAAGAAAATGGTTTCAGAGAGCAGGAAAGGGATAAAAAAAAGGGTCAATAGTTCATAGATTTTAGCTCTGGTATACTTCAATGAATGTGTCATTGAGAGGAGGCCATGAAACAGAAAAACTTAAAAAGTAGATTTAAATATAAAATAAAACTGTGGAATAGCTAAAAAAAGGGTCATTTTTAGCAGAAGGAGGATAGATACAATTGTTTTTCTCATCAGTTTATTTTCACATCGGATGTCCTTTAAGCGCAAAGAAAAGCTTGGCGTGAAATTAGATAAAGGCTGTTAATTTGTGGCAATAATCACACTTGTGTTATCATGAAAAAAACCCCCAACAAAATGGGTTCCGGCTGAAATGCAATGATGACTTTTTGTGAAATCTCTATAGATAGTACAGCGGAGTGTATCTATATATAGCACCTTGGTGATATCATTGCCTATAGAGGGGTACCGGCCATCTGGACAATTGCACAGATGATGCTGCACACCCAGGCAAGACGATGTGACGTAGAAAGTATCTTCTAAGGTTCTCAAGAGCAATCTATTTAAATGCTCGATATTGATTTAATCGAAACGTTTCTTAAAGCGGAGCTCCGGACTAAATTAAAGATCTTTCAGCCTCCCTGTAAAATGAAATTATAGTCATCTGCGCTGTCTTGTCCCGCAAAGCTGTTCTGAAGACCCCGCTTCACTGACTTCCGGCGCCTGGCCCCGCCTCCCCTCTCTCCCTCGAGGGTCCTTTTCCATTCCACTGCGATTCAGCAAAATCGCAAAAAGCTAGCGATTTTCGAATCACTAGGTTTTGCAATTAACATAGGAATCGCAGTATTTTCCACTACCGAAATTCAATTTTGTCCAACAGGGGCGAGGCAGAGGCGAGAGAGGCTCCAGCCTCAGGGCGCAGTGTAGGAGGGCGCTCACAACTCTCAGCTATCATTCCCCTTTTGTGTTTGAAGCAGAGAGAAATAAGAAAAGGGGATACATGGCAGTGACTGCAGGCTAGATAACTAGAGATTAAAGGGGTTCTGTGTAGGGGTTAAATAAACACAAAAACTGACACTTACCTGGGGCTTCTATCGGACCTCCTGCAGTTGTCATGTTCTGCGCCGTCCTCCTACGATCCTCGGTTCCAGACCGCCGGTCCCGGTCTAATATTTGTCTAACTAGACTAATAATGCTCGCTCCCACGTGCGTCATCGGGAGTTTTCCTTGTACTGGCCCTGCGCAGTAAGCCCCCGATGATGTGCACGGGAGCGAGCATGCGCGTGCCCATGGCCGTGCAGCCACAGTCTAGTTAGACACGCAATGAGACTGGGACCGGCGGTGAGGAACAGAGGATCACAGGAAGACGGTGCTGGACATGACAGCTGCAGGGGGCCGATAAAATCCCCAGGTAAGTGCCGGTTTTTGTTTTTTTTAAACATGCCAAAGAACTCCTTTAAGGTTTTGGGGGCCCTGGGGCTCCTCTTAGTCTAATAGCAATCAGTGTGTGACAGCTGGGGTGGGAGGGATGGAGGGGCGCACTTTGGTGTCTTAGCCTTGCGTGCCGTGCTGGAGGACCTTGTCAAAGCTCTGTTGTTCAAATCGCGATTGCATTCGGAAAGCGATTTTTTACCACGATTTTGCAATGCAGGTGCATTGCGTATGAAAAAATCTCGATCACATAAAAAAGTTAGCAACAAAAAGCAATCGCTAGCGTTTAGGGCTTGTGATTGCGATTGATAGTGGATAGGGGCCCTTACTGCAGTAAATATCTTGGTGTTCTTCTCTGGGGAGAGAGGGGAGGCGGGGCCAGAAGTCGAATGATGCGGGGTCTTCGGGAACAGCTTTGCGGGACAAGACAGCGCAGGTAACTATAACTTTATTTTACAAGGAGGCTGAAGGATCTTTAATTTAGTCCGGAGAGCCTCTTTACAGAGGAAAAACTCCGACCAAAAATTGAACTTTGTCCCAATCAGTAGCTGATACCCCCTTTTACATGAGACATTTATTATTTTTCACAAACAGACCATCAGGGGGCGCTGTATGGCTGATATTGTGGTGATACCCCTCCCACAAGAAACTCTGAGGACCGTGGTACTCCTGGCAGTTTCCTGTCTGTGAACCTTGTTGCATTGTGGGAAATAGCTGTTTACCGCTGTTTCCAACTGCTAAAAAAAAAGCATGCAGCAGCTACATCACCTGCCAACAGTAAAAATGTCACCATGTAATAAATGTCAGAATGTAAATGAGGGATTTAAAATATTTTACAATGGGCAAACACTGACTAAATCATTTATACATAATTATTGTAAAAATAAAGCACTTTTTTGATTACATTATTTTCACTGGAGTTCCTCTTTAAGTTCCAGGCATGAATAGAGTTAGGGCCTGTTTCCACTACACGCAGATTCTGCATGCAGAAAACTGACTCCAATGAATGCCTATGGGAAATCTGCAGCAGAAAAATCGCGTTCAGTGGAAACAGGCCCATAGACATTCATTGGAGTCAGTTTTCTGCATGCAGAATCTGCGCGTAGTGGAAACAGGCCCTAAAGGACACCCGAGGTGAAAATAAACTAATGAAATAAACAACTGTGTCTATCCTCCTTTTCCTAAAATGACTTTTTCAGATATTCCAGTTTTATTTTATATTTAAATCTACTAAATTTTTACTGTTTTATTGTTTTTTTCTCAATGACACATTCATTGAAGTATGCCAGAGCTAAAATCTATGAACTATTGACCTTTTTTTAATCTCTTTCCTGCTCTCAGAAGCCATTTTCTGCTAAGAAAGTGTTTTATAGTTGTAATATCTTATCAGTGAGGGTCACACTGTAGTCTGACCCAGTCCTGACTCAGACAGGAACTGCAACTTACATACCTGATATTTAACTCTTTCAGGCAGAGAAAGAAAAAAAGGAACACAGCATAGTTATTTGTGTGATTGCCACTGTACATACACATGTCTATCTCATCATGTCACATGTCACCTTGGGTATGACTTCAGGCAGGTGGAACTAAGTTACAGACCAGGTATGGAGGGGTAAAGATCAAGTACCTGGCAGGTGGGTTTAAAATATGTACAGGGTAGGAAGTGATGGTGGGCATTATGTAGAAGGTGGAGTTAATGTTAGATATCAAGTAGGCTAAAGCTAGGCAAAAGGCAGGAAGGGGTTAAGATGGGACTGAGTTAAAGATAGGCAAGTCAATAGACAAATGGGATCAATGTTAGGGAGCAGGCAAAAAGAGGTCCAGGCAGGTGGGGTTATGATCATTCAGAAGGTAGGTGGGGTTAAGGTTAGGTACCATAAATAAAAGGGTTAGGGAGGGACCAGGAATGGAGGGGTTAAGGTTGGAGACCAGAAATGAAGGTGTTAAGACTAGATATCAGGCAGTTGGGGTTAGGGATAGTCAGCATACTGTGGGATTAAGGTTAGGTACCAGGCAGATAGGGTTAAGGTGAGAAGCAGGTAGATGAGGTCACGCGTAGGTGCCAAGCATGGAGGGGTTAAGGTTAGGCTGCAGATAGGAATTGGTTAAGCTTAAAGAGAGCCTGTACTGAGTAAAACTATTTAAAATAAACACATGAGGTAACTTCAAATGAACATTACATAGTTACCTTGCCATCAGTTCCTCTCAGAAGCTCACCATTTTCTTCTGACAATGATCCCTTCCAGTTCTGACAATATTTTGTCAGATCTGAAATATATCCGTTGCTGTCAATAAAATATCAGTTGCTGTCAGTTACAGCTGAGAGAAAAACTGATGTATCAACGTAATGTCCATGTTTCCCTATGGCTCAAGTGGGCGATGTTACAGTTTAACAGTGTGCTGACCAGAAAGCTGTTATGGGGTAATGGCCATTTTCAAAATGGAGGACATAGAATTCCTTTGATCACAGTGGACAAACAGGACGTGGGAAAGCAAAAAGGGATTGAGGAGTAGACTACACGGGAGGTAAGTATGACCTGTGTATGGTTATTTTGACTTTTAATTTTCAGTTCAGGTTTTCTTTAAGCAGGTGATGTTAAAGAGCAACTCCAGTGAACATTTTACTGTTGGCAGGTGATGTAGCTGCTGCATGGTTTTTGGCAGTTGGAAACAGCTGTAAACAGCTATTTTCCACAATGCAACAAGGTTCACAGACAGGAAACTGCCAAAAGTTCGAACTTTTCTTGTGGGAGGGGTTTCTTGTGTGAGGGGTTTCACCACAATATCAGTTATACAGCGCCCCCTGATGGTCTGTTTGTGAAAATGAATAGATTTCTCATGTAAAGGGGGGTATCAGCTACTGATTAAGATAAAGTTCAATTTTTGGTCGGCGTTTCTCTTTAAGGTTAGGCAGCAGACAGGAATTAGTTCAGGTAAGGCAGGTGAGGTTGGCAGAAGACAGGAACTGGTTAAGGTTAGATGGGTGTGTTTAAGTTTAGGCATCAGGTGGGAATTTGTGAGCTTAGGCAACAGAGGAAGGAATTGGTGAAGGTTAAACAGATGAGGTTAAGGTTAGGCAGAAGACAGGAACTGGTAAAGGTTAGGCAGGTATGGTTAAGATTAGGCAGCGGACAGGAATTGGTAAAGGTTAAGTAGGTGAGATTAAGGTTAGGCAGCAAGTAGGAATTTAAATTGGTTAGGTTAAGCAGGTGAGGTTGAGGTTATCCAGCAGACAGAAATTAGATAAGGTTAGGCAGGTGAGGGTAAGGTTAGGCAGCAGACAGGACTGGGTTGTTAGGCAGGTGAGGTTATGGTTAGACAGCAGACAGGATTTGGTTAAAGTTATGGAGGTAAGATAAGTTTAGCCAGTAGACAGGAATTGATAAAGGTTAAGCAGGTGAGGTTAAGGTAATGCAGCAGATAGGAATTGGAATTGGTTAGGTTAAGCAGGTGAGGTCAAGGTTAGCCAGCAGACAGGAATTGGTAAAGGTTAGGCAGGTGAGGTTAAGGAAGGTAGGCCAGCAGACAGGAATTGGTTACAGTTAATCAGGTGAGGTTAAGCAGAAGACAGGAACTGGTTATGGTTAGGCAGGTGTGGTTAAGTTTAGGCATCAGGAGAGAATTGGTTAGGTTAGGCAGCAGATGCAGGAATTGGTTATGGTTAAGGAGGGGAGGTTAAGGTTAGGCAACTGAGAGGGATAGGTTAAGGTTAGGCTGGTGTGATTAAGGTTAGGCAGCAGACATGAATTGGTGGAGGTGGAGGTTAGGCAGAAGACAGGAACTGGTTAAGATTAGGCAGGTGTGGTTAAGTGTAGGCATCAGGCAGGAAATAGTCAGGTTAGGCAGCAGAGGCAGGAATTGGTTATGGTGAAGCGGGTGAGGTTAAGGCTAGGCAGGTGTAGTTAAGTTTAGGCATTAGGCAGGAATTGGTGAGGTTAGGCAGCAGAAGCCGGAATTGGTTAAGGTTAGGCAGGTGAGGTTAAGGCTAGGTAGCAGATAGTAATTTGTTGAGGTTAGGCAGGTGTGGTTAAGGTTAGGAAGCAGATAGGAATTGGTTAAGGTTAGGCTGGTGAGGTTAGGCAGCAGCAGACAGGAATTGGTTAAGGTTGAGCAGATGAGGTTATGCAGGTTAGCCAGCAGCAGGCAGGAATAGGTTAAGATGAAGCAGCAGCCAGTAGGGTTGTGGGGTTAGCTAGCAGGGCAGAGTATTACTATAGGTGGGAGGTACAGAAGGGCATAGACTAGTTGAATATTTAGAAGCACAGCTGGCATCTGGCGGTGTGTGGCCAGGCTGAGCTTCCCACTTGTTGTGTCTGATCCCCTCCCCTCCCCCGGGTGCCCCGCCCCAAACTCCGGCAGCTAAAGCAATGCGGAGACTTGTGCGAGCAGCCAGTGCAGCGAGTTCCGCGATCCTCACCATCTGCGCTCTGCCTGCCGTCCGTACGGAACTCCGCTATCCTGCCTGCCGTCCGCACGGAGCTCCGCTATCCTCATCATCTACGCTCTGCCTGCCATCCGCACGGAATACTCACCTTGCCCGCGCCTGCCTGCTCTCTCCCAGGATAACCTTACTTCCCAGCTGGACTATTCACTTCCCTGCATCGGAACTGACAGCTGATCCATACATGTGCCAAAAATTCAGCCCCCATCCACACGATGAATTTGGGGGGCCTGCTGGTGTATATGTGGCTGCTGCCTGTTATTCGTGCTGAGGTAAGGAGACCCCCAAATACTCCAACTGCCCCCCATCAACTTCTGCCTGCAAATGCACATATGTCAGAGGGGGACCAGTGCCTAATATGATTATTACTGTATTTCCCAATATTTTTAATAAGAATTTTATTTTTTTAAAACCTCCATAGTGTTGTATATTATTATATATCAATGCCTATAATGTTGCACTGAATACACTATAGCCCTGTGTGGTGTCTATATTGTACTGTATATAACTCTATGGAAACTGATAGTGCTATGGCATTACTGTATTATTATTTGTAGGATTATACATTATTCTATACAATCACTCATAACTCTGTACAGGATACAGTAAGCGTATAGCCACAAATGATGGGTTATTAATAATCTTACATACATCACTGTCTATGCTGTACTCTATACAACTCTATGGAATCTGATAGCGCTATGTTATTACTGTATTATTATACATTATTCTATATCATCACCTATAACTCTGTGCAGGATACAGTATAGCCATGAATGATGGGTTATTAATAATCCCCCCCCCCCCCATTCTGAATAATATTATTATTTAGCACCAACCTATTCCATAGCAGGGCACAGCGTAGCCTATTGGCATCATTTGGTGGCATTGCTTTTAGCGGTCTATTTATAAAGAATTGGTGAAGTGCTAACCTTTCGTGTTTCAGTGGTCACTTTTTCCAGCAGAATGCATCACTAAGATCGCCCAATTTGTAGAGGAGGGATTTGTTTTAATTATGGTTGTGATCAGGGCTTTGATGACGCAAGATAATGATCTTAAACCGCCAGTCTGCCTCTCCATTCATTTGATTGGAGCTGCTAATCGTATGTGGCGAATGGGGCATTTGCCAAGAACCACCACTCATTTGCTTGTATTGCGAACCTTGGTTGCCAGTTGTAAAAGTTGCAGCCAATGGTGTTATGCACTTTCAAAGTGGTGAATGCTATTTGGCGATCTGTAACGTGGTGATTAGACAGGTACTCAATTTATGAATAAGTCAGTTTTTGGCAAAAGTGGGCAGTGCGGGTGATGGGCGTCCGCAGATTGGGTCCCACTCCACGTCTGCCCAACCCCCAATGCAGGCACTTCTCATGCCTTCAACCTACACCTGCTAACGGGCGGATTGCACAACCATGCGCAAATGTGTACATGCTTCTAGTGGGTTGAGAAATCAGTAAACGGTCTGCTCCTCAATTGTCCCGCCCATCGGCTATGAGCAGATTGTGGAGGTAATCTCTTGTACTACATGTAGGTGATAAAATTGGTCAGTGATTGGTCAATCAAAGTTGAAGGTGTGTGCTAGGCTTTAAGCCTGGTACACACAATTTGAACACCTCCATGTAATATGAGAACTTACCTGAACAACCTGTTCATAGTATTCAAAATCTGTTGGCCCTCGTGCTTCATAGAGGTGGTTGAATTGGCCAATGAATGGCCAATCAAAATTGCATGTACGTAGCCAATGTAGTATACAAGCTTACCTAAACAATCTTTTTATACAATTCAAAATCTGTTGGCCCTTGTTCTGCATGGAAGTAGTTAAAATAGCTAATCATTAGCCAATCAAAATTGGATGTGCGTATGCACCCTAAATCCTTATACATACTTTCAATTAGCTTTGGCCATTCACTGACCACCTCCATGTAATATGAGGGTTTACCTACACAATCTGCTCATAGTAGTCAATATTTATTGACCCTCATACTACGTGGAAGTGGTCAAATTGGCCAGTGATTGTCCTATCATAGTTGAAAGTGTGTACCAGGCTTAAATCTAGCATCTGTTTAGCTGTCTCAACGTTTAAGGATCCATCATGCTGGATTTAATTGCAGCAAACCATTGTCTTGACAGGCTTGACTGCCCATGTATATGGATAATTAGACCTAAAAACAACCTTTGAGAACATCTCCATGCACTTGATGGGTAGATGTCTTTTTTCAACCAAACTAACTATGTATGTTATGATGCTCACCTTGTTTACAGTAAACTTGTACCCTTTGATGTGTAGATGTCATTCATTTATTCCCACCTGGGGAAAGAAAACCTTCTTTGTTCATTTTATTATTCGTGTGACTTACCTACCCCGTTACCATCTCAACGTGGACTTTTGTAGGCTTGGTACATTTTTCTTGGACGTAAGAGTTTTCCTAGAAGCAGGTGAAATCTGTGCTGGACACTTTTTTTTAGCATGTTGTTTTTGGTGGGTGTCTGCCAGACTGCCATTGATTCATTTTAGGAGAAACTTCTAATACAAGGTTTTAAGACCCAAAAGAAAAGACGCATATATGTGATCACCACTGCTAAGAACAATTCTGGATAACTTGCATGCTATCCAGTGAGCTGGGGCAGAGTCTGTGGCCTTAAGTAGGTCAAAAGCTATGCCAACTTTTTGAGAGATTAAATGTTTGATTTGATAAAATGGTACAAAAAAACTTGTGACTTGTGTTGAGTTTTGATTCATCTCACATGGTACAAGGCGGTAAAGTGATTTGTATTTCCTAACTGGTTTTCAAACAAGGCAAAATGTGATCCTTTTTGCCTGGTCTTTGTGCAGCTTGGGACTGTTATTCTGAAGGAGTGAATCAAAATTAGTCACCTAACAGCTACTCTCAACATGAGGAATGTGTTACTTCAGGGGCTGTTATGCTGAGCTTGAGGGAATTTCAGTTTGTCTCAGTCCATTTATTCATTCATTATAGTGAGTTCCTAGATTTAAAAAAATAATAATAATAATATATATGGAAAACTTACCAAGTATTTTTTTTTTTATAAAAGCAAACCTGGAAGTTTGTAAAAAGAAAAACGTTTTTCCTCCATGATCTGCTCATGGAGGAAAAATGTTTTAGCCATTTATTTAGGAAAGGGTTCTTTACAGTAAGAGTGATTAAGATGTGGAATGCATTGCCACAGGAAGTCGTTATGACAAACTCTATACCTGCATTTAAAGGGGGCTTAGATGCTTTCCTTGCGTTGAAAGACATCCATGGCTACAATTACTAGGTAATGCCTAATGATGTTGATCCAGGGATTTTATCTGATTTTATCTGATTGCCATCTGGAGTCGAAGGAATTTTTCCCTTTTAGGGCTAATTGGACCATGCCTTGTAAGGGTTTTTTCGCCTTCCTTTGGATCAACAGGGATATGTGAGGGAGCTGGCTGGTGTTGTACCTTATTTTCTGGTTGAACTCGATGGACGTATGTCTTTTTTCAACCAAAATATCTATGTAACTATGTAAGTCAGATACTTACCTCAGTAGGGGGAGGCCCCTCCTCCAGACCACCGATTCAGTGAGACCCCCTGGAAGCTCGTGGCCATGCTTCTGTGTCCTGACCCTTTCACTGCTTTGTTGGGTTGTCTTTTCTATGGGTCACACTGGGCCGGACTAGACAGAGCTGGTAGCATACTCGATGTTCTGTATGCTCTCTGGTGGTCTACTGTCTGCCGTCCTCAAATCTGCTACCCACTGATTATCATGCAGGTCAAGGTCAAGAATGGATGTTCTTGTAGTTGACGCAAAAGGACCGTCTTAACAGGTGGATAGGAAAGCAGAGGTGCACTCTGCATGGTTGGTTGCCAGGCCCAAACTCGGTGGCCATTGCGTTGCCGTACCCTGCCTTATTAACGCACCTGTGTATTCTAGCGGGAACAATAGCTCAACATCGTCTTTGGTAAAGGGGTGCATGCTAGAATAATGTTGGGGAGCAGTGATCTGCATAAGATTCTCACGGGCAATTATTCATTACTTAGATAGCAGCACGGGCAGTCCCCTACTTACAAACAGGCTGTGGTAAGTTGTTTGTAAGTTGAATTTGTTTTTAAGTTGAGTCCTGGATTAAACATGGTGAAACGTGGCTAAGCGATTTACTTTCGGGCAACTCAGGATTTGGACCCATGTTATGAATAATGCTTTTTGGTTGTTTTCATTGTGCTTTTTAAAGTATACCTAAAGGTAAAAAAGTGCCCCAAATGGGTACTTACCTCAGTAATCCAGAGGCTTCCCCCGGCCCCCTTGCCTCCACCGATCCAAAGGTGGGACTCCCCCAAAGCTCTTCATCATCCCTGTGAAGAGCGCAGCCATACTGAGCAGGTGCGGGACGCCAGTGCAGTGGCATAGAGCTTGGCCTCTGATCGACCATCTGATTTGATTATTATAAGCAAATCAGATGATCGGTGCCACCAAGTGCATGCCCAGTCGACATTGTGACCAATTTTGGTTTGAAATTGGTCCCATGTATCGATTGCACATGCTGCAAGATCTAGGGCCAACATGTTTAATCAGGTACACAGTGTTTCGGCATGCGATATCGGGCAAGCGATGAACGCGGTGTAACCCCTGGCATTGTGCCCGTGCATAAATACTTTATCTGTCAGTGTCCATCGCTGGCTCCATCTCTGCACTGCTTCACATACACACCCAATGTGGTTGCCCACGTCACACCAGCAACCATGTGGAGGCGTGTATGTGAAGCGGTGCAGAGATGGAGCCACCGGTGGACACTGACAGATAAAGTTTAATGCATGGGGCACATTTACACCAGGGGGGAATGCCGGGGTCAATGAGGTGGCATCACAAGGCCGATTCCTGCAAGATTTCATGCCTAAATTGTTCTGGAATGGGCCTGCGGTGTATAGGCAGCTGACAGATCTCTCTCCAATCAGAATGGATTAGAGAGATCTGTCTCTTGGTTGAATCTGCCCATCATCGCTAGATGTATGGCTACCTTTTACATGTAACCACAAAAGAATAAAGCAGTACAGGAGGTCCCCTACTTACAAACAGGCTCTGTTCTGGGAGATTGTAAGCTGAGTCTTGTGTTATGATGAAACGTGGAAAAAATGGTTTGCTTACTCCGGCTGTGGACATATAGTATAAACCAGGGCTGTGGAGTCGGTCCAAAAATCCACCGACTCCGACTCCGACTCCGACTCCTCAGTTTAGGATTCCACCGACTCCGACTCCGACTCCACGACTCCGACTCCTCTAATTTGCATATTACAATTTTGTTGATTAAAAGTATGTAACATGAAATTCGTCTCTTAACTGCCAACGCTTAGGAATTTTACAAGACAACTGAAGTGAGAAGGATATGTAGACTACTATATTTATTCCCTTTACACTAAAACTAGTCCTTGGTAAGAGTACTTGTAAAAGGTACAAACCGGAACAAAGAACATCTATCAGGCCCTAGGCAATGTAAGTGTGGGTACATGTAAGAATGATGTGCAGGTACTCTGCAGGGGAATGAGGAGATTGTAAACAGACAACACCTCTGTGTTCAATGTGCACAGCATTCTCAGTGGATTCCCTGCAGCTCTGTGGGGAGTACATATGTAGAGTATAGTACTACTGTGTAACAAAGTAAACCTGAGACAGATGAAATTAAAGTTTTATACATACCTGGGGCTTCCTCCAGCCGCCTTCAGGATAATCAGTCCCTCATTGTCCTCCTCCACCACCTGGATCTTCTGCTATGAGTCCAGGTACTTGAGCCAGTCAGGCGTAGTGCGCATGCACACACTCCGCCGCCAGGAGCATACTACACCTGTGCAGCACTATTGCGCAGGTGCAGAATGTTCCTGGCTGTGGGAGCGGCATGCGGCCGGACAGCGCTGACTGGCTGAATTACCAGGACTCACAGCAGAAGATCCGGGTAGTGGAGGACAGCGAGGCACTGATTAGCCTGAAGGGGGCTGGAGGAAGCCCCAGGTATGTATAAAACTTTACTTTTCATCCGTCTCAGTAACCTTTTAATTTGTAGTCACCAAACCAAATTTTAATAACATATCAAATTATTTGATTTCATCGGCAAAGGGAGTGCATACATTTGCATAAATCAGCATCAATGCAGAATTATTTCCATCTCATTGACCATCTCTATTAGTGACACAGCTACACATCAGGCTTTATTCTTACAGCATAGATGTTATTTAGTATATATAAGAGATTCCTGTGTACACATCATATATACAGTCACAATCAGATATGTATATCTGACCTTAAAAATACGGGGACTGCTTTATTGAAGCAGCACAAGTAACTAATTTTGATTGGTTTATTTCATTTTTGTGGACTAAGCATAGCTATTACTGTATATATACTGTATAAATACATTATTTTTAATGACTATTATCTGAGAAATAGAACATTTTATCATATTTTCTATTTTAATTACAGTTACAAATTCATTAGGAGTCGGAGTCGGTGCATTTTTTCCCGACTCCGACTCCGACTCCAGGCACCCAAAATTGCCCGACTCCACGACTCCGACTCCACGACTCCGACTCCGACTCCACAGCCCTGGTATAAACTATGTTTTGTGTTTGTTTTGAACGTGCTTTTAGGGATAGTTCACACGTTCCATTTGCGTTGGGATTTTTTTTTTATTCTTGGCGCTTGGGTGGGCGTTCCGTTTTTGTGAAAAGCGCTTTTCAATTCGCTTTTCCCAGGCGTTTTTTTAATTCACTCCCCGACGCAAGTCTGGAAGTGAACTCTTTGACCTGGAGAAGAATAAATACAATGTGTGTATGTATTCTTTAAAATGCGAACGCAATCGCCCCACAAAGCGATTTTGTGAGCATTTAGCGCTCTTCCTATACCTTCCATTATAGCAAAATTGCCCAAAAATGGTCCAGGCACCACTTTGTTGAACGCACAGCGCATGAACCGCGCTGATATGATCCTTCTCATAGACATTCATTGCACAAGCGTTTTGGGGTTGATTTTAAAAATTGCCTGTGGTTGAAAAAAGGCCGAAAACACCTCTAGTGTGACCGAGCCCTTAAAGTGTTTTAAACTACATATGTGTAACAGTTTATACAATACTGCAACATTTAAGGAGAAACTCCAACCAAGAATTGAACTTTATCCCAATCAGTAGCTGATACCCCCTTTCCCATGAGAAATCTATTCCTTTTCACAAACAGACCATCAGGGGGCGCTGTATGGCTGATATTGTGGTGAAACCCCTCCCACAGGAAACTCTGAGGACCGTGGTACTCCTGGCAGTTTCCTGTCTGTGAACCTTGTTGCATTGTGGGAAATAGCTGTTTACAGCTGTTTCCAACTGCCAAAAAAACATGCAGCAGCTACATCACCTGCTAGCAGTAACAATGTCACCATGTGATAAATGTCAGAATGTAAATCAGGGATTTAAAATATTTTACAATGGGGAAACACTGAGTAAATCATTTAAACATAATTATTGTAAAAATAAAGCACCTTTTTATTACATTATTTTCACTGGAGTTCCTCTCCTCCTGGGGGATACAATTATATCGCCCAGGAGGTGGCGCAGCACTATTTTTAAATTTTTTTTATTTTTTAAATCATGTAGCGAGCCCAGGGCTCGCTACATGATAGCCGCTGTGCAGCGGCATCCCCCCACCCCCTCCGATCGCCTCCGGCATACAAAGCAAACAGGAAATCCCGTTCAGAACGGGATTTCCTGTTTGGCTTCCCCCGTCGCCATGGCGACGATCGGGATGACGTCATCGACGTCAACGACGTCGTGACGTCAGAGGGAGTCTCGATCCACCCCTCAGCGCTGCCTGGCACTGATTGGCCAGGCTGCGCAGGGGGTCTTGGGGGGGGGGAGCGGCACGGCACGGCGAGTAGCGGCGAATCAGCGCGGAGCGGCGGCGATCGGTATATACACGCAGCTAGCAAAGTGCTAGCTGCGTGCAACAAAAAAAAAATTATGCAAATCGGCCCACCAGGGCCTGAGAAAACCTCTGTGGCGGCTTACCCCGAGCTCAGCTCGGGATTATCCCCCAGAGGGTTAACAACAAAAATATATACTAAAAAACAGCACTGTATATTTTGTACTTGCTGACAACTTTCTTTGAATATCTGAAGCATTGTAACTTGAGTCGTATGTAAGTAGGACACTGTCTGTTTGGTGACACACGTGTAGGTTGTTTCTCGATGCTGTCCGCGAGGAATGCCGCGTGTGCTCTCCTGAGCCTGGGACGATCGGCGGCGTGTGGCGGTTCTGTAAAGGTGACCTGTACAGATCTGAGCTGCACCTGCCAGAGGCGGAAGTGTGTGTGTGTGCGTCCGGCCAGCTGCCTGGATCTCGCTGCTGGAATGAATGTGCAGCCTCAGGGAGACACTTCTGAGATGCCTGAGGAGGGAAGGTTACATTACAACACGCACACACGCCTGGGAGGCAGGGAGAGAGCAAAGGAGGGACACGTCTGAAGGAGGAAGGGAAAACAAGCAACACAAATCGGTGATCATTACTACAGGCACATACCTGAGACTCAGAGGACTTCCAAAACAACTTCTGCTGCTTTTATTTATGTCCTCCTGACATCTGGGTGGAAGCGGAAACTCTGTGAAAGATATACTCCTGTAATCGGAGCAATGCACAGACTTTGACTCAATTCACTAAGCGTTACCCCATTCAGCAATGCAGCAAACGGCTGATTTTACCGATCACCTTGCCAAATGCCAATTTACTAAACCTATTACCGCACCGAGAAGTAAAATTACCAATTTGTGCAGTAAATACCTCAAGAAATCACAATTCACAAAGCATTCCATAAATCAAGCAAAAGTGTTCGGTATTTACCTCCAACTCTGACCAGCCGGTAACTCACACTCTTCATGCGGTAGACAGATGTAGCAGACAGCCAATAGGGAGAGCCACACAGCCCTGCCTCTCACCCCATTTGGTCCGACATTTTGGAGGGCGGGACTTCAGGACAGCAAAGCAGGAAAAGGAGATGGAGACCTTTTTTCAAAGGCATTTTTGTTTCCCTTATATCCGTATACTGGTATACAGAAGGGCCCTCCTAAGCAATGCTTAGGAAAACATGGAGAAGCATGTGATCAGTTGGATCAGCTGATAGAGTTGTAAGGTCATGACTGCGGCAAACAAGGAAGTCATCACAGTAAATCAGGACCTTAAACATCTATCAGCTGATCCAGCTGATCACATGCTTCTCCATGTGTTTTCCTAGGCATCACCTTCCCTACCCCCCACCCTCCTGTATTACATCCACTTCCTGTTCCCTATCAACACGTCCTGTTCTGTTCATGTAAGGGCTCGTTTCCACTATCGCGAATCCGCATGCGTCCAACGCATGCGGATTCACACATGTAATGCAAGTGGATGGGCCTGTTTCCACTGTAGCGTTGTTGAGGTGCGTTTTTTTTTCAGCGGTGAAAAAACGCACAAAAGAGCCGCAGAATTCGCCTGCGAGTGGAATGCATGCAAATAGCATGCAATGTATTTAATAGGGAAATCGCATGCGGTTTCCCCATGCGGTTTTTGCCGCGAATTCGCATGCGAATTCGCATAGGTACCAATGTAAATTCACACAGGCAGTGACATGGTTAAAATCGCATATACCCTCACCTATTCGAATTCGCGGCAAAAACGCATGGGGAATCGCATCCGCATGTGATTTCATCAGCGGTGGAATCCAGGCGATTCTGCACCGCAATAGTGGAAACAAGCCCTTAAAGCGTTCCTGGCCATGAAGGGATGGTCAATGCGATGGTAATAATCCCAGTTTGCATGCAGAATTCATGTAAATTGTATGCAGTTGTGTACTGGGTCAGTCCAATGCTCTTCCTGATTATTTTGAATCCGGCATTCTCGGCCCCTCATTGGCCCTCTCCAGCGGCCGGCGATCCTTGGGGTATGTTTGTCAGTGGCGGTACGACCATCGTATCCCGGTGTGACGACGTGACAGGTTCTCCAGCTGTTCTGGGCTGGCTTGGCAGCTGATTACAGGAATGGCAGGAACAGATCAGAGGCACTGGAGGCTGAGTCTGGCTGTAAGCAGTGCCTGGAATGATCTATGGTCCTTGGCGGGACTCCAGTACAGGTGCAGCATGTCAGGATGCCTGGACCTCCGAGCCTTTCTTTGTGTCTTTGTTTATAGCATACTTCTGCTGCAGGTATTCGCTTTATGGTTGCTTTTATCTTTGTTTAATAATAGATCTGTTTGCTTAGCATTCTTCACTGCTAAGGCGTTCATTGCAAGTTACAAGTATGGAGATTACTTTTTTGACTCTTGTAGTTTTGCTGTTTGTATAGCTGCCATCTTATGCTAGATACACACCATGCAATTTTCTGGCAGATTTAACTGCCAGATCGATTATTTTCAACATGTTTAATCTGAATTTCGATTGATTTTTCGATTTTCTGATTGTTTTTTTTCCGATCGATTTTTGTTCAGTTCTATGAAAATTAATGAAAAGAAAAAATCGATTGAAATTCTTAAAGTGGACCTGAACTATTGCACAGGACAGAATGAAAACAGAGAGAAATGCACCCTCTATGTATTTTGAGAGTTTAGCCTGTCTAATTCTCCATCATCTGCGACTAATCGCAAGTTGTAATTTAGTCTCACAGTTGTGTCAGCTGGCTGCCTCGGCAGAGCAGCTGATTTGTGAACACAGGATGTTAACCCTATGTCTGCTTCCATGAAAGCAGGAAGTAGACACACTGCAGGATTGTATCAGCTGTAACATAGAAATGTTTTTCTTTAAAGCTTATCATGCTGTTGCTTATCTTTTAGAGCAGAGAGGAAGTTATGCGTTCAGGTCTACTTTAAGCCTGGTACACATTTTCAATTATAATTGGCCAATCTTACCCCTTCCATGCAGTATGAGGTTTTTTTCCTGCGTAATCTGCTCATACTATTCAATAACTTAATCCTCCTATTATACGGAGGCTGTAAAATTGGCCAGTAATTGACCAATCCTAATTGAAAGTGTGTAGCAGGCTTGAGGTTATGTTCCCAGTGAGGTCTGCGTTGTGTTCTCCGCAATGGAAGGGATAAGTGTCGCTGGACATTATCCGCGCCTACAGTGAAGCATACAGTCAATGAAAAGTATGTTTCACTGTCAACATGCTTGTTCTGCAGCAATGCATTGCATTCAGTGTTTTGGGACGTTGGCCGCCATTATGCCGCAACGCACCCGCCGCACTACGAAATTGCATAGGTGGTGCATTGCAGTGCGGCAAGCCGTGTTAGGATGCGCCCATTAGGCCCCACCACTATGAACATAGCCTAAAGGTTAAGGGCTCTGCCTCTGACACGGGAGACCAGGGTTCAAATCTCGGCTCTGCCTGATCAGTAAGCCAGCACCTATTCAGTAGGAGACCTTAGGCAAGTCTCGACTAACACTGCTACTGCCTATAGAGTGCGTCCTAGTGGCTGCAGCTCTGGCGCTTTGAGTCCGCCAGGAAAAAAAAGAGCGATATAAATGTTATTTGTCTTGTCTAAAGGTGCCCATAAATGGTACAATTTTTAATCAACAATCATGTTTTCGATCAGAGTGTACATGTCGTTTTGCGTGAAAACAGAGAAGCTGACCAATCGGTCCTGAATGATCACGTTATCAATCGTTTCCTTTAAGAAATGCCGTCGTCCCCCCCTCCCCCCCCCCCCGCATACATTACCTGCTCCGCCGGCGCGGAGGGAAGGGGGAAGTCTGGGGGAAGTTTAAACAGTAGAGCGCCCTCTACTGTTTAAACTTCCTGCCGGGACAGGAAGTTCAGTGAAGCCTGCCGGACCCGGAGACCAGACCAGAGCTGAGAAGAAGACAGCGGAGACCTGGGGAGTCGCGCCGGCGGAGCAGGTAATGTATTGCGGCTGTATTGCGTCGGTCGTCGAGCACTCGAACGCCGCTAGCGACGTGCTCCCTACCCGCGGGCGATCAACAGTACTTTCCCGCAAGGAGCAATCGACGGGACCGATCTATTTTGGACGAAATAGATCAAAATTTAGCGTTAACGTTAACGATTTGACAGCAGATTCGATCCCAGTGATCGAATCTGCTGTCGATCGGCGGGGAATCGGCCTAGTGTATGGCCAGCTTAAAGGCTCGTACACGCCTGACTGCAGCCAATGACAGGTCCGTCGGCACCTCCGGCTGGGCGGGTTTTCAGCAGACAGTACAGCGTGTGTACAGTCTGTCGGTGGACTGATAAGGCTGTTTCTGAGCGGTCCGCCCAGCGGGAAGTGCCGACGGACCCGTCATTGGCTGCAGTCAGGCGTGTGTACGAGCCTTAAGGAACACAGTAAGATAAGGAACATTTTTTTTCAAAAAGAATTTATTGGTGCAATTGTACACATACCTTTTATTTGCACCCCTCAAGCTGTTTTTAAGATAATTACTTTTTAAACTGTCAGCACAGCTGGTGCATTCCTTAATCTTGCCTTCACCTCCCGATGTAATGAGAATGTTAAAGTCTGATAACAATCACATTGATTAGGGTCCATTTTAAATCTTCCAAACAGGTGTTCAGCAGGCCATACACTCGTTAGATTAGCAGCAGAAAGATCATCAGATAGATCTCTGATCTATCTGAT